>NC_069117.1:15589773-15901201 GCF_025612915.1 Magallana angulata
TCAACAAGATGACCATAGAAGAAACTTTATCTTACTTTGGGAGGATTCACAGAATGTCAAGAAGTAAAAGAAAGAGTAGAATGGAATTCCTCCTACAGTTCTTAACACTTCCTGAAGCTGACAGGCTAGTGGAAAATTTAAGGTAAACCCCAAAGCTTGCTGGATTTTATTTAGAAAATTACATTTTAGTTAAACTGAGCAGTTCAGGTCAGTCACAAGTAGGTCAGTACTGGTTTATGCTGCATTTGTGAATATAGATGAAATTACCTATTTTTTTTCATATATGCAAATTCTGTCTTTATTTAAAGTCGTTCAGGATGAATAAAATGTTTCAGTCTGTATATTAGGATTCATTTTGGTTAAAGGTTTATAATATAATTATATCCCCTGTTAACAAAGATCTGTAAACCTTGGCTAGTGAAGACCGCAGTATAAGTACATATTGGATAGTTCTTACTTGTTATTGATGGAACAAATATTTGTTAATGAATATATTCCCTAACTGAATCTATATTTAACCAGATACTGTCAGAAAACCAAGGAAATATAATAAAGGAATTTCAAGAAACTCAGATTGAAAGTAATAAAATATATTGAAATTAAATTTAGAATTTGTTAAAATATAAGTTCTCAGCAAGGGCATTTTATATTTTCTCAAGATAAACATTTATGAGTAGTGGAAAAAAATTGTTACAAACCCAAGTAATCCCAAAACCTCTCCAAAAATACTTTTGATACTGTCAAATGCAATTAAGATGTCAGTATTGGATTGAGAGCTAATTCTCATGATTCTGCTGCATTTCCATGATGTATGTGTAACTCTTATGTCAGTGGAGGTCAGAAGAGGCGAGTGTCCTTAGCAGTAGCTTTACTACAGGAACCTGAGTTACTGATATTGGATGAGCCAACAGTCGGGGTGGATCCCATTCTGAGAGAGAGGTGAGTCAACGCAGAGAGAGAGAGAGAGAGAGAGAGAGAGAGAGAGAGAGAGAGAGAGAGGTGTGTGTGCTATATAATAATCCATCTCAGTGTTCAATGACTGAAAAGATGCATATCTAGGAATTTAAATTTTTTCAAGGAGATGGAGTTCCATCCTCTAATTTATCTCCCCCAGATTTTATTAGAAATCTTTCCTGAAAACGAAAATCTTATTTTACATAGGGATTGCCTTTAATTAAAATTAAATTCATCCTTCTGATTTAAAGATATCCTTTGCAAATTGTGACTCCCCCTCTCCCCATATGCTGTATGCTTTATATTTAAGTGTAAATCTGAAAATTTTTCTGCAGTGCATGCCAATTTCAAAAAAAAAAAAATATATTGTTTGATGTTTGTAAATGTGTTATATGGTAGGCCTTATTGCATTGTATTGTATAGAAATGTGCTAGTTAAACTTCAATATGATATTTGCAGAATATGGGAACATTTACTTCGAATCACTAGGCAACTGAATTCCAGAACAGCTATCATCATAACCACACATTACATTGAGGAAGCTAGACAAGCTGATAAGGTAATGAGGTGATAAGTTAGTGAGGCCTTTTATTATGCTTACTTTAATTTTTTATGATTTTTGGTCAAATGTGTATACTGCTTGAATGTACATTAAACAGTGTTTTCTTCATGGAGAGGCGATTTAACTATGATACCAAATATAAGGAAGGAAGAATTATCATTAAAAAATTTGGAAAATACATGTACCTGGTATATCAAATCAAAATTAGCTTTTGTTCTTGTCCAAGGTTGGCTTAATGAGAAATGGAAGACTTTTAGCAGAAGATGCACCAAATAATTTGATGAATCTGTATAAAGAGGATGTAAGTGTTTGTTTACTTAATACTGTAAACCAAAGTTTTCATTCATGATGACTTTATTCCACGATTTACAAAAGATAACCTGGTTGTGACAACTTATTATTTTCCCAACCAGCCATATTCACACCCGTTTTGGTTATGACAACCACACACAAGAATTTTTTTGTGGCGAGGTATATTTGAGATGACGAAGCCCTCGCTAATCTTGAAAAATTTTCTTGCACAGGAATTAAAGTTGGTTTACAGAGTGTAGAAACTCTGTGCAAAATGCTGAATATGATTAAGTCATTGTAATGTTAATAATTCCAAACATAATCATTTTCAAAATAATTTTTTTGTTTCAATATTTTAGAGTTTGGAAACTATATTCCTGAAATTATGCCATGCAGATCAAAACACTTACAATCTGAATCCCAAGGGTGAGGTAAAGCATTCTTTTTAAATTTTTCCTCATACACACACAGCTACATGTAGTAGATTACTGTTAGCTATATATTACTTAAGAACGCTTAAAAAACCCATTGATTTATGAGGGCCAAAATTGGCTTTCATCATGAATGCGTTTAAATATCAAACCTTTCAAAGATATTCGTCAATTACCAATGAATGTATCTTGGATCTGCATCAACATAAATGAATGGAATTCCATCATTCTTGTTTTCAGAATCAAAAACCAAAGAAACCTACCATGAAGATGGTAAACTCTGCACATGATCCAGCAGGGGAGACAACTCCATTGTTGCAGCAAGATTGGGAGGATATAGGTACTTAGAAGTATCAACATATCTGTAATGGATGTATGCCAAAAACAGTTCTGTAAGAAAAAATATCAAAGAGTTTCAAGGCCCGTTAAAGTAAAAAATTGTCTGATATTTTTTCATACTGAAGTGTTTGAGGCACATACACAATAAAACACGGTTATAGTGAACACGCTTATAATGAATTGGCACTTACAGCAAAGTGATTTTCATTCCCTGTGACTTTATTTCATGTTGTAAACTTGACGGATATAATGAATTATGTTTATAAGAAGTAAAATTGTTCATCCCTGGGACTTCATTATGAGCATGTTTTACTGTATATTGTACCTAAAATACTACCATTGAATTTCATTGTTGATTTACCTTGGACAGTCCAATTTTGAAGGATAACAGTTACTGCAACCACTGGTAACGGTCTGATTTTAAGAAGCTCATTATTATGGGACTGCCACAGGTAAAATTTTCAACTGTTGGAACAAAGGAAGGACATCACAGCAGTGTTTTAAAGTCATTATTTCCAAAATGGTTAAAAAAAGATATACAGTAAAACATAGTTATAGTGAACACACTAATAATGAATTGATGCTTACAGCAAAGCGATTTCTTTCCCCCGTGATTTTATTCATGTTGTAAACTTGAAGGATATGACAAATTACGCTTATAACGAAATAAAACTGCCTGTCCCTGGCACTTTATTATAAGCGTGTTTTACTGTACATAACAAATGTGAAACATTAATCTAGAAAGGGAAAAACCCCAAGGATTACCAGTATATGCGCTATTATGCATTTCTCTCCTTCAAAATTAAAATTTTAGAGAGCTTTAGAAATAAGGTTGAAGATAATGGAAATCATATTGATAATATAAGTATTATATTGCATTTTGATAAATTAATCTTTGAAGCACAATATGGGAGTTTTCGACCTTTTTTTTTTTGACTGAAAAACATCAAGTGCATGCTTGCTCAAGTACTTTTTTTAACTATGATGTGTATAATCATATGAACAAAAACATGTGTAAAAATTGTCCTTGAGCAGACAGACCTCGCTCTGTAATTTCAAAGGCAAAACATAAAGGAAGGTGACAATATTTTAATTACAGGTAGTTTGCAAAATTGCTGGAATTAACCCATTTTAGTGGCGTCATAAATGAACAGCTATTTAAGCATTGAATCATTATTTTTAGAAAGATATAGTTTCATAACTACAGCGTTGTGTGCATACAAATTGAGTAACGCACTTTAGGATGTATTGACATGTACATGTTCTTTCTTTAATTTCTCTTTTGCGTATCTGCTTTAATGACTCTTATAATAATTAGTCTTTTATGAGAAATTTTGTTGGAACGTAATTGTGAACTCCAATTGTGATTAACTGTATTAGATAATTAATGATGTAAAAAATAAAGATTAGAATAGAAAAACATGTGCTTTGTTTTACAGATGCTTTTGTGCAGACACCCCCACAGAAATGCCATTGTCTGTTTGGATTACCGTCTCCAAGAAACATATTTGCTCAATTCCTTAAGAATATCACATTTATGAAGAGGAATATTGGGTGAGATTTGATATCCATAGCAAAATCATATTTTCGTTACATGAATTACGTATTACATAACATTTAAGTGGGATTTTTAAAGGTTAAAATTTCTAAGTTGTGCACAAGTCTGTGTCAGATATTGAGTGTGGGTTTGATGGTGTGTGTATGCACTCATGCAAATATACATGTATATCCATTTCCATAACCATAAATAAATGAATTTATCATTTTTTCTATAGACATTTAATTTATATCTTTTCAGTGATAATATACAAATGAGTAAAACCTTACAGTTTGATTTTGTAAACAGAATTTATTCTGAATGACACAAATTTAAATAAAATTTAGAATGACTATTATTTTCGATTTCGATTTCGATTTATTATTAGGATTATTTTCGCATTTGGCCCTGTTTTAAATTGTGCTTACAAATACTGGTATCTTATTTGACATGTAAATCAGCTTGCTTGTAAATCTGCCTATTGACAATAAAGGTAATTTAGACAAAAGTAAAATTAAATAGGGGACAAACATTTTTTTTTTGGTAAACAGAACTGTAGATTCCTAATAAAAAATGTGAAGAATTGATATCTGCAAAAAATTGCAAGAAGCACCCCTTGCAGATTTAAAAATCTTGTTTTTATTTTCTAAGAGATGCTGTTAGAAATAAGGATAAAAGTTATGCCTTTGCGCTTCTATATTCCAGCGATTTTATACAAAATGACAGGATCGCGTAATTAAGTACCCGCGTAAAATAAGGAATCCACAGTATATCAATCATTTTGATATTTGTTTCACTCATCTATATCACTAGCTACAATATGTGACAGGTCAGACATCTTATTTAAATTTATAACCAGGTAGCCATTATGGTGATTTGAATTGCCCTTGGTAAGAAGAATATTTCTTGATTGAAAAGAAAAGAATTACAATGGATGAATTTCTTTTTTTATTAGGTTTCTTCTGTTCCAGTTTATTCTGCCATCAATACAAATCATTCTATTTTGTGTCTGCATTGGCAATGCTCCATACGGGTTAAAGATGGCCATAGTGAACAATGAGACCCAAGGCTTAGGCCAGCTGTTTATTAGAGAGCTGGACAACGAAACAATTGATAAGGTACAACAAATATCTAAACCAGATGAGGAATCTGCATTTTGAGAAAAACAAATTATTTATATACAAAACCTCATTGAAATTAATGGTGTATTCATCTATGTTTTGTGTCCCAGAAATAGATAATGCATGTAATTGAAATGTCTTATTATAAATAATAAATAATTATAACTCCAGTGGCCCCTGTTTGATTATTTTTTTTCAATGAGGAAGCCAAGTACATACCACTGTAAAGCTGTAACATGTACCCTAGGCCAAAGCTATACTGTTCATCAAATAATAGTTCAATTTTTTTGCTACAAGACAACATTTGTGCAAAACTTACTTCTTTCTATTCTGTACTAAATAAAGTTAATCTTCTCTTTTGATTAAGGTTATATACAAAGACATGAATGCTGCGTTAGAATCGGTGAGACATGGAGAAACCTGGGGAGTGATTGGAATAGGGCAGAATTTCACTCAAGACTTGTTTCAAAGGTATGTACAGAAATACTATAGTGGATACTGGAATGTGTGTTATCATAGTTATATTGTTGTGAAATTGAAATCCTTGAGTGGTATGTTTTATACGGATCATTAAAACAATGAAATGCTTTCTTTGGTGATTCATGCGGGATATAAAGCTGGCAACATTGCAGAAAAAAATACATAACCCGCATTAGCCGGTTAAGTACCACAAATTTTTTTTTGCCTTCATAACCCACATGAATCATCAAAGAGAGCATTTTATTGTTTATATAACATCTTTCTTATAACGATTTAATAAATTGATACTGAAAAGTAGTAAAATTATCTAATTCATTCTTAATGTACATCAGTACGTTTGATAAAAGAAACAGCTCAATCGTCTTCTATGGGAATTTGAGTCTGACATCGTCATGTTTATTTTGTGCCGTCAGTGATTTTTATTTGGTTGATGAACGTCTCGACCAATCGATAAACGAGGCTTGTAGATTTTAGTTCTGTCACTGACAGTTCATTTCTACAGAGCTATGAATTACAGTCAATTTCAGTAAGAAATAGAGGGAATCATACTTGGTGGATGTAAATATATTAACATGAATTAAATGTTGTTTAACTTGATAGGTTTACCAATATATCTGGTGTAGATAACCAGACATTAGACGGAAGCTCAGTACAGCTGTACCTAGACACAACAAGTAAGTGGAAATTGGTGTCAATTTGATTTAAAGAACTAGGCACTGTAATGTGAAGGATTGGCCAACCAGGATTGGTACATGTACATGTATTTGTAATATTGTAACATTGAATTATTAGTAGCTAAAAGTTGTTGTTAAACACAAGATCAAAAATCAATTCCATAATACATGTTCCATAATCAGTATTCCTTAATGCAAGCTGTATATAAAGTTTTGTGTAATTCAACCAGATAGATAGGGAAAAAATAGATCAAATGACTTGCCATTTTCATGGAAAGTTTTTTTGAGTCAGCACAAATGTACCTGTATTGCATTTAGTAGCATTTAATGATTAGTTTTCAAGTTTTGTCTTCACCATCTGACATACAGGTGTGGTACAATATTAAACTTTATTTCTGAGTGTTAATTAATGTGTAAGTCAAAATATAATGACATTTATCAATACATGTACTTGTTATGAAATATTTAAACAATAAAATGCTTTCTTTGGTGATTCATGCAAGATGTGAGGGTGGCAACATTGCAGACATTTTTTTTTTTTCTGCAATAATCGGTACCTACATAACCCACATGAATCATCAAAGAAGGCTCTTGATTGTTTATATTTACTGATACATCTTTCAACAAATTAATATATTGATCGTCAAAAGTAAGTAAAATTAACTAAACTATTGTTAATGTACATCAGTACAGTAGATAAAAGAAACATCCAGATTGTCTCCTATGGGGGTCTGATATCATGATGATTATTTTGTGCAGTCCGTGATTTTTCTTAGATTGATGAAGGTCTTGACCAACGATAAACAGGATGTGTAGATTTCAGTCATGTTAGTTTCTACAGAGCTATGAATTATCAATTTTTGTAAGAAATAGAGGGAATCATACTTGGTAGATTTAAATATATATATAAGAGGAACTTTAGTACATATGTACTATCAAAATCCTTGATGATATGGTTACCTAATTAATAAGGATATTTCAAAATTCTCAAGTCTAGCTTGTAGTGAGTGACCAGTAAAGGTGTAAGATTTCAAATAATATTAACAGAGCTATGTCTTTGAAATTACCGTAAGTCTTGCATTGCTACATGAGTGAAACTTCTTAATTAAGTTAACAGCTTATGTCACCTAGGATGCCAATCATCATTTCGTATCTCCTTGAAAACTTACAATGTTCAACTCCAGTTCTGAACTTGTGGCAAGAAAGAGTCAGTACCTCTTTAATTAACCAGACTTTCCTAAGTATTAGAGGTGACCTATTGCAAACGGTATCACTCCATTGTTCATAAATAATTTCCGTATCCCCTGAATTGGGATATGGGAATACTGTATTTGCAAAAAGGTTTTTAGTGATCTCTGCTTTGATCTTGAAATAGAATGTGTGCATATGGTTAAAAAAAAGGAAGGGGGCATCTACATACTGAAATAACCCTATACTTTTGTCGATATTTCAATTAAATGACAACTATAGTCCATGGGCTTTTGGTTAACAGGGTTTAGATCCTACTACATGTTTACTCCTTCCTACACAAAGCAAACACTCTTCAGACTTAACCAGTAAGAAGTTGTGACTATTAGGTAAACCCTTTTTACAAATTACATAAAATTCATGAGACTAATGAACCAGATAGAACCATTTCAACAAGAGCTTGGACTTTGGGTAGTTGTGTCAAACAGCAATGTGACGTCTATGGCCTGTCTATTTCATTGCTGGCCACTAGGCCATGGCTCTTTGAAATCAACAAGATTTGTCTGGCTTTTGAGCTAAGACTACACAATCGGTGTATATTTTTAACTTGTTTTGACGCAAGAAATAGATAGCTACGTCCAACCGAAAGTCCAAGGTCTTGTTAAAATGGTTCTATTTTCAACACTGTTTGTATTTTAATTTTTAAATTTTTTGCTTTGCTAACAAACATTTGCTTGGGTGTATCTACGTATTATATGAATTATTTGATGTGTACAGTGATGATATAAAATGTCACTAATAAACAGTTGTTCAGACTTTCAGATTATGTAATACACATGTACATGTATTCCTTATGAGTCATGCTCTTATTTGTCATCTAAAACAACCTTTAATAGTTGGTACTTGTTTGTTAGACAGTGTCTTCTGTTTCATAACTTTGATTCACTGGCCAATTAACAGCTCTACTCCTATCCCACCATACAAGGATTGGTCTAAAAGTATTGTCACAAAATGTATTGGGCTGATAATTGCATTGTGCCAAATTTTTAAAAGATCTTTTGTAAAAACCAAAATACTGTGCTATTTTTCTTACTACTTTTAGATTTTATAGGATGTTGTGTTTGATTACTGTAATGCTTTTTTTTTTATTTTGATTATGTTGAAATTGCAAATAATGTCACTGGATTTGATTAATATACCAAATTTATAGTGAAAAATCTTACTTATACTGGTATTGCTCACATCTGTTTACCTGAAAAATATTTCCAGAACCTTGCATTGTATCTTAAAAACAAAGATTTAAAATATCTGCAGGCCATTTTATATTTTCTTATTAACTGTTACTAGAAGAGTATACATTTTTAAGAAACTTTATTTCCTTTGGAAAATCCTGTAAATGAAATAGTGAAAATGGCAGGCGGTCAGGTGACTTCCAAAGTAAAATCCTTTTCTGTGCCATTAGGCGCATAAGACCGGTGCTTATCCCCGGTTTACATGGTGCTAAGCGGTTGAGAGTCATTGACTCCCCCTGGATGGGACACCAGTCTTTCACAGGCTTACTCCCAGTAATAGCCGGTACCCAATTTTAGCTGGGTGGACTGAGACAATGTAGATAAAGTGCGTTGTCTAAGTGCACAACACACAACATTAAGTGACTACAGTGGGGTTTGAACCAGCGACCTTTCAGTTACTGAAAGGTCGCCTATGGCCTATAACTGCTCCCAGGCGGCTTGTCAAAGGGTACCCCTATGATACAGATAATTCCTACTACAGTTTATAAGATGCTGGTAGGAGGTTGATGTTTTGCAAATCAATTGTACATACATGTATATTAGAGATGTGCATATTACTTGGATTTTGATTTTTGATAATTTATGAAAAAAATGGTACCTGTTGAACTTTAGTTACTTTTTTGCAGAATATTGCATATATAGGGTGTTTCATTTCTCTATATGGTAGTTTTTATCAATTCAGGGTTGAAAAATGGATTATGAATACTGTTCTTAGAAAAAAAGGGTTTGACAGGTTTTCACTTGTTTTTAAATACCATGTCAAAATCAAGTATTCATAAAACATCATACTTAGGATATCTATGCAAACAAATGAAATTATTGTAAATTTTCCTTCTTATTTTTTCATTTAGAAGTATAAAGTGCAGATATGCTCAAGTACAAATTTTGCATAATTGTGTTTTTGTTCATAGAATTATAAACATCATAGTTAAAAAATGATATGTGGGCAAGCATGTGCTTGATTTTGCAAGTCGGAAAACTGTCGTAAAACATGCAGCCATATTTTAATTGCTCCAAAACATTATTTATCAAAATAAGTAATAATCTTTTATGTACTTATTTTCAATATGATTCAACTAATCTTTAACCTTATTTTTAAATCTCTTTTAAGAACTTCAATTTTGGGGGCCAGAAATGCTGCATGAAGTCCTTTGTTATATTTTTTTTTTATTTTTGTCCAAATAAGAGTTTAAAATTTTAATAAGGTGCAATGTTTAAAAGCGATATATTCCTTTTAAAAAAATCTTTAATTACAGATCAGCAGATTACCTTACAGCTCCAAGAAACCATAACTAGTTCATTCCAAGCATTTTCAGAAATATTACTGAAAACTTTTAACCTCAACCCAAATCTAGGGCAGCTGCCAATAAAGGTCAGTAAATCTTATTGATGACCTAATTAATTTAATAATGAAATCAAACCACAATCTGATGACTATTACTGGAGCCCAAAAACAATCTCAATAGCTTCCACAGACTATAGCTTGCCTTGAAACTGATATTTTGGATATTCACTTGATGAACAGTCTTTGTAATTCTATTTTTTATTCCCATTGCAGGTGAATGACCCTATATATGGCAGCAAGGATCCTAATTTCAGGAATTTTATAGCACCTGGAATAATACTCAGGTAATATATACCTGTAAAACTTTCAATCTTGACTTCCAAAATTATTGATTCAATGGTAAAAGTAATTTGAGAATTCATTATGGTTTCATTTTTTCAGTACATAAAAAGCAATGAAAATTTATATATGATAAAAAAGTTTGGTCTGTTTTTCCAGCGATGTGATGTTTTGTCTATAAATTCCATCGATATGAATGTTTTATCTGTTTTCAGTGAATATGAAGTTTTGTCTATTTTGTGAGCAGTATAAATTATGTCTTGTCTATTTTTCAAGCAATATAGAGTTTTGTCTATTTTTCCAGCATCACGTTTTTCATGGCGACGGGTCTAACGACTTTATCGTTTGTGATAGAGAAGAAGGAAGGTCTCCTGGATCGGAGCCTGACCGCGGGCGTTTCTGCCTTCGAGATTCTCCTGGCCCACGTCTTCACCCAGCTGTTTGTCCTGATTGTACAGGTGACCCTGGTCATGGTATTTGCTCTGGCAGTCTTTGAGGTGAGTGTCCATTTTGTGCTGCATCTCTTGCCTCTTGAAATGTCAAAATGTATCTCCCAAATATTGTCTATGAATATTGCCTATCTTTTGTATTATAATAAAAAAAAAAGGGCATGTTTTTCTGCTTACATTTAAAGTTCATAATGACATAAGCTATACTTGTAGCATATTTCACTGACAGTATATGTTTTGCTTGAAATCTTTTGGAATTTCTTGAAACCTCTTTCCTTCTGTGTATTTAAGCTTCATATTCATATTCTCACATATAGTTGACCCTTTGAACATATTTATTATGAATATTGTGTTTCACACTGGTTTGCTGATAATTATGCTTTCCCATACACCTTTTCTCTCAAGGTGCCTTACAAGGGCCCCCTGATCTGGGTAATTTTACTGGTGCTGGGTCAAGGATTCTGTGGAATGACCTTAGGTTTGTTAGCCTTTGACTTGAATTTCATAATATCTTTAAAGGTGGTATGGAACACCTCCATGTTGTGACTTATTATTTATTGAAATAAACAATAAAATCATGTATAATTTTATAAATAGTTTCTTTCCTAAAATTGTTATCTAGCAGCCTAGCACAGTGGGTTAGAAGGGTCACTACGAATCTATGGGTCATGGGTTTGAACCCTGCAGGGAATTTTAAAATTTTTACCTTTCCAAAAATTTTTTAAACATATTTCTTTGAGTAAATATTGTAAAATTTGAAAATTCTAAACAAGTAAAAGTATTTTGATTATAATGTAATTTAATTCAATATCGACAGATGTTCCATACCCCCTGAAGTTAAGACATACATGTATATCAGAGTTTAAAATTGGGTTGCTATGTAGTTTGATAGACACAAAACATTTAATGTACAGTGTATCACTGCATGTTCACTATATGCAAGTATGACTTAATAAAAAATAAAAGTGATTTAGTCTGTCAGTCTACTCAAAGCTTTATATGACCTTGACATTAGTCATATTTTATTGTTGTAGGTGTGATATTCTCAGCTGTCTGCGAGGAAGAGAGCTCAGCTATCCAGCTAGCCCTTGGGTCTGTGTACCCTATGCTCATACTCAGTGGTGAGTTGTATGGTTTACTCATGAGTCTGTGCACCCTATGCTCATACTCAGTAATGAGTTGTATGGTTTACCCTGGGTCTGAGAACCCTATGCTCATACTCAGTGGTGAGTTGTATGGTTTACTCATGAGTCTGTGCACCCTATGCTCATCCTCAGTAATGAGTTGTATGGTTTACCCATGGTCTGAGTACCCTATGCTCATACTCAGTAATGAGTTGTATGGTTTACCCTGGGTCTGAGTACCCTATGCTCATACTCAGTGGTGAGTTGTATGGTTTACCCTGGGTCTGAGTACCCTATGCTCATACTCAGTGGTGAGTTGTATGGTTTACCTTGGGTCTGAGTACCCTATGATCATACTCAGTGGTGAGTTGTATGGTTTACCTTGGGTCTGTATACCCTATGCTCATACTCAGTGGTGAGTTGTATGGTTTACCTTGGGTCTGAGTACCCTATGATCATACTCAGTGGTGAGTTGTATGGTTTACCTTGGGTCTGAGTACCCTATGATCATACTCAGTGGTGAGTTGTATGGTTTACCTTGGGTCTGTATACCCTATGCTCATACTCAGTAATGAGTTGTATGGTTTACCCATTAGTCTGTGTACCCTATGCTCATACTCAGTGGTGAGTTGTATGGTTTACCCTGGGTCTGAGTACCCTATGCTCATACTCAGTAATGAGTTGTATGGTTTACCCTGGGTCTGAGAACCCTATGCTCATACTCAGTGGTGAGTTGTATGGTTTACCCTGGGTCTGAGTACCCTATGCTCATACTCAGTGGTGAGTTGTATGGTTTACCCTGGGTCTGAGTACCCTATGCTCATCCTCAGTAATGAGTTGTATGGTTTACCCTGGGTCTGAGTACCCTATGCTCATACTCAGTAATGAGTTGTATGGTTTACCCTGGGTCTGAGTACCCTATGCTCATACTCAGTGGTGAGTTGTATGGTTTACCCTGGGTCTGAGTACCCTATGCTCATACTCAGTGGTGAGTTGTATGGTTTACCTTGGGTCTGAGTACCCTATGATCATACTCAGTGGTGGGTTGTATGGTTTACCTTGGGTCTGTATACCCTATGCTCATACTCAGTAATGAGTTGTATGGTTTACCCATTAGTCTGTGTACCCTATGCTCATACTCAGTGGTGAGTTGTATGGTTTACCCTGGGTCTGAGTACCCTATGCTCATACTCAGTGGTGAGTTGTATGGTTTACCCTGGGTCTGAGTACCCTATGCTCCTACTCAGTAATGAGTTGTATGGTTTACCCTGGGTCTGAGTACCCTATGCTAATACTCCGTGGTGAGTTGTATGGTGTAATCCTTGGGTCTGTGTACAATTTCTTCTTATCTGACAAAGATAAGCTAGCCTCTGAAAATATTTGATGACAATCATCCATGTACACCTATGTATTTAAAATTATTTAAAATGTATTTGGAAATTTTACTGGATAATTAGATTTAAAAAATTACCGTAATTGCGATTCCTTAATTTCATAAAATGTCTTCTAAAAGTTTCCTTTTTTCTTGTTGCCTTTTAAAAGAGTAAGATTTTTTGTGTTTTGTAGGCATAATATGGCCCCTTGAGGCTATACCAGAGTGGTTACGATATGTAAGTATATGTCTGCCTCAGACGTATGCTGCAGAAGCCATGAGATGTGTCCTTAGTAGAGGTATGTTTTTTGTTTCCCTATTTTTTAACATCTTTAATTATACATCTATGACAAGCCAGTACAGTTAATAAATATAAAATCTAAATATATTGGATTCTTTTTCTTTTTTTTTTTTTTTTTATACCTGTAGTTTTGCTTTCTTTCATACAATATATATAACCCTACAGCTGATTTTTGTTTCAGGTTGGACATTGCTGGACATGCCAGTTTGGAGGGGTTACCTAGTCAACACAGCTTGGAGTTTCGGTCTTTTGGCACTGGCTGGAATCATTCTTAAAATCAAGAGTTAGACCAGCATTAGACATTGAATGAAAACAAAAGAACAATTTAATTTCCATTAAATTGACCAATCCACATTGATCATTTGACCATCTCTCATCAACTTCCAGGAACCCTAAATTTGTGACCAGTTTGTTTGTAACAAAGAATGACTGGGCTCCCATCCAGTGAGATGGTAGCAATTTCTAGCCCTAATTGGGCTAGCACACTTTCTAGCACCAACTTGGTAACATTTATCACC
This sequence comes from Magallana angulata, assembly GCF_025612915.1. Taxonomy (NCBI): domain Eukaryota; kingdom Metazoa; phylum Mollusca; class Bivalvia; order Ostreida; family Ostreidae; genus Magallana; species Magallana angulata. Next base: position 15,604,031 of record NC_069117.1, read on the forward strand.
AATTCACCAGTATATTTATTGACAACAATCAAGAATTATCAAGATGGACTGTTCACCACCTAGTAATTTATTTTTTATAAAGTTTTAAGAATATGTATCCAGGTAGGGCTTGTTTTTCCATGCCTGTTACTAACATTCCTAGTTGTTGTCTTTCCTATCACCTGTGTTACATTAAAGGCTTAGAGAAGTGGGCTTCTTTTTTTTTTATTTCACCTCTGGTCTCTTGTACACTTTTGTTTTAAGAAGTCTTTCATGTTATTTGTATATTTTTTATTGTTTGCTTGTTGTGAAAAGATGCTTGATGAAAGTGATTGACAATCCATTGTGAAAAGAGATGTAGCTTATACAATACAAGTTTTGCATACTAAGTTTCATAGTTGCTTGACCAGTTGATGGCATGTATATCAACGTTCAGTATTAATTAACAAATTGAAAACAAATGGGTTGTTTTCAAAATTAAGAGTGCTTTAATTATTAAGTTTTTTTTTTTTGCTGTACACATCTTGATTTTGAATGTTGTTTATTATTTTTCTTTCGGTTCATGAAATGGGCCATCTCAGGAAACTTTGTTGATAATTTATAGTACCAGCAGGTACGTAAACATCTGTACTATCAAAGGTTAGGTATGATGGATTCTGTTAATACTGAAATACCAGTATGTATTATAATAAATGGTCCAAAACTTATTTTGAATTTTGAGTATACATGAAAAAAATTGATATCTTTAAAATTTCATTTTTAAAGTGGTTTGAATATGCAACTTGCATCCATGATAATGTACCATATGCTGTTTAATACATGCATGTATTTCATGTAAATTGTAAAATGCAAAATTATTTGCGTACCAGTTACTGGTAATCAGAATCATATGATAAAAATGTGATATTAACAAATTGATACGTATTACTAAATTTTTGCTCACCTTTGTGAATTTAACATTTTTTTATGTCTGTTGATTAATATTCTTTATATTTTTTAAACCCCTGCTCCAAAGAAGAGGGAGGTATATTGTTTTACCCTTGTCCATCTGTCTGTCTTTCTGTTCACATCTAAAATTTCTGTCGCATTTTTCTCAGCAACTTTTGATCACCGATGCTGGAAATTTAACACACTTTTTGTTTAGGCATGCCATTTTTGTTCCAATCAAAGGTCAATTTCCTGTTAAATGACGAATTTGTTTACTTTTAGCCTAAAATTTTAAACAAAATTCTGTCAAAGATTTCTCAGCAACTACATGTATTTATTGCACATATTTGAAACTTTAACACACTCTTTGTTAAGCATACCATATGATGGGATCCATTTTTGTACCAATTGGATATCAAATTTCTGTAAAATGACAACTTTTTTTTTCCAGCCTAAATATTCAGACTTTTTATCAAAATTTTCTCAGCAACTATTCATCGCAGATGTTTGAAATTGTAACACTCTTTATTTAGGGATGCTATTTGGGTGGATCTATTATTGCATCAATTGGAAGTCAACTTCCTGTTAAATGATGACTCAGCTTATTTTGTATATTTACATCAGAACAGGGGTATTTCTAGTGAGCATTGGCTCACATATCTCTTATTTTTTCTGTACTAAAATGTATCATAATTCTTTTCATTTTAATATGTGGACACTTGTCAATATTTGTTAAATTAATTTATTTGAAACTCATGCAATTACCAATAGAAATAAATGGAGCAAAAAATTCTGCTTTATTTTATAACAAACCATGAAGATAAGGGGAAAAAAAAAACTGAAAATTGCAAGATGTTTTGGCCTATGAAAGCCAATATGGCATTCATTTGCTGAAACTGATTTTTATTAGGATTAATCTTATCCAAAAGAAAATACAAAATATTAATTCCTGATAAATATGTAACGAGGTATGTTTTTTTTTTTAACCCATCAGCCGGTCTAGTTTATTTGTGAGCATAAGTCCTCTTAAACCTCTGCACAGATTTTGAGTTTGAAGGTATTTAGAACACACAATGTTTAGTTGTGCACTTTACCAAGAAATTCCAATTCAATTATTTTTCAAGAATTTGTGCTCTTTAGAACACAGAATTTTGGCCATACTAATATTTTGAATATAGGTAGTAATGAAAAGTTTGAAAGCAAAACTCCTCCTTAATTGGTGCACAGAATGTTGTTAATTTTTTTTGGTTATTTAGGACACAATGAGTAGGTGTCCATATTTCATGGAAATTTCAGAATTAAGTTTTGATTTTCTTGCTGGAACTTTTGATCTAATGAATATTTGTGAGTTAAATGCCCTTAATCAAATTATTTGGCATATTTAATGCATACCTTGGCATTCATTATGTGTTGAATTGGGGAGTTGGAGGTTTGTGAGAGGGGTAAGGGGCGCAGTCACAATTTAACCAACAATAAAGTTTAAACTTATGCTAAAGGATGCTTCTTTTTTGGTGCTCCTGTGCAGAAGATCTCAACTGAAGACCTGTCAAATATATCAGCATGTCATACATCTTTTTATGGACGAATGTTCAAACTGGTTCTATTTGTTCTTAGTAAGGCAATCCAATGGGAATCCAAGTACTGGTATATGAATGTGTTAAAAATAAGTTTCAACTGGAATTCAAACCCAGAGGACCTGTGGCATAGCATGCCAGTGGTCTGATCTCTGAGCTTCTGAGATTATAAATAGACCAATATTTACATGACTATTTACTTGATGACACATGTGAAATTAGTTGCCAACACCCTGTAATGAGATATAGAGTTGAACTTCAGTATCTCGAACACTGGTATCCAAATATGGATATGTCCAAGTGATTTATAAGTCCCAACCACATATTTTTTAAGTATTTTGCCCTCAATATCTCAAATATCTCGAAGTATTTAAACAGTCCCATATAGTTCTGGGTAACAAAGTTTGAATACATGCAACTGGTCAGCAAGGACAAACATGGTGCAACTATTCAATAACATGCACCATTATCATAAATACCTGGTACATATATCATATTTGAGTACAACACACACACAGCTGTTTCTTTCAAGTTTATTTATTTTTCATTTGAATATAAATTCACATATCAAAATTAGCCATGATTAAATGTGAAGATGTATGATGCAATCATTTCAGGATGAAGCTAGAGAATAATCTTTATTGATATCAAATGCAGAATCATTTTGTATTTTCCTCATAAGATTTATTTTAATACACTAAGCTAAACCACTCAAAATACAATATTTGTGAACATATCAAAATATGATGACTGTAAATGTATGTCTTTTCTGTAATTGCTTCTGTGAAACTCTATGTCCTTTAATACAATTGTAAAAGATAAATAAATTTCTTTACATCATGCTTGACATGATGACCCTTTAATTCAATCTTTAATGTCTATAATTAGCACAGCTTCCATATATTATCAATTTTATAAAAATAAATCTTAGTGAAGAATTTCTTTAGAGAATTTCAATTATTTTGCCATATAATATGCTGTACCATAGATGGAAACCCCTAGTCTGTTTTATTTACTGGACTACAATAGGTTTCCAATGATGACGCTGTATAAATTGAATTTTACATTTTACTTCAGTGTTTATGTACATAATTATAATGTTTCAATTCAGAACAGCACATATGCACAACATACATGAATACATTGAATTAAAATAAAAACCCACATTACATGTGTGTAGAGAATCAGAATCAGTTAACAAGACTGAAATATATGACACATGATATAATAAACTTATGATATTGACAGCATTTCTTTCATACAATGTATATTCATACTGACACAACACATAACCTCACTGGAATGACTACCCCAATGATAAATTATAGGTACATAGCTGACCTGAGGCAAATGTATTTGCCAATCGTTTCCTTTTATAACATGAAAACTAGGTGGTGCATTATTATTTATCACGTTAAGCCAAATATGCAATGGAGATCACCCATGTAATAAATTTTTAATATTATACTGATGACATCACAATGAATTTTTATGTATTTCTATTGAAATGACATCGAGATTTTTTGTATCAAAAATCCTATAAAATGGTGATTAAACATAAAAACAGGATTTAACATGATAAAAAGAATCTCTCGTGATTTATGATGGTTTACAACTTTTATCCAAGGCTTGGGTATAGAAAACTCACAACTCACATCATGAGAGATCCTACCAGCAAATGTCCTACTCCTACATCATTAGTTTTCAGTTTAAAGGTGACAAAGAATTGCAGATTTGTTCTTCACCATCAATCAAATCGAGATACAAATTCTTAAAAGTTTCATTTTCTTTTATACGATTATTTTAATAGCCATATGTTTTAAATTCTCTCACATTAATCTTCCTTGAATTATTTGCTAAAAAAAGAAGAACAGATACAAAATTACTTTTTATTATTATTAAATATGAAGTAATAAATAAGTACTATCCTCACCTTAATCACTTTGTGATGTTTGTCTAAAAATAAATTTTAAAAAAATTCAGTTCTGTTAGAAATACATTGAGATTGTATGACAAAATATAACCCTGGTACTTAATGACATTTGTTGGACATGAACAATATGTTATAAAACAACAATGAAGTTTTTATCATGCACACATAACAAAATGCCTGCAATGAAATCCTGCTTCGTTGTGATGGCACACAAGAAACGCGCTGGGAACGGGTGACAGAATGGGACAAATCTAGTTGATCATCTCCAGTACCAGTTCATTTAACTGAAGGGTTCCGTCCAGAGTCAATGAGAGAAATCTTTCTGCTGCCTTTGCACTGACAGTACGTAGGAATGGTAGGCGTAATAACATTTTACCATATCGCCTCACATTTCCAGGAAATTTGTGGCTGTGATATTTGCGAAGGCGGTCTAAAATTTGAGTCTGTAGAAGTATGACTTTCTGTTTATCCATCAAATTCTGAGCATCTACAAAATAAAGTTATACTGCATTCATCTAGCATTATATCATCTTTTATCATTTGTTTAAACTTTGATATAAACATAAGCTATGGTGAAATAAAAACTATTTCTTCCTTCAGGAAACATTATAAAGTGATTGCTTGAACAAACAACATATTTTCATTAAAGATGTATTTTTCCAAGACTTATTAGTGATAAAAAGTTTGTTCTTGTTCAATGCATCACTCTATATTTCCCATTCAAAAAAAAAAAAGATAAGAAAAATGTCAATTAATGACTGATTTTGATTGAATTACAAAAAATAGCATCACTTCTGACATTATATACTGCCAAACTGCCAGTGGGTACAAATAAATCAAAAAGGTAAAAAATATATCTTTTATCAACTCTTCTAAAAAATAATGTCACAATTTAATGTACCTGAAACACTAAAAAACAGCGAATTATGGGGGCCAAATTTGACTTATATCATATCTATATACAATTCTGCTTATTGTATACATAATAGATATTTAGCCAGATTTCATAGAAACTGCACAATGTAAAAAAACTGCCACCACAGCTTTATAACTTGGCAGGAATTGGGAGTTTACCTAAAGTGGAGACGTTCTATAACTCTCAACATGGAACTGATCTTACCTGGATAAGTCAGTACAATGCCATTTAAGATACAGAACTCCACTTTATCAATGCTAAGCTCCTTCAGTCTGGCCGAAAATTCCACCGTGGCTGCCACTAACTCCTTGCCCCAGCCCATCTTCTGAGCCAGCTCTATGGGTACCTTCAATCCTTCTGCAAATTTTATACAGCTTCCTGTTTCCATTGATCTATAAAAAGATTAATTATCATCAATATAAGGCTATTTAAATTTTATGTAATTTTGGTTCTTCAAAAAAAATAATAATATCCCTGCCAATTGAATATGTTCAAAATTAGTCAGTCAATTCACACTACGAAAAGAAATTTCAAAACAATTAATACATTTTTTTACAATTCTTTTCGGCTCTGACCAAGAGACCTTTTGATTCCTGGCCAAAGGCCTATGAACCCTGATTCACAAGATTCAATGAACTTCTGTGGTGCAAAAATTGACACTAGTAGTTAATCTTGAAATTAATTGCTCAAATTCAAGACACTTCTCTGCATTTTGTAATTCCTGAATAGCAGTTTTCCAGAATCAGTTGAATAAGTGTTATTATTTCACAACCTCACTGACCTGTAGGACAGTCTCAGAACATTGAGCTCCATGAAAGAAGACTTCAACAAAGCCATCTGATCTTCTAGACGCAACTCTGTGAAACCTGTGTAAAAATTGATTTCAAAGGCAAAAGTAAGTCCCTGAGGATCACTGCATATTAAAGCAATATGAGCTGTATTTTTTTGAATTTTATTTTGCTGCAAAAACCTGCTAGTGTGATAATACTGCATATAACCTAAACTTTTATGATAAATAAGAATTGAAAAAATCATTAGTTTTTGTCAAAGGAAATATTTCTCTTCTAAGGAATATATAGCAAATCTATTTTTGTACAGGACGACAATAATTCAATTTTGGTCCAAATAAGGCTTCTTAACGGCCTTTTCCACAAAAATATGGTTAACAGAAATTTAAAAACCATGATATTTTTGTCATCTTAGTAGAAAAGAACATTTTAGTAAAAAAAAAATTCAACATGAAAAATGCAGCTCATATTGCTTTAAATCTAATGTGTAAGGGTGTAGTTTATACCAATTTTTCTAAAGTCTTTAAATCTTTGAAGTTGGTCTCATTCACTTACCAGGCACCTTCTTGGCCCAGTCAATGATGTATTTCAGTTCAGCATAACCATACTGCATCAGTTGATTTATACCCATACTTTGTAAACATATGTTTCCTAAATAAGGGAAATAAAATGAATTTATTTTTCACAATCCAATTCAAACAAGAAATTCTTTCTAGAAAATAGTACTTTTCTTATGGTAATAGAGCATTATTCATGGATAAGTCTATTCACCGTCCACTCTTGGTATAAGGTCTGGTCTGGCATTAATAAGCCCCTCCATTATGGGATCCTCAAATGATTCTGTTGGCTTCGACTCCTGGGTCCCCGGAACAAATAACACCTCCCCATCACTGCTTACCATGGCACGGATTTCATCCAATCGGGGCTTCTTGTTTCTGTGTTTCCCTCCAGGGGATCTGTCCTCACGAACCGCTGAAGATGTAAAGACCTCAGATTCATACAAATATGAAAGATTTAGAGTGAATTTCAGCTCTCTCTTAGATTTCAGGTGTAATATAATACAAAAACATGTATATCAAAGGGCAAATAATGAAAATTTAGTGTCATGATTTATGAATAAATTGAGTTATTGAATTACGGTACCAAAGATGTAAATGACAACACAAATAACAAACCTTCTCTCTTCATGCCCATTTGTGTGCATTTCACAAAGCGACAGTACTGGCAATTATTTCTGGTGAATTTATTGATGACACAACTTCCTTCATTTTTACAGGTGTATACCAAGTTCTTCTGGACACTTCGTTTGAAGAATCCCTTACATCCTTCACAAGAGAAAACAGAATAATGGTAGCCAGACCCCCGATCATTACAAATCATGCAGGGAGAGGCATTGGATGGCGAGTCTTCTCCACCTGTGTACACCTGAAAAATACAGGAGTAAAATCTTCTTTTACTTAATTCACAAAACTATATACCTGTCCTACTTACTTAAACAATTCAAAAATGTTTCTGTTATAGCGAATTACAGAATACCGGTAGAGTTATCAATAGCTTGTTGGATTGCTCAATAGGGTATTCAATTTGGTCAGCAAGGTATCACATTAGGTTTAAATCTAGGTCATGTGATTACTCAGGTATGACAGCGATAAAGTGAGTTAATCTAGTAAACATTTGCACATTTGGGCCTTTTTTGTTTCTCCCTGTTATCCTACATTACTGCTATAAAAGTCTGAACTAATTAAGCAGTCACAGCACAAAAATACTCTTAGTGCTGTATGTTGCACCAGGAATTGGGGAACCAAAATGATTTTTTGCAGGAAAAAAATATCTCCGTAATTCTTAAAGTTATGCTTTTCTCTTTTGTTTGTTTCTTCAGAAATGTCTTTTGAATTATATATTTTTGAAAAACAAAATTCAAATTACTCCAAGCAGAATTGATGCTCTATAGAATCCAGTGCTGTCCAGGTGAACATTCTTTTTAAAGGTCTATGAATAGAATAGCTAACAATAGGAGAGAGTGTTCTAGAGGTTTTCTTTGTGCCAAATGAATTGGTTGAGTGCAAAATAACAATCTACACTTGGGTAACCACAGGACCTAGATTTAAACCTGATGTGATACCTTGCTGACCAAATTGAATACCCTATTGAGCAATCCAACAAGCTATTGAAAACTCTACCGGTATTCTGTAATTCGCTGTAATGGTAGGAGGTTTTTTATCACAAATTTAATCTGAGACCAAGAGTTGCAACAAACCTTAACTGTAATTATGTATATCATATCAGAAAAGATCCATGTTATAATGGGAATAAGCTGATAAAATCTTTATTTTTTTCTCAAGAGTTACTTCTCTTCTTGGAAATTCTGATCATTTCTGTCCATGATCTGTCTAAACAATATACGTAACTAACCTTTTTTTTCTTTTTTGGGGGAAGGGGGGGGGGTGTAATACATTTGTACACAAGACATAGTCTTTTAAAATGTAGCCTATGGGAGAAGCTCAGCTGTAGACCTACCTGAGTGTCATCATTGACACCTGTGACCTGTATGATGGGCTGTACCACATGTTCATTGCTGGGGGAGTGTACAGAGCCTTGACTGACAGACGACATTGGCATTCCCTCACTGTGAATTTGAATTTCTGGAGACCCTATAATGTCCGGTGTCATGTTCTCCGAACCACTACTTTGAGGATTGTCCATATCCATGTGGAAATTTGCATCCACATTTTCACTTGAATAATCACCAGTACCCTGGTATTGTATGTTTCTGCCCCTGCCATTTGGCGACTGCATCCTCCCTTGATTGTTGCTGTCAGATACACCAAAACCAAAGTGTGGAGAATTTTCATCTACTTGTTGCATATTCTCAATTTTTGAACTCAAAATTCCAAGCCTTGGTTCTGCCATGATTACATGTATTCCCTCCTGAAAATATAGCAGTTAAAGCCTTGACTTCTAAAAGTAGCAGCTATTATTGATAATTTTAAATACCAAATATAAATGAAATATTGGTTTTTTCAAATGTCATAATCAAATGCTAGCAGTCTGGCATCCATCCAATTCCATTTTAAGGATAGATGAAATATTGGTAGATTAATAAATTATATGAATCAATAATGTCATTTTACAACCACATAATGACTTTTACATGAAATTATTCTAAGCTTCCCTTAAAAAAACAAATTGTTGGAAATGCCACAAGAGTAAGGCATTATAATATTCACCAAAAATAACAAAAACATGAATATGAAAAGAATGAAAGAGTGTTCATAAATCATATTGACTACTATGCCACATATCCTGGTACATGTATAAGAAAATAAGTTAATAAATCATACTTTCTCCAGTGATCATTCAAGTTATCTTGCTTACCAGTATTAATTCTTATTATATTTAATATTATACTCTGTCCCAAGTTTTTGCTTCCACCACTTTTTGCTTGATGTTTCAATAATCATAAATACCTTTGTGCTCAAACTACTTTCATCCACTAATATGAAAAATGTTCAGATTATCTGTGTTGAAACTCCCCTCTTGCACTTCAGGTTTCAATACACAACCCAAAATAGAAAGTCTACAGGGATATTTTTGCATTGTATCAGCCATTATAAAGCCAGGATGATAACATTAAAATTGTGGGAGGTATTCCAATTGAGTTCAGAATGGTTAAAAGATGTATATATATAAATCTCCGTAAAAAAACCTTTCGTTCCTGTCAACTTTTATGATTGAAAAATGATAATGTGTCAATGAAGATATTTTGGACAGATGTATTTTTATTAAAAATTATCAAAAAGTGTTGGAAACAATAACTTTGGACAGAATATACATCTGACATTCAACAATATTTCTTTTGTAGCCTGGCCAAAATATTACTTAAATTTGGTTCTCGGCACCTACACATTGATTCAAATTTCTTGGCTAACACTTTTGAATGCTGTTATTGCTAATAGGAGAAAATAAAGGTACACATGCAATACATGATTCTGTTGGTGAATGGAAACAAATTGTCCAAGCATTTTTCCACAGCTTTTCCTCTAAGAGTGAGATATGTTGAAATTCATGTAAAGGTCGTATTTTAAGAGATTTAAAATTTGGATACCTTTTGTTATTATCATGAAGATGGGTAATTAACCCAATTACAGAGACATGAGCCTGTTCTTCAGATCTTGAATTTTTTTTAATGGTTAAAATTTAAAATTATAAAAATGTAAAAGGAATATCCCCAAAATCTTGTTTTGAATTTACAAACGTCATCTGAGTTGCACAATTTTGATAAGAATGTGTGGGAAGATTAATACACTGTGCACAGGTGCAGTTGCTGTGTTGCATATTGTTAAAATCAATGTTTTCTCACAAGCAACTGCAGAACGATGGCATCTACTTTAATTATCATTTTTGAAAATAATTGTGATAAAGCATAAAAATATTATAAAAACTGGTCTAAATCCTGTAATGAAATAAAGTAAATCGATCATTTACAAATGCAAAATAACTTTTCTCACCCCCTAACGAAAGCCATCTTTGTTGGGTGCGTTCGAGCGTTGTTATTTCGTGTGCATTTCTTTCGTCTTGAAATTGAAAAAAGTAAGATATGCCTATGTAATATATTAGGTCTAGTGTTGAATATTATTTGTGTTAATCATTTTAATAAATATTGATAGGCCTATTTTTAACACGAAAATGGCACAGCTCCGGATATAACTGAAAACGGTAACAACTTGTGTTTTATAGCTATCTTCTTCCTCCATGTGCTGATGTTTTCATCCGGCAGGGTGATTACCCCGCGGAAGCTCTTTCATAGGTCTGCGGTGTTCCGTGCGACTTGTCAGAGCAGACAGTGTGTGACAATGTCCAACATAGAAACTGGTAAAAAAGCCGCAGCGTTTGCTGCAGTTGACGAAAATATAAAGGTATTTATTTGGATTTCTTAATTTACATCAACATGCTCATACACTGTTTAAATGCATACCGGATATGTATCATTGTATGTAATGTGATCTGCAAAGCTAATCATGCTATACCATGTGCACAGCCCCATTATTCCATACGCACACCTTCGCTGAACAGGTCTGCACGTTTTGGCCCTTTTCCAGTTTGCTAAAATCAGTATGGTTTACATGTACTTCTTTTCTTTCCTTAGAGATTTGCCTTGCAATCACAACTCTGAGCAAACCCTTAAAGCAAACTTTAGGGTTAACTTTCAAATTGGATATGCAGGTCATTACCACAGGCACCTTATTTTTTTTTCAATTTTAAACTAGAGGTACTGTGAGAAAGCTCACAATTGATACCCCTCGCTAAGAAAAAAATCATAACGCGTGTATTTTTGCTATTATAGAAAATATTGGATGAATCTGTTTCACTGTCCATTTTCTATAAATAACAACTGCTTTATTTTTGAAAACTGTTAATTTTCAGCTTCTAATATTTCCATTATAAATACAAGACATGACACATACAGAATTTAGCTTTTTTGAAACAATGACCTTGAACTTTCTCAATTGACCTTGGGTCAAGGTCATGACACACCAGTTAATCATAATCAATCTTTGTGTGAAGTAAGAACTTCCAATGTTTCCCCATAAGAAAGATATGGACCGGACACGAATTTTGCATTTTTTCTGCCAGTGACCTTGACCTTGCCCGAATGACCTTGGGTCAAGGTCATGATACATCCTTAGGTCATAAGCAATCTTTTTGTGAAGTAAGAACTTCCAATGTTTCCCCATAAGAAAGATATGGACAGGACACGAATTTTGCACTTTTTCTGCCAGTGACCTTGACCCTGCCTGATTGACCTTGGGTCAAAGTCATGACACACCCTTAGGTCATAAGCAATCTTTGTGTGAAGTAAGAACTTCAAATGTTTCTCCATAAGAAAGATATGGACTGGACACAAATTTTGCATTTTTTCTGCCAGTGACCTTGACCTTGCCCGAATGACCTTGGGTCAAGGTCATGATACACCCTTAGGTCATAAGCAATCTTTTTGTGAAGTAAGAACTTCCAATGTTTCCCCATAAGAAAGATATGGACAGGACACGAATTTTGCACTTTTTCTGCCAGTGAACTTGACCCTGCCTGATTGACCTTGGGTCAATGTCATGACACACCCTTAGGTCATAAGCAATCTTTGTGTGAAGTAAGAACTTCAAATGTTTCTCCATAAGAAAGATATGGACTGGACACGAATTTTGCACTTTTTCTGCCAGTGACCTTGACCTTGCCCGCATGACCTTGGGTCAAGGTCATGACACACCCTTAGGTCATAAACAATCTTTGTGTGAAGTAAGAACTTCCAATGTTTCTCCATAAGAAAGATATGGACCAGACATGAATTAGGCCTTTTTTCTGCCAGTGACCTTGACCTTGCCCGAATGACCTTGGTTCAAGGTCATGACACACCCTTAGGTCATAAGCAATCTTTGTGTGAAGTAGGAACTTCCAATGTTACTCCATAAGAAAGATATGGACCGGACACGATTGCACAGACAGACGGACAGACAGACAGACAGACGGACCGACAAGGTGATTCCTATATACCCCTCAAACTTTGTTTGCGGGGGGTATAATAATTAAGTCGCTCAAGATAGAAAATTTTACCACCACTAAATATATATATATATATATATATATATATATATATATATATATATATATATATATATATATATATATATATATATATATATATATATATATATATATATATATATATATATATATATTTATAGCACGCCAAATCACAAAAATGAGCTCACAGTTGATAAACTAGGTCTATTGACTATAGTTTACATGTCGTAACTGTAGTTAACAATTTGATAACTATAGTTTCATCTGTAAAACAATATTTTACTGTTGTAAATTTTAGTTTACAGTTGCCAATCTAAGTTATTCTGTCTTTAGTTTAATTACCGTATACATTAATAATAGATTTTGCTGAAAAATATAGATTAACATATGTAAACTATAATTTCCATTTATTAATTATAATTAAGAGATGGATTTTTGGTCCACTCCACTCCCCATAAACCCTTGGCAGATCTTATTACAAATTTACAAAAACTTGGTGACAAGCTCTGTTCTATGATTGACTGCTGCTGCAATTAGCTGATCCAATCGCAGCATTTAAAACAGGTGCTTGTAAATTAACTTTAAAAGGAAACATACGTGTGCTCTTTGGTAAAACATTCGGTGCTTTTAACAAGTTGAGACACAAGTGCTTGAGTACAGTGCTTCCCCAACGATAGCCTAACAAGATCACTTTAAAAAATGATATATTTTACTGGGATTGAACATAGTTTTACAAACTTGTCAAGGATCGAATGGTATGGTAAGGATCACAAGGATAGTATGGGAAGTAAACATGGCGAATGTGATAGTTGCCTATCCTGTCAGTATATACTTCCCTACTTATGGTTATTGCTTTTAAATGTTCAAGAAGCTCTATTTTAGTTCATTTGTTCTGTCCACAATATTCACAATGACGATATCTAGTTTTATAGCATAAAAACTTTCATATATCTGACAGTGACTTTTTCACTGTAGGTCCTTACAAACACTATAAATAAAACAGTTCTTGCTTTCTCTAAGTTATATCTTAATTCCTATTTAATAGCATTGTTAATTATATTCCGATACTCGCTTGTCAATATATAACCCATTATTTCTTTCGATTAAAATGTAAATATGCAAGGGGCGCAAGTTGCTCGCTAGATAGTGCCACCGAATCATCGTGTTTTCATAAGGAGATCTGCCAAGGGTTTATGGGGAGCGGAGTGGACTAGAAACCCTTGGCTAGCAAAGATGAATATAGCTTAACTTCGTTACCTATAATTTTTTGACTGTGAACTACAGTTTGCTACCGATAAACCTAGTTTATCGACTATGAAACTGTTTTGCTCATTTTTGTGAATTTGGTGTGCCATACATATGTATGATGAATACACATTGTGTACACATGTTTTTATATCAATATCGTAAATACACAAGTGTGACTTTATATAGAGGGGTTAGAATCTTTTGCTTATCGAGTGACTTACTGATAAAAATACATATGCCTATGGTCATTTCTGTATGTGTACCATAGCTTTGACTGGAAATTAATGAACATTGCATACTAATTTTAAACTCTTTCAAGGCTTACACCTGAATTTTTACACCAGTATCAATAATTTGCCCAACTGTTGAAAATAGAGCAGTTTAACAATAGCTTGGCAGTAGATGACAAACTCCCATTTGATGAAGGTGTGGTCTACTCATGGTTAACATTTTAGTCATTAACTGCTAGATATGAATACATTGAACACAATGACACTTGTCCGACTTTATCTAGGGATATATATTTCAGTTGAAACAGAGTCATTTTGACATAGCAGAGTATATCTTGGCACATCTTCGATAGCCAAGGGTTTTCGGTTCACTTTGCTCCCCATAAACCCTTGGCGGATTTCAATACGAAAACTCGGTGATGTGGTGGCGCTATCTAGCGAGCAACTTGAGTTGCGCCCCTTGCATATTTACATTTTAATTGAATTAAACAACAGGTTATATACACACTTCGGCATTAATACAACTTGAAAACATGTTGACCACCGAATATCGGAACATAATTAACGATGCTATCAAATACGAATTAAGTTAAAACATAAGGAAAGCAAGGAATGTTTTCTTCATAGTGTTTTGTAAGGACCTGTACCGGGAGTGAAAAAGTCGCCGATTTATATGAAAGCTTTCATGCCATAAAACCAGGTATCGTTGTCGTGAATATTGCGGACCAAAGAAATTAAATAAAACAGAGCTCACTGAACCTTTAAAAGCCATATTTACTTCCCATGCTATCACACGAGCCTTGACAAGTTTGCAGAAATCAGTAAAATATATAGGTTTTTAAAGTGATCTGGTCAGACCATCGTTGGGGAGGCACTGTACTCGAGAACTTGTGTCTCAACTTGTTAAAAGCACCAAATGTTTTACCAAAGATCTGTTAAAGTTTATATTTACAAGCACTGCAATTGGATCAGCTACTCGCAGCTGCAGCCAACCATAAAACGGAGCTTGTCACCAAGTTTTCGTAATGAAATCCGCCAAGGGTTTATGGGGAGCAAAGTGGACCGAAAACCCTTGGCTAGCGAAGATGATCTTAACAGAAAACTGATTTTGACAGTCTATCAATACTAATGAGCTTCTCTTAGGCCTTAGAGATCTAGAAGAAAGGTCAATATCTGACAGCTTGTTTTGATGAGCAAACTAGATAGTAACATCCCACAGAAAGTCCAAGCTCTTGTTAAAACAGATCTAAATAAATTTTGCATTCTCTCCACTCTCTTTTGCAGCATTATTATCCACTGTTTTCAGTGCAGTTTATAATGTTAATTTGCCTAATACATCTAAAAAGCCCATCTGGCATTGTCTTTGGGGTTTGTTCCTGTTTATTGCTTTATTCTACCTTTTGAAAATTAACCCTTTCACTGTAACTGTGGTACTGATGTCTTATTAGGCAATTGATAAAGGGTGGCAAAGTTTTCGTTTGTAGATTATTAATAAATGATGTAGATTAATCTCAGTTTTTGTGAAAGGGTCTATCGTTCTCTATAACTCTGGGTCATTAATTTAAACAATAACGTAATTTGTAAACTACATGTAGTTACATGCTTATCCTCACAGTGCTTTGGCTTGCAACATCATTTAGCAACCTGGACTTCTCTTGTATGCTGCTATGTTTGCTTAATATCGGTGCAAGGTCAATGGCATAGTCAAGGTCTTATAGAATGGAGATAAAATTCTGGGTATACCTCGTTTTCTGTTTTGTACAAGCATGTACTCTAATCTTTTTTTTTTAAGAGTTGATGTTCAAAATCTTATTAATTTAATAAAACACTTCAATAGTCTTTTGTTAGTCAGCTGTGAGAGAGCAACCAACCAAACTTTTAAAGGTTGTCATATTAGACTACCTAAATCACTCAGAAATATTTTTTAACGTATATCTGGGGAGAAGAGGCATGCATTTTAACATCGACAACTTTTCTGGACAATATTTAAATGTTTTACTTCTTTTTTTGTGTCCCTTCAGAATAACCAGAAGGTTGGCATTGGAAGTGGTTCCACTGTGGTCTATGCCGTGCAGAGACTTGGTAAGAATACTTTTCTTTGATCTGTTCTCTCTCCCTGAAGAAGAAACAGGAAAAATACATTGATTTGCACCTGTTAGTATTTCAGTCAATTGGTAAACCAAGTATTTTTAGATCAATTGCAGTCTTCAGGGCCCAAACATCTAACTTGTAATTTAAGACCTAGGTAACAGAAAAGGAAGTGATGACCCCTATTGATTTGGAGGTTGCAAGATCAAGGGTCAAACAAGTCTGGACGTAGAAAAATGACAACTAAGTAAATGGCCCTTCCCAATTATGAGATCACAAAGTGAAATGTCAAATGTTAAGCTAATGTGGACAAGATATGGGTTTTGAAAACATAAAAAAGTTCATATCTGTTCAATACCTTGAGAACTTTTTGCTTTACAACATCGAACTTGATACACTTTTGAAAACCCCTAAAGAAGTAGATGACTCCTATTTATTTTCAGGTCAAAGGTCAAGAATTATACCTATGGTACTTGATCTACACACTGAGATATTGTCAGCTTAATATCCTAAAAACTGTAACTCTGTTGTGTGCTTAAAATACCAGTATGTGAATAAACCCTATCCAATTTTGCAAAAAGAAAGGAGGGAGGGGGTTATACATGCAAGTCTCTCAACATTATTATAATCATTGCTAGTTGTTACTATGACTTTTATTCATAACTTTATTTTTTACAGCTCAACGAATTAAAGAAGAAAACTTGAACATTATATGCATACCAACTTCATTTCAGGTAATATTCATTATAAATGTAATAATAAATTCTCTGGAATAGCAGGTAATATATGGTATACAATATGGTACTGAGCTTGCCCACAGGCTCTGACCCCTTGCTAACAGTAGCTAAAAGAAAGAAGAGGATGTAAAAGTTAAATGATTTTTAACCTGAAGTGAACAATTTCAAAATGTTTGATAAATATTATTTCTGAATTTATTGTAAAATTATAGTCATAGTAAAAGAAATGCTTAGTACCTGTTCCTTTACAGGTATTCTCACATCTTTTAAATTAAATTCAGAATTACATTTAATAGGTTTGTCTTTGTCTTTATACTATAGGCAAACCAGCTTATCCAGGAGCACCGTTTGAATCTCGGGACGCTAGAAACTTGTCCAATAGTAGGTTATAGCATTGTTTCATGATTAAGAGAAATCAGCTATACTCTGTCCCGAGTTTTTGCTTCCACCACTTTTTGCTAGATATTTCAATAATCGATAATCATAATATGTCTACGGGGATTTTGCATTGCATCAGCCATTAATAAGCCTGAATGATAACGTTGAAAAATTGCGTGAGGTATCCCGAGTACTTCCGGATGGAGAAAAGATGTAAACATTTCCCATTATAAATATCCGTAAGAAATTTGTTTTCATTCCTGTGAACTTTTATGAGTGAAAAATGATAATTGTTCAATGAAGATATCTTGGATACATTCCCTTTTATCAATTTCAACTGTATTTCTTTCACAGGTATGTGTATTTTTTTTTTAAATCATCAAAAAGTGATGGAAGCAATAACTTTGGACAGACTATAGTATAAATTTTCATTGTTTTACTCTGATAAAAATGTTTGATCTATAATAGTACATTTACACTCCTATGTTGATCTAGATATCAAGGAAGACTGAAAGTAACATGAATATGTCAATTAATGCAGAAAAACTCTGTATTAAATAAATTTGACTTTAACTATTTCTATTATTACACATAGTTGGATGTGGCCATTGATGGTGCAGATGAAACTGATAAAGATCTGACATGCATTAAAGGGGGTGGAGCTTGCTTAACTCAGGAAAAAATAGTGGCTTCATGTGCAAAGCAGCTTGTTATCATTGCGGATGACAGGTAATGAATGCTGGAAAACTTGTTTCATACATTTAAAAACTTGAATTCTCACATTCATTTACCAACACTCTCAGGTGTAGCAAAGTTTTATGGGATTTAATGCAAATTAAATCTTATTAAGATCGCGGAACATTAACTGGCAAGATTGGAAATGTACAGCTTACGTCAATTTCACCCGTTACAGTCAAAACATTTAAAACGGGCAGGGACAAATTGAAGCGGACGTCTGAGAAAACATTGGATTGAGACTGTAGTTATGTAAGGAATAAGGAATCATTCATTGAGTATTATGAGGTGATAATTTTGGTCGGGGCGTGATCAAATCCAATAAAGCCCGAAAGGGCTTTATGATAGATTTGATCACGCCCCGACCGAAATTATCACCTCATAGTATTCAAAGAATGATTCCTTATTACTTATATGAATATAATTTTAGGCCATCGTACTATTAAATATTTAAATATAAGTAAACAAACCCCGCTGGCGCCTCAATTTGGCGTCATTTGTATTATGGGTTATATAGTACAAAATCGATACGTAATGTTATCACAGGCAAAGACACTGGATAATGTAAATATAAGAAGTGTATTTTCAATCCACCTCAGCGTTTTTAACTAGGTATATAACTAGGTTTAACATAGGTATATGATTTAAAGCGATCTAAAAAAACTGTTTTTAGGATCAGCAAGGCAATTGATAAACATTCTATGTCATCAATAAGTATATAATAAGCATATATCATACGCAAGGCAAAGCTTTGTCCGGTGACTTTAGAAAATCAGTCGTCACAGGTTAGAGTTTAGCTAAATAATCAATGAACGCGCATATCTATTCATATACATTAACTTAGCGTAAAAACATAGTTATTATCGGGATTAAAATTTGAAGTTAATCAATCAATTTTGAATTACTCTCCTCGGGGAATAAACCCCGGTTCAAACCCAATGGCCCCACTTGATTTCAGACTTGTTACATGTACGACTGATTCTCTGCAGACATCGGACAATGCTTTGTCCTTATTATAATCACTCCCGAATTAGAATCTTCCCATATTTGCTGTTTATATACTTATTGATCAAATAAAATGTTTATCATTCACTTTGTTGATACCAAATATTTTTTTTCCATTTCTATAGAAATACTGGGGTGGATTAAAAATACACTCCCTATAACTGCAGTTTCAATCTAATGTTTTCTTAGACGTCCGCATTAATTTGTTCCTGCCTGTTTTAAATGTTTTGACTGTAACGGGTGAAATTGACGTAAGCTGTATATTTTCAATCTTGCCAGTTAATGTTCCGCGGTCTTAATAAGAATCCTATTACATTGCTATAATGGATTATGCAACATTGTTATATGACAACTTGATGTCTGGGTTATAAAATGATATTAGAATTGTATTTCGGGTAGTGAATACAAAGGGGGTTAAAACATGTGACAAGAAGAATTTCTCAAGATATATATATGTATGATATTTTATGATTTTTATCCAACAAGTCATGTTTTTTTTTATCCCTTTGCCAACCCAATTCATCATTTGTACATGCATTTTTTCAAGACAAAACAAAAAAAACCAAAACAAATAAATTATAATAAGCTTGTTCTCTAGTATTAAAGTCTGTTTTTATGAAATTTAAAGATTTGTTTATTTCAGTCAATTTTTGAGAATTGCATCTTTTAAATTATTATTAATAGAACATTCTGTAAATAGAATTAAATTCTGAAAAATATGTACAGCTTATATATCGTTTTGATATTCTCTTTATATTCTTTTTTTTTAGTAATTTTTTATTTATTTTCAAATATTAAAGTCATATTTCAGCATCTTTATTCTATTAGAAACTGACTTTTAATAGAAAAGATTCTCAAGAGTTGGGCACCAATTACAAGAAAGGAATACCAATTGAAGTCATTCCTATGGCATATAAACCAGTGCAGATGAAAATCCAGGATATGTTTGGTGGTGAAGTGATTCTCAGAATGGCCCAGCAAAAAGCTGTGAGTATTCAAGTTCAACTCGCTCAACTTTTGTTGGTGCAAAAATATTTATTGAGGTACCAAGGTTTACCATTTTATTTCATTTTACCTCTATTTAATTGCTCGTCAACATACATGTATTTTATACAGGATTATCTTTGCCCTGTGTATATTTTTCCTTCTTCACTTGCAAATGGTTTCGCTCCATCTTAATTTCACCCCGACATAGTTGTGTTTCAAGAGAGATAATTTTAGACATTAGAAATTGGCCAGACCTCAATTTGATAGCTGACAACGAGGGCAAAAATAAAAACGGGGGGAAATATTTCTCTGTATACAGTAATAAGTTTCTTACAATAGTAATAACATATTCTCAATCTGTTTATTTATTGTGAAGATTTAACTCTCCATGGACAGAATTGAAATATAAATGAATGACATTTTTGAGAGCAGAATGCAATTTTTACTTTTATTAGGGTCCAGTAGTAACAGACAATGGTAACTTTGTGTTGGACTGGAAGTTCACAAAGCCATGTGACAGTTGGGATAAATGTAACACCTGCATTAAGATGATCCCAGGTAACACAGGCAGATCATTATGAATTATGAAAAAGCCATGAATAAACATTGGCATTTTTTAATGTGTTATCTTAAACTTGATAAGGCTGAGAATCTTTTTATGATAAAATACATAAATCTACAATCTTTGGGATTTTTATCTCACTTTGACATGGCCGAGGTATTCAAGATATCAATGATGCGGGTACCCAAGCTTGACAGTGCCATGTTTTGATGTATCTAGCAGATTTGTGGCAAACATTTTTCTAGTTTGTAAATATGCACTGAATGATTTATTTCTTGACACTCAGGTGTGGTTGAAACAGGCTTGTTCATCAATATGGCAAAGGTGGCTTATTTTGGAACAGCAGATGGAAAAGTCAACAAGAGATTATTTAACAAGCTCCAATTATAAACAAACTTTCACTAAAATGTACAGTGCTAGCTTTCATCTTAGTACAAGTTAGTAGAACTATAGTGCCATACCAGAAGAATTTAGTGAATATGACAAGTGCTGGAAACAAAAAATGGGTGATAGAAGACTCATTGGGCATTTGCTTGCTGTGTGACTTGTTCACGGGACTTTATCCGTCTTTTGATTCAGAAGTATAAAGTAATGTCCTTGTATTGTGTCATTCATGCGGTAATATTTAAATAGTGCCTGTTTGGGAGGGTAACTGTTGAAATTGATACCCCGAGAAAACCATTGTCAACCGACGCGAAGCGGAGGTTGACAATGGTTTTCGAGGGGTGTCAATTTCAACTGTTACCCTCCCAAACAGGCACTATTTATTTTGTTATACTGAATATCTTAATTTTAAAGAAAACTTTGCTGCTTTTATATAGGAATAACGTGAATTCTACAGCGAACTGTACATGCATAATTTTCGCACATGTAACAATTTGTAATGTTACCCGTTGCTATCGCTGAGGGAAATAGAACGGATTATGAACTGCGTCTTAACCATTCAGATTTCAGTATTTAACATGAAAGTATAACAAAAGCACATAGTACAGACACCGCTGATCAAGCATATCCTGGTTGTCATTTTATTTACTGTATTCGTGTAAAGAAAACCTAATGATCTTCATCCTTCAATATACTACATTTATGTATTGGGTATTTGTGTCAAGCTCTCTCTAAAAACAGTCCTATGATTCTGAAATGTCTTATTTGTTTATCAAAATTTCTATGTATTTCTTAGACATGTATTTGTATATAGGGTGATTTAACCATGCATCGGACACATACCTTGGATCGGACAACTTTGTTTATAAATATACAAATAAATGTGCATGCGCTCATGTGTTGTTTCGTATATTCCTGAATTAGAACAAATGAACTTTATCATTATTAAGAATTTGACAGTCACATTGTCAAAGAAATAGCAATATAGACATCGTAAAATGACATCAAATACGCCATTATTGAAAATTTAGTTACGAAGATTTTACACTAAAGCATTATTTGAATGTTGTGCGTTTGATTGTGAATTAGTGAAAATGCACTCTCTGCCTAAAATAATTAGAAAGAAGTAAGTTTTGAAACAAAATTTGATTAAAATAAGTCCAAGAAATTTAAACAATTAATGTCAAGGTCATTATTGCACCATATGTTCATTTCACCATGGATCGGACAAAAGTTAACCATGCATCGGACAGTTTTCACTGCATGATTTTTTCTAATAATATGGATATTATGTGCCCATTCCTTGTGATATACTTTAAATGTGAAGTAAAATATAAATTTAAAAAATAATTGATACAAACATTTTCCTCAAACCACTTAAAAATCGAGTTTTACGGACAAACCCTTTTTAGTCCAAAGTTCCTGTAGGAGCTGGCACGATAAAGAACCCCTTATGATAAATATTCCTTTAAACAGAAGCACTAGTCTAAATTCCTATATGTAGATTCAAGGACTTACATTAAAAGAAATATGAATTGCAATTGAATAAATTAATATTTCCGAACCTTTGTATTTTTGCATTAAAACCAGAAAATGTTGTTATTTTTAATCTCTACTGTACTGCTATAGCTGTCCGATGCTTGGTAAATATTGTCCGATCCATGGTGAAATTGTTCAACGCTTCATTAAATTGCTTTATTTTCTACATTTTTAACAATTTCACAATTTTTTCTTCAATAATTAAGCAAGGGGAAAACCTGGAACTTTTAAAACAAGTTTTATTTATATTTGGACGATATTTGATGCGTGAACAAAGGGAAAAATCCAAAGGTGTCCGATGCATGGTGAAATCACCCTATGTTGAAATAAAATATTTTCAATTTGTTCAACAGTCACTGCTTTTTAGCTGTATAGTGTATGGGAGAAACAGGAGAAAAAGTATTTGTTTTTGCATGGGTACATTTGAGGCTTTTAGTTCAATCATGTGTTTCTTGATGCATGTACAATGCAATACAGATGTGACAGACAGACTGGTTTGAATACTGGTGCTAGATAGCTTAGTGGGTAAAGCACCTGACAACAGATTCGGGGGCTTGGGTTCAATTCCAAGTCTGGTGCATCTATTTCTCTTCTCCCATTACATTTGATGCCCTGCCAACCACTGGAACTGACAGGTTAACTCCTGTCTGAGGATGTCAATCTACAAATGCAAAGATCATTTTAAGGGATGTGACAGTCAGACTGGTTCAAATACCAGTGCCAGATAGATCAGTGAGTAGGGCATCTGACTAGAGATTTAGTGGCCTGGGTTTGAATTCTGGTCTGGTCTGTCACTATTTCTCCCATCCCATTACATAGCCATGTATTTTCAGGATTTGAATATTCTTACATGTATGTGCAAATCTATATTCTAAATGTGTATCTAAGTCTCAACTGAGTCCCAAGGTTTGGTGATGAAAAAGATTATACAGTGGATGACTATTCATACAAGAGAATATATATGGAACAAATACATGAATCTTTATAAATTCACTGCATATATATAAGAGAAATACATGTATTTATATTGTCTGTCTTTAAAATTGTTGTTGAATATATGATCATAAAGAAATATGCCTTTAAATGACCATACTTTTTGCCTCACCAAGATGAAATCGGGAGAAGCATATGCTATACATTATGTGTCAGTGTCTGCACCTGGTTAAAGTTTTTGGAGCAGGGGCTGTGTATAAGTTATTATTAATTTTATTTAGATTGAGTATATCTAGGCATACTTCTGGACTTGAACAGACCGGAATGCTAAATCATAACTTTCAGTTGCCGAAGGAAGTTAAAGGTTTTTGGAGCAGGTTAAAGTTTTTGAACAGGTGCCCATTGATGGCCATATCTAAGTTACTGCTATTACTTACCTCATCAAACTTTCATGGATGGTGCATCTTATGATACATACATGTATGTCCCTGACAGGTTAAAGATTTTTTGGAGCCCCTGCACATAAATTGAGGGGGAGAAGGGGGAGAATTGCCCTCCTTATTCAAGGTTGCATGGTTGATTTTTAACTGCCTGTATGTAAATGACTCACAGAGCTAGCTTCAGATATGTAAAGTTATTTTGATACTCCAGATGCATCTTCAGGTTAAAAATATTTTAAAGGAGTAATGTCAAATGGAGTTAGGGTCTTGGAGACGGTAACAAATGAAGTAAATCCTGTTCATACCCAATCAGACTTGCACAGACTCTCACAGTTAAGGGTCCTCCACACACCTGGAAAAAGTTCTGCATACAAGCCTAAATTATTGTCTAAATTACTTAAAGATATGGGTTTTTAGCATGTGTTCGACTTGAAAATGACCCCCAAAAAATTCAATTTTTGGGAAAGAATCATCTTTTTAAATTTTACCGCTGCTTATGAAAACAAAAGTCCCTACAGTTTTCGATCTCGGGACCTGTGGGTTGGCAGACCAAAGCTACACCCATTGAGCCACAGAGATAGACACCAAAATTTGGCGATACAAAATGTTTCACAATACCTTGAAATTGCCATGTTGTGACGTACTCTCATGAAAATAAGAAGTCAAGGGGTGTCGAGGATCCTTAACTTGATATAACTATTAATGTGTATATATAATAAAGAGATGGCTTCAGATACAGGACTTGATCTTGTTTATCTGGATGCTGAGGCAGGTGAAAGTTTAATGAGTTGTTCAAAGCATCATAAATATGATACAGTATTGAATTAATCAATATTGTATCATCATGTATTAAAATCAATATTGTATCATATCATATAATACATAATATCATTTTATAAGTATAACATTGCATTGTGTCGTGTATGATATTGTATGATATCATACAGAATTGCATGATATCATAAAATATTATATGATACAATTATATCATGATATTGAATGAAATAGTATCGTATGAAATTATACTATATGATACTAATATCACATCATATGATATAAAACGATCAAATGATACCAAATTGCATTGTGCTTTTTGTTTAATGTTGTATCATATGACAAATACTGTCAGTATCAAATTAAATACAATGTCCTGTTGTATCACATGATATACAATTTTTTTTTTTTTGATACAAGATTTTATCAAATAAATATCTTAATTATTGTATCATATGGTAAAATATTGTAAAATTCTTATAAAAGATATTATGATATTTACATGATTTTAATGAAAAGTCCTAAGAAATGTATCATATTGTATAAGATAACTTGACATTATGATTTCTTTGTTTCATTTCAAATTATGGTTTTCATATTTGATTATTTTTGTCTTGTTAAGGTGTACCTCTTCTCGGTGAGTTTTGTAATGTTTGTTATATGTTAATAAACTTATAATCAAGTCAATGAGTTAGTTACAATCCTTTGTCAGAATAAGCAAAGAGTAAAATTGGCTTTAAAATAGTTTCCTCCTTTCATATTCAATTATTCCACCGGTCTGGTTTTTCTATTTAAAATCAATTAACCCGATTTTCTGGTGATTTGAAAAAAAAATATTGCAAATTGAAATGGTCACGTATAAGCCTGTATAGAAATTTACATGCTTTGAATGACAAGCTGTTTCATATGGTTTAAAAATAAAAATGTTTACAAAGAAACGTAAAACTTTCGCAAAACTTTTAATTACTTTTGCGAATTATAAACGTGAAACATTTGTAGTTAGTATACAATACATGCCACAATATAGTGTATTTCCAGTTATTGAACAATTTTCAATATCTTAGTATGTTATGGACTACAATTGGCTATAAATAAATGTACATCTATCTAAAAGGTTTTTTTTTAAATATATGATTTACAAACCGTTGACGACTTTATCTATAGATGTAATGCGTATATAGGAAGTGAAAATGAATATACAAAAAATGTAAATAATTATAATTTACATGTAAATAAAATACATATTTAATAATTTGGCAAGTTTATTTTTCATTTTTTAAAAATTTTGTTTGGCTTCTTAAGACAAGACATATAAGTAGACATTGTTAACAGCATGATTTGGAACAGATGTTCTTATCATACTGTCTGAAATTATCGAGGTATATAAGATTTATAGTTTTAAAAGCAATCGGTCTGACTCTTTGGGACCCCTTATTACAAAACATTTGGTCCGTAATGAATAGGTGTAGAACGTTAAGAAAATTTTTTTAAATACATTTATCATTTATTAAAGATGGGTACAAAGGATTTGGAGATGGTTTGTGTTACAAAGTGCGTAATGTAATTGTATCTATACTCATATTTTTAGCAAGATTTGTCCCTTTATTCATGATAATACATGTATTTTAAAGAATGATAGAAAATTCTATCCTTTTGATAAAAATGAAAATAAAAGAAATATCAACAACAAAACTTCAATACTTTTTACTATTTTTATAAAATATCTGATATTCTATCTGTCAATAATCTTTATCTAAAAAGTAATACAAATACCCGTCCTTCCCATAAAACTTCCTATATATAAGACACGGTGACTCAAAACGGGTAAAGAACTATATATGATAAAAGTTAAATTTGGCCCCCATAATTTGCCATTTTCTAAGTGTTTCGGATACAATAAAATGTTAACTAATTTTTTAGAAGAGTTGATATAAGATCTATTTTTCATCTATTTATTTGATTTATTTGCACTCACTGGCAGTATATGACGTCAGAAGTGACGCCATTTCTATAATTCAATCAAAATCAGCCAAAAATTGACATTTTTCTTATCTATTTACGAATGGGAAATATAGAGCGCATGCTTGAACAAGGAAAAAATTTTTGTCACTTATTAGTCTTGGCTTGATACATCTCTGATTAAAACATTTTATTTGTTCAAGAATGCGCTCTATGTTTTCGGAAGGAAAAACTGCTTGAAAACAAGCTGTTTTACGCTAAAAATGCAAAAATGGCGGGAAAAGGTTGTCTTTACAATGTCGTATTTCTAAATTGTGGGCACTTGAACCAAAATGAATATTATGTAAACACATCACATACATATCTGTACAAAGAAAACAAAGAATGATAGTAAAATGATGATGTTCATTTTAGGGGGCCATTTTAGGCCCTTATAATATATAGTCCTTTGGGGGGGGGGGGGGGGTCAGTGGCTCTTCCAAATTTTGTTCGCTTCCTAAAAGTGTAAGGTTTCAAAAAATTATTATAAATATCATACGCACACAAATTAGACATAACTGTATTTTAAAGTTCGATCTCTTCAGAAGAAATATTATTGAAAGCCATAACCGTCAATAAAGATTACAGGAAAGGTTCCTATCATTTTGTGTTTTGGGTATATAATATCGTCCTAAAACCAGAGTATTTGTTTATAGCTGTTCAACGATTTATCAGAGATTGTGGTTCATTCTCTTAGTGAATTACTGTTGATAGACCAAATTCTTGAATTGATATATCTATTTATAAATCCAAGTTTGTTCAGTAATTTAACCATTTTAATACAATATTTAAAAAATGTAGTTTTTGTTCGGGTCAACACAAAATAAAAATCCAAAAAAATAAGGAAATTAACCCCATTTTCAGCCATGGAGAAACGAAAACGTGTTCATTTTCAATAGTTGAAACCCGCACCATGTATAATCATGGCAGAGACATAAATAACATTTATTTATATGTCTCTGGTACAATGTCACATTGTGTACATGTATTTAATGATCGACCCTTTGATACTTCGTGTTTAATATTGAACATCACTTTGTTTTAAAGATACTCGTTTAGGAAAGAGGGTTCTAAGTTTTCAAAAATTGTGGCTATAATCCTTTAATTTTCAATAAAATTAAGGATCGAAAAAGCTCTAAAAGTTTTTGACGTATTGAAATAGAATTTATTTCATGTATACAATATGTGATGTGAACATATTTTATTGTGTATATGTAATTACACAAGAGGATTGGAAACAAGTTCTTGCAACTTACGCTGCGTTCCTCTCCTAATATGATAATACATACAATATATACAGTTATCATTTTTTTTTTTTTTTTTTTTTTTTTTTTTGTGAGTGAATATTTTATTGGCTCAACAATTATGGTACATATATTTTTAGAACATAATTCAAAACGTTTCACAATAGAATAAATGATAAATAGCATGGAAACAGATCAATATACGAGTACTTAATTGGACATGGAGCTAAAATATTAACATGGATCTAAAATATACATGCATCTTAGTTTTTAACATGGTAGAAAGCATTGATCAGCAATCTTCAAACAATCAAGACAATCCATATAATACTGAAAGACTACAGTTTATAAGTTAACTAATATTGGCTGCCATAATTCGTAAAAAATAAGCATTTGATTCTTCGAACAAAGATAATTTTCTTTCGCATGAAGTTTGTTTCTTAGAAAATTTTTAAAAGCAATGAACTCAATTTGTTTGCCAGGAGATTTTGAATGAATTAGATGTATAAAGCATTTTCCAAGTAAAATACAATAATTTAGTGGAACATTTTTTACTTTGTAAATACCAAATATGACATCTTGCATTGTTAAGTGATTGACATTTTCTATATGTTGTTGCCACCAATAAATTAGATCTTTCCAGAAAATTTGTATGCTTTTACATTGGAAATATCTATGATGTATAGTGTCAATTTCATTACAGTTGTCTGTGTTACATGTACAGTTCGGACTTGGAATCAATTTCATATTAAAAAGCGACTTGTTGTGTACTATGATTCTGTGTAATATTTTGAGCTGAAGAGATTGTGCGTTAGTTTGTGTGCAACACTGAAAAGGTAAATTAAATATCTTTTTATAATCAGAGACTGGAATTTCTACTTCAAATATTTCTGACCATTTTTGAATACAGAGAGTAATTTCCTTACAACTGTTAATTAAAATCCAATATGCATCTTTACATTTTAATTCACTTAATGGTATAAGTTTTCCTTGAACAGACAAGGAGTGCATTATATTCCCTTCGCTATGGGGAGGATGTGTTTTGTCTTTGACATGTTTTTTCCAGTTATTTGGGATAGAGGAAAGAAGACTGTTGTATTGAAGAAAAGAGGGTTTAAATTTAAATTTTTCGTAAAACTCATCTAAGGTTAAGAAAGAACCATCATTGTTAATAATATCTTTAAAAAACATTATACCATTTTTATACCATTCAGAAAAAAAGATTGATTTATTGTCGATGCATATAAAATTGCTAAACCACAAGCATTCTGTAAAAATGGGTGGGTTTATACTGATTTCATTCATACAATTTCTAAATATTTTCCATGAAGTAATTATATTATAATAAAAGGTAGGTAACTTTGCTGGAAAACTTGGCAGGCTACATCTTGTTAAGAGAAGATCAGTAATTTCTATTTTACTAAAAAAAGCATTTATTAATTTTTTCCATTTTGCATCACTCTCACTAAAAAATCTTTTGATCCAATTTATTTGAAGTGATTTAACTTGAATTTCAAAATTTGGAGCTTTTAGTCCACCATCAGCTAACTTTTGACAGCTAAAAGTATATTTTATTTTAGGGATCTCCGAATTCCATATAAATTTATTTATTTATTTTTGTACTACATTAATTATGTTTTCTGGTATTGGAATGACAGAGGCTAGGAATACAAGTTTTGACAATGCTAACGTTTTCACAATTAAAATTTTCCCTAAAAGTGATAGATTACGCATTTTCCAGAGATTAAGGGTTACTTTTAAATCCTCTAATTTGGTTTTTAAATTTTTGTCGACAGCGTTATTTTCATTTTCACTATTGAACCAAACACCTAAGGAGAAAAATTCCCCTCTGGACCATTTTACTGGCAGAGTGCCTGGTTTATAATTTCTTTTTGATCCTATCCAGATTGCTTCTGTTTTATTCAAATTTATTTTTAGTCCAGATAATTTATAAAACCTTTGCATAATGTTGAGAACTTCATAACCTGACTCTTCATCACTAAGAAAACAAGTTGTATCATCAGCAAGTTGACTGATTTTAAATTCAGTTTCACCTATTTTGATACCTCTTATGTTTTTATTTTGTCTTATTGCTATTGCTAAAATTTCTACACATAATACGAATAGGTATGGTGATAGAGGGCAGCCTAAATTGTCTTACTCCTCTACTTAAATTGAAAAAATTTGAGGTGTATCCATCATTAATTATACAGCTAGAAATATCAGTATATAAAATTTTGACCCATGACTTAAAACTATTTCCAAACCCAAATATACTAAGAACTTTTTCTAAGTAATACCACTCAACTGTATCAAAAGCTTTTTCAAAGTCTACTAGTAAAATCAAGCCTGGGATATTTTTCAAATTTGTATATGCAATAAGGTCTGAAATAGTTCTGATATTTTCACCAATAAACCTTTCTTTTATATAACCTGTTTGATCAGGATCAATTAATTTTGGTAAACTGTCAATGATTCTGTTAGCTAACACCTTTGCCACTAATTTATAGTCAAAATTTAGAAGGGATATAGGCCTCCAGTTTTTTAAATTAGTTCTGTCTTTATCCTTTTGGGGTACTAGAGTGATGACACCCTTTCTTTGATCATATGACATACACTTTTTTTTAATGGAGAAATTTATACTTTCAAGAACTAAGTCTTTGATATCGCTCCAAAAATATTTATAAAACTCTACCTGAAAGCCATCGGTTCCTGGGGTTTTATTAAGTTTGAAGTCGGATAGAATTTTAAGACATTCTGATTCCTTAATTTCACCTTCACATTTCTTTGTCTCTTGTTCAGATATTCTAGGAATATTTAAATTATTGAAAAAGGTTAATTCATTTTTACCGGTAGTTACATTTATTTCAGATGATTTATAAAAATTCTGATAATAAGTTTTTTCTTCTTCTAGTATAACTTTTATATCTGTCAGAATTGTATTGTTTACTACAAGTGTATCTATACGCTTATTTTTATAATTTCTTTTCTCAAGGGATAGAAAATATTTTGTTGATTTTTCTCCTTCTTCGCACCATTTTGCATGAGATCTTAACATGATACCAGTTATCATTTTTATAGTACATGTTACTTATAGTTATTGACTTTATAATAGTAATATTCATAAATAATTTGCAAATATATAATAAATAAATATTGTTGATACACAGTATATATATAGTTTACTATAAAATAGCATAAACAAGAAAAATTAGCTTCTACAGGTCATAGATAAGATATCAATCCGGAATTGGTTACATTGTTTATTTCATTTTATACTTACATTTGTAGTTCGGATTTCCGGAATGCTTCTGCGAGGCGGAAAATTCTCTCCAAATTACTAAAGCGCATATTTAGGTAAGTATCACTTTTCTTGTTATTTCATGCTATTTCTTGTAAGTTGTTAAATAATTTTTCAACTGCAAACTCAGTTTAACGGTATTTATCGTTGACGGTTCGAGTTTACTCGGGCTTCCCTCCCTTTCCAAACCTTTTGAAAATTGCAAATGGCGTCCAAATTTCACAGACACTGAACAAAAGGTGATTTGTTTGATTAATTGTTTAATTCCTAGTTATATTGTGTCATTAGTTTGCTCACAGTGTTGTTTAATTTACTTTTATTGGAAATAGTTCGAGTTTACTCGGTTACTGCAAATGGAAAATGTTTATTTCAAAATGGCGCCTGTACATGACATTATTACACAAAGATCTCCAAAGGAGAGAAGAAAATATGCTAGATAGTTATAAACATTCTCCCAAACTTGATGGACAATACGAATGGTCAACACGAATTTAATCCGAGATTCCTCTGTTACTATGTTGACATAGTAATTCTACCTAGGCCTATATCAAATTTTTAATTATCTAACATTTCATTTAGTCAAATACTGTATTATGCAGATAATAAATGTAGGCCTATGTAGATTTTTTTTTTTATAAATTGTTAATTTCATATCTGCACCATCTCTCAATAAGATATAGAAAGAATAATCCTACTGTGACCAGGCTACGCTCAGGTCACAGAAAGAATTCGTCCCATATACTTGCAATGTAGCAGCCGTGAAGCGGATCAGCTTCGCGTTGATTTTAAGTCTGTTAAAAATAATCTGCAAGGGAAAAACACATTTTTAAACATTCCAAACCTTTTTGAACATGCATATGTAGTTTAGTCCACAAAATACCCATTTAATGAGTCGTACCAAGACATTTTATAAAGATACACGTTTAAATTTGCCTTCTATTTTGTCGGAAATTGCAATCAGAATGTCTCAGATTTTATCATTAACATGGCGACCATAAACAGCGAATTTTCAAACGTGATGTTAAAAGTGGCAGTGATTTCGTTGCAAAAACAGTTGATGTGTTAATATGGGATTATAAAAGAGTAAAATTGTAGGTATTTAAGACCAATCATATGAAAATTTAGGCGAGATACAGCGCAATATAATTTTTTTTATTTGCTACAAAGCGAGTAAATGGGACGAATACTATCGTTAAACCGGGTCCGTAGGACATCTGTCAATTTAACGATAGAACATTCTATGATATCTAAATAAGATATAGCATCTCACTCAACTTGAAATTCAGCATTATACATCGTAATAGAATGACCACAACTAGGCTTGAACCAATTACCGTTCAGTTCAAAAACCAACCCTCTTCTGAGCTAAAGGATTAACCCACTAAGTAGTAGGAGCGGGGCAGTACTATTCTATTCCCTAGACATCTCACACGAGACTCTTCAATCCACCCCATGTGAGTTATTTTGTTGTAATGTAATAAAGCAGATGTTATAGCTTCATGAAGCTTGATGGATCTGTTTTAACTTAAAAGTTACAGGTAACTTTTGTATTTTATTTAATAAATATTCACCAGGGCTGTGGGTTCTCATTGACTTAAAACTCAAACTTATTAGGGCTCAATAGGTATAAGCCTTGAGTCCATGAGTATGCATAGTGACTGTGGTCTTTGATTATCTTGGTTAGCAGTAAAATTTCTGATATATGTCTTGATATTAGTATCTATTTTTAAGAAAATATGAATTTCCATACAGTGAATGAATGATGAAAATTTGCATCATTATTTTTTTCAAGTAAAGCAAAATGGACAACAACACAAAGCCGTATGTTCCACCCAATCTGGAGAAAGAGCCAGAATTGGTCCAGGTAGGTAAAAGGTTATACTTTAATCAAATAACTTCATGAGTGAATTAATAAACCACAATAAAAAAAAATATCATAGCAAATGTAAATTTCTTTCAGTTTGTCAATGTCTCATACATATTCATTTCATTTTTCAGACTGTAAAAATTCCAGCACAAAGTCGATTGAAAGAGGAGCTTCTAAAGCCTATGCCGAACAAAGTCAGTCCCAAATCTCCAACTCAGATTATTATTCCTGCCAAATACTCTGGCAACAAGCAGTCGACCACACGCCTAGCAGCAGGCACCAAAATCATCCTCCCTGGTAATGTTGGGAAGTCTGGCCAGCCATTGCAGTTCATTGTCACCTCCCCCAACTCATCCTCACCTCGCTTCTCAATACAAGGTGGTCAGGGACAGTCTCTTATAACTGGTGCTCGCTCTATTCTTCCAAATATTGGCGGCAGACCCTGTAAGATTATTGTCAGCTCCCCACAGACAGTCACTACCACTGAGACTACCTATCTTCCACAGACTACAGCAAGCACCATTCAGTATGTTGTGACATCACCTGAGGCCAGTGAGCTGAAAACTGTTTCATATGAAGAGGACAACAATAAATATATCATAGAAAACACTGAATCTGAACAGACAGAGGAGATGGTGATTGAGACACAGGATGTTTTTGCTACGCAGGAAATTGCAGTGGATGTGCCCACTGACACAGATGCTGCAAATTCTTTGATTGCTATCGCAGAGCAGCTGCAGCAACCCAAAGTAGAAAACTTTGTGTACATGGTAGATGACAAGGGGGACAACTCTGGCATCATTGCTGAACATGCTGTTGTTGGTGATGATATTGAACCAGCTGAGGTGGAGGTGGAGAGTATGGAGGTTCAAGACATTAGGAGTTCACCTCGTAGAGGAAAGAGTATGTACTTTTATAGTGAATGTTTTGTGCATTTTGCAATGGTTATTACATTGGCTAGTGTGTTTAAAAATCTCACTATACTTTTTTTCAATTGTTAATTGTACTTACATTATTTTTTGTTGCAGAGGCACAGCAGAAAAGACAAACAAAATCAGGAGAGTTTAGTGATGATGGTAGTTATGGCAGTGATGCTGATATGAAAGCAAAAATTTCTAACATTGGACTAGATCATTTGTCATACTTATCCTCCAGACCCAAAGATCAACCAATGAGTAGAGTTATGGTTTACTCCCCTCAAGCTAAGGAAAGACAGGCAGCCTTTACGTCAGATGAAAGTACTGACTCAGAATTTTCTGAAGAGGATGAAGATGACGATGATGATGAAGATTACCGAACCAGGCGTGTCAAAAGACCAACGTACAAGGCCAAGAAACCAAGCAAGAATGTGGTCTCCAGGACAGTCAACTCTTGGGTGAAGAAATATGTTCCAAAAGCCAGTCCCAGTGATGGTGAAGACAACAGCGATGACAATGAGGATTACAGTGAAATAGGAGTCCCCAAGGAGCATCTCCTAGCTTGCTGCGAGAGATTCCGTAAAGTGACGGAGAGTGTCGAAGAGCTCATGAGAAACAATGCCAAGACCCGCAGTTACAGGGAGACCACCAATGCAAGTGGTGACCGAGTATTTGAATGCTCAACTTGTCACAAGCTGTTCACAATGAGAGACACCATCAAAAAGCATCTGATACGCCACACAGGTGTGTTGAGAATTAATTCTAAAAAGAGATTTATGTTTCATTAGGCTTTAGGTTTTATATTTAGTTAAAGAACTAGACATTATTGTGTATATAAAGGCAAAAGGTAACTTGAACATGCTGCATATATGTTTATGACACAGGCTCTTGACATTACAAAAAACCTGTATAATGTCAAGCATTTGTATTAAAAGATATTTATTCTCTGTTAACATGAAATGTTTTGGTTATCAATGTTTATTTCTTTTTTTTTTTAGGACAGAGATGTTTCCAGTGCACCAAATGCAACAAGAATTTTATGTTCAAGTATGGTTTGAAGTGTCACATGATGACTCACACAGGGAAAATGCCTTGTGTTTGTGCAATATGTGGTGGTAAATTCATTGAGAACAGCAAGCTAGAGGTCCACATGAGAAGGGTTCACACTTCAGAGCGTCCATTTGAGTGTGCTCAGTGTGACAAAAAATACCCAACAAAAAGTGAGCTCAACAATCACATACTCAATGTGCATACAACCATCAAACCGTATCCATGTCCATTTTGTGACAAGAAGTTCTCCCATGATGCAAAGCTAAAAAGACATTTAACAGTTCATACTGGAGAACGTCCTTTCAAATGTGCATTCTGCGAAAAGGCATTTACTCAAAGAGCTCACCTACAGATCCATGAGAGATGTCATACTGGAATCTTCCCATTTGCATGCAATGGATGTGACAGAAGGTTCTACGACAAGGTCTCCCGAGACAGACACTTCAGACGTATCCATGAAGGAGTGGAGAAACCTTACTGCAAGAAATGCAATGTCTACTTCAAAACCAAGACCAGTCTTACTCGTCACAAGAGGGAGTGTGGAAAATTCAAGCAGGAAATACCTGATGATGATGAGGTTGAGGAGGAGGATGTGATGGAAGATGAAGTGGATGAAGAAGAAGAGGAAGTTGTCCCAGAGCCTAAGAAGAAGACAGCAAGGGTTAAAAGGTCACCACGGGCAAAGAAGCTTACAGTTAAAATAAGGAAAGTTGCAGGAAGGAAGAACGCCAAAGGCAAGAAGTCGGATAAAAAGGTCAGTGTAGAAGCCATGGAAATGTCAGGAAAGCTGTTCATCAGGAGCGAGAGGATCAAGGCCAAAACAGAAGCAGTCAAACGGAAATCTCAGCCATCCGAGACCACAGTGTCTCCACCCAAAAGAAAAAGGAGGTCGCGTTGAAAGCACTCTCGAGATGCTACTCAGGACTTACAGTGGAAGATAATCTGTTACTTTGTTATTGTGTCTGACATGTTTTATTGTCTGATATTTTATGTGTTAATAGACTTTTTGTTTTAAATGATGCATTAGATTATATTGTGTTAAAGGTACACATCACTCTGATTTAAAAGTTCAGATTTGATCTTTGAATGCTCTCAAGCCTAGGATGTGTCTATTGACATACCACATTTCTTTTGTAAGCATTGGAAGATTGAATTAACTTGTATTCAGATTGAAGTGCATGTAAATATTCAGTGACTTATGCTTTATAGCATTAATGAAAATGTATGGACTTACTAATTTGGAACAATACCAGTACATTGTATTTGCTTAGAACAATATCATTGTATACACAGGGGCCAAGCCCGTTTTAACATTTATTTCTTTGTTTATGGTTACATTGAAATAAATGTTAAAACGGGCTTGGCCCCTCTGATTGTTTACAAATTCAAGTAACTCAAAATGTAGATTACCTGTGGTTCATAGAATCATTATGAATGGATAAATTACTCTTTTTGATTTTAAAAATTACTTCATACTTGTTTTGCCAATTAATTGTATTTTTAATTTCTGTGTTTTTGGTAAATCACATTAACAAAAATCAAATACAGGGTGTCAGAACTTTTTAAAAATTTTAGTTTTTGATATTTTTATGCAAGATGATCATGCATTGACCCCAAGATACTAATGTTGAAGAAATTTTCTTAACTAAATCTGATAACTCCTTATGGAAATACCTTTTAATGTCAGGAAAACAATATGATTCTTCCAAGCTCAAGACTTTTCTCTTCAACAATCTCTACATATGTATGGATAAAATGTTAAGAATACTGGTACATGTCTGATTTGATGATGAAAACACTTTTCCATATTAGCTTGTTCATTTCTCGCCTTTCATCGAAAAATGAATTATCATCATTCTGTATTTTATTTGTTTATATGTAAATATTGAATGTTCATTACTAAGTGTTAATTGTGTATTAATCAAGTCAATAAAAATGATGTACATTTATATGTTTTTCAATTTCTTGTGTTGGTATTGCTATGGCAGCAAAATTTGAAATGTTGTTTAGTACTTTAATCAATATTAAAAGTCACATGAACCAAGCTTTATATGTAAGGTAATTTATTGTTAAACTAAACAAACAATTTTTAAAAAGTGCTTCCAACAAATGTTTAGATGCTTTTAACTTTTGAAAATAAAGAAATCGGCATATATTAGATGAAATATATTTTTGACTAAACAAACAATTTTTTAAGTATTGCTTATCTTATATGTATAGAAATCGACATTTGTCTGGAACACTCTGGCCTCTCCATAATCTACCATTGTTACTTTGTATCCAATGATTTTTTTTGTACAGGAAATAGGATCTTTGCCCCTGGACAACTATATCTGCTTTATAGACCCCCCCCCCCAACCTTATCAGCAAATGTCCCTAGGTCTGCATTCACACATAGGGATAGAACCATTTTAAACCTATTAACAAGAGCTTGGACATTGGGTAGTTTTGTAAACAGTAACCCATGGGTTTATGAGCTAAGACTACACAACCGGTGCATATATTGCTTGAAACCAGCGTCATTTTTTTATGTTCACTTGTTCTGACGCAAAATATAGATAATTACATCCTACTGAATGGCCAAGGTCTTGTTAAAATGGTTCTAATATCCTGTTTGGGATATCAATGAAAATCAATGGGATTAAAAATTTACAGTACAAAATTGGATTTTTTTATTGGATAAACTCCGATCTCAATAGTCAATATCCTAAATTAAAGTATATATCTTTTTTACCGAGAAAGTTGGCATTGTCTGTATTTTAATGAAGATTTTATGCACAATTTCCGTCAATAAAATTTATTAATATATTAATAGCACTGTATTTTTATATCCTATCTGGGACATGTCCTAAATTTTAATTATGGCCTGTTTTAAAAACAAAACGCTTATCGCGGATTTTATTTATAAATATAAATCCTTTATTAACCCCCCCCCCCCCCTTTCCCATCCTCTTCCAATATAATCTTTAGTCAAGACCCGAGAAGTTCCGCGTGTTTTGGAATGACGTCAGAGGACAATATAGGGGATTTCCCATGTAGGAAAAATTACGTTTGCATCGAAGTTGGCGAGTTCATGAAACTTCCTTAACTTTATCAATAAGATTTAAAGATGGATACAAGATTCTGAAATGGGTACAGACGGTTTAGTGTACAAGAGAGAAGCTTCGGAACAAGATGATTCGGTGGAAGACCTCGTAAATATTACGAAGGGTAAGTGTTTATGTGTATCATCTGTACTGCGTATGTATACTGTACATACTTGTTGATTCTTATAGTGTACTTTTTGACTGTATATGACTAGTCAAGCGAAACACTCCAAGAAAAAATTAAGGTAAGTTGGACTTCATGATCCCCAAAAGAACACCTTTGGACTGATGATACGATTATACTCTATAATGATGTAACGTTAAGTTTAACGTTACCTAACTACATTAGAGAGAGATAGACAGTCTTTACCACACAATTATGATGCATATTTACACATCAAAAGTCTCTGCCTTCATGCCAGGCTTTCAGTACTTCAGTACGTTGATTGTGAATTTGGCATTATTTAAATAGTTTCTGAACCTAATTATAACATTTATTAATGGTATTTTTATTTTACTATATAGTGTGTAAATTATTGATTTGCTCTACACGTTTTAAATGTCTTACAGGTAATTGTCACAGGTGTATATATATTTGTTGAATATTTGGAAATTCCAAAACTATAACACACCACCTTTTGTAGGCCTGTGGAATTCCCTTTTCTGTCACTGATTATGATAGTTAGTTTGGGAAATTTTAAGAAAAACCAATATTTAAATGTCAACAAGTTAAATACATTAAACAATATTGAGACAAATAGAGATTCATGTCATTGTCTGTAAACTTAGATACAGGTAATCAGGTTATTAAGTGCATATAAAAGGATTTAATGCTGTGTAATTGCAAATAATTTAAAGAGCAATTTAATTTAAAACATCAACTGTATACTCTTTATTAACATTTATTTTACAATGCTCATAAATATGTGAGCTAGCAGATGTTAATTTTCATATATTTTATAATTCCATTTTCCAGAAAATGCTTGATTATATATTTATATGTACCTGCTGAATTCCACTCAGATCAAGTGCCCAGAAGATATGTTTATATTCATGAAGTAGATAACATGCACAATGAAATAATATGTCCATGAAATATAGCATTCTAAAGTAAAATATGTGTATTTTCAATTTTATAAATTGAGCAATTGAGCAATCAATATTTCAGTAGACAGTACATTAACAATCCCCCTAGCTGATAATTTATTAATCATTATGTACGCATAAAGTGTATATGATACAGCACTCAAATATCTCTTTTGACCTTTGATCATTTTATGCTAAGGACATATCTCATATTTTCTTCTTTGACTCATATGTTTATGATATGTGCTCTACAGTTTATGCTTACAAATTACAAACTGTTTATAAAAAAAGCATTTATCTGTTCTAACCCACTTTATATGAGTGTAAATTCAATTTAAACTATTGAATTTATATCTATATGTAATAATTCAATAATGATGCAGGTACTGACAAAAATTAAGATGAAAATACTGAAAAATCAAAAGTTTAGTACAAAATTCAAAGGAAAATCCATGCAAATTGATGCATTTTTCTGAACAAACTATTTAGGGTTCTCTAATCCTCAGCCTGAAAGTATTTTTTTTAATCTTAGAAATGTTTTTTACACTTCAAACTTTATATTAAATGAAATAAAAAGAAATTTTTTGATGGTATCCATGCATTTTACAAAGTAATTGCAATTTTGGCCACGGTGAATATAATGGAATAAATAACATATATAGGTAGAGATCAAATTTTAAAAAAGGTGTTATCGGTGAAACGGTGGCTCGAACCTTTACCTGTAGGTGGTAGCTAGATCTCCCTGGAGTCACTTAGCCAAGCGGTTTGTTTAATTGCATAGTGTAATATTAACACTTCAAGACTAATAAAATTTGTCTATATAAAAGGCAGATTAATGGTACTGATAAATAAATTCTGCATAATTTAGAGTTATCGGACATTGCTGAGGATCGTAGATTGTTAAACGTCATCTTTAAAAATTTTATACATGGACATGTATATAGATGAGTGTACTAATTTTACATTTCACCAATAAAAAATCAAGTTACAAACAGATATTGAATACTGTATGCAGGGAAATATTCGCGCCCCCCCCCCCCCCCCCCCCCCCCCCCCCATTTTATTTTCGCCCCTTTCGCCCTCATCAAAGGGCGAATTTATGACTGGGCGAATTCCTATGTTCCACTTTATCTCTTTAATACACAAGCGTGTCTGGGCGAATTTAAGATGGGGGAAACCGTTTGCAAGTGTTGATGGCAAAAATAACCCTGTATACAGTACTAATATGGCATAGCTTTAGTTTGGTTTTAAAAGCTTCTTTTACCTCAATAATAGTTCATGGTTAAGAGAAGTTAATCATAATCAAAATTTTCAGGTGCATCTGATTGGTAATTTTTTGGCATTTCAGCAACCTTAATTCTGGTTACATTAAAAAGAACAAGTATCCAGGTATCAATATTGAGAAACAAAGAATTTGTAAATTACATATTAGATAGTTAATGTACATTACATATTCCAGGGCTTACACTGACTAAGAAGAAAGCAGACAAGCCAACAGAGGACCTTATTGATCTATTGGATAGTCTCAAACTAGGATCAACCCAAAATCAGACAAGGGGAACCACTAAAACCAACAAAAACAACAAAAATGAAAAGAACAACGCTGTAAGTCATATTTTTATCAGAAAGGTGTCTTTGATTTTTTTTTTACATCCTGATTTGAAGGTCATTTCCAATTTATGTCTTTTCTCCACCACGGGAAATACTATTGTTGTCAATATTAAATGCACATCTTTTTATATGAATTAATTTTTAAATTGACAATTTTCCAAAGTGATGATTATTATGATGGCTCAGTGATGTACATACCCGTATATTATTCATTTTCCTGATTTGTTGTGTCATGTTACTTACCTGATATTTTAGAAAATCTTCAATTTTTAATAAGCAAATACCCGGTATATTTTTTCAATGTGCGTGACATCTTATTTTTGTTCCAGGCACTCCAAAAGAGGGGCCCTGGTTTCCAATTAGAAAATGGTTACCGGCCCCCATATAGCACTACAAAAAGAGAACCAGACTATGTCTATAACAACAATGCAAACTCTCAGTTCCCATGGTCAACAGTTTCCAAAGAATACAACTATGCGCCAGGTTTGGACTCAGGTTGTCAGATATGGAATGAGGCCGCTCAGAATTACACGCTCAGGGTTCATCAGAATAAAACTGCCCAAAAGATTAAGGAGTTGTCCAGCAAATACCTGTACGACCCTGTGAGACCACAGAGAGATGTTAAAGCTTTAGATGTGCCCGATGGGCCGACTACTGGTTAGTTTTCTTTTCACATAAAGCAGAGAATTTTGTAGCAGTAACTTAAATAAGAGACAATGCTTGTAAAAACGGGTCTTTAAGTGTAGGTGTGAAATGTATAGGCTAATAGAGTTCAATCACCCATAAGATGTTTCTGTGAATTATCAATTTAATGCAGACTTTGAAATCAAATTTCAGAGAAATTTTACTCTTATTTTTATGTGATTGCTTTTGTTTTAATGATTTGTCTTGCTGAAGGATTAACACTAGCTGATGGTGTCTTGCAGA
Organism: Magallana angulata; assembly: GCF_025612915.1. Taxonomy (NCBI): domain Eukaryota; kingdom Metazoa; phylum Mollusca; class Bivalvia; order Ostreida; family Ostreidae; genus Magallana; species Magallana angulata. Next base: position 15,645,854 of record NC_069117.1, read on the forward strand.
TAATGACTTAGAATGTGATGGCTATGCTCCAAGGTTGACTCTGGATGATAATAAACTGAATGACATTCCATTAGAATGCCCCACACTGGACCTGATTGACAATGTCATAAGCAGTCAAGACAAAGTTTTATCTCATTCTTACTCCGTGAGCAGTTCATCCTCATACAGGCGGAGTCCTCCTTTCTATGCAAGTAGCCCCTCCTCGGGCTATTCAGGATCCCCACCCCCCAATTTTTCCAATGAGCCGTCACCATGTTATATTCCTTCCCCAGCTTACCCTGCCCTCTCCTCCCCCACCTTATCTCAGACTAGCCAATCCCCTGCCTGCCCTGACTCAGTGAATTTGGATTTCCGGGACCTAGAGGAGATTAATGCAGAAGATCTTGTGGGTACCAAAAAGAAAACAGACAGTTCTTCACACAAGTCTACAAAACGTCCGAGTAGTATTGATGATGAGTCAAAACCTTCTCCCCCAAAAAGGACCAATGTTGATGCTATGTATGATAAGGACCTTGATGAAGACAAGTGAGTTACTAGATCATATCAATTGTATGATTAATTGAATGTCAAAACCTTCTTCTTTTATTTTTCAAACAAGACTCGCCAATTATGGATTGTTTGATTAACATTTGTGAGGAAATTAATAGATCTAAAATACATGTATGTACCATGGTATGTTGTTTTTAAAATGCTGAGGTTAGTAGGAAGTAAAATTATTTAAAAACTAAAATTTTATGATTTCTTTTGATGTATATTACCGGTAGTTTTGTTTTTCCACTGTTGCCCTAACTTTGCTTCCTTTTTACAGTAAAAAATATTTTTGATAAAAATTTGACAATTTTTATGGGTGTGTTTAGTTTTGTATTTCCATTGATGTCATCAATTTGCTTCCTGTTGACAGCATTCTTCACTCGGTCATCATTGCTGGAAGTCAACTGGGGTTCATTGAGTATATCATTAATCTACTGCTAGAGGATGGGGAGGATGTCCTGAAAAAGATCATCAATGACCAGAACCACCTACAGAGGGTACGTTTTGGGTCAAGGATTAAAATCTGTTCATGCACATGCATGTACATGTGTCCAAGATTGATTTTTCTCAGTAATGTATCAACTACTGGAATGCTTTTCTGTATGTGTTATCGCTTGCCTTTCAAAGTTTCTTGCATCTAAGAGATACATAACCCTTTTGTGATGAGATCATATAAATTTATTAAAAAATTCACAAAAATTCAGAGGAAGGACTCTTAAGGGGGGAAAAAAGCTTTAAGGCAATGAAACTAGTAGACTCTTGACTGCAAAGTTCCATAGTCACAAATTTTCAAGAGAAATATGGGAATGCCATTTAAATGAGAATAAAAAATTGCTGGTACACATGTAGTAGATTTTATTTTTCTTCATAAAGATAATGACAGAGCCTTTTACTTGCAGACACCCCTGTTTTTGGCTGTACTAGATGGAAGAGCTGATGTGGTCAAACTTCTGGTGCAACATGGAGCAGATCCAAACATTCAGGGAAAGATCATAGTCAGAATGGATCAGTATGAATTCCGGGCTCCTCTTCACATTGCAGCGGAGATGGGAGACCAATATTTAGACGTACTGAATGCCTTGATTGACTGCGAGGAGACAGATTTGGACATTCGCAGTCTAAGTGACAGTAAGCATTTTCTGGGATGATCATTTAATCTGATGATGACAAAGAAGATTAGACCGGAATAACCCAAAATCCTTGCAGATGAATTGGGATTGTGTCTTATTATATTGTTTGGTTAGACAATTGAGGCATCAATATTTTCAAGACAGCCTTGTTATCTTGTTATTTTCAAGGAAATCTTGTGATCAATTTGCATTTTTTTTCCAAAAACATAATCAAAGAATAAGGAAATTCATGTGGGAAATTTTTTTTTGATTTAGAAAAAAATAATTGAATATTTCAATACAGCAAGTATTTCCTAGAACTCATTAATACGGTTAATGATTATTTGCATTGCCTTGTGTTTAATTTATATACATATATTTATGATATAAATAAAAATTTTAATTCAACACTGATATATCTAAGTGAGTTTAACTGTATTGCAGTGTCAAACCTACTTTAAATTGACTGCTTGACTTATTTACAGGCGCATGTACCTATAATTTATCTATGAAACTAGGAAATCAGTTTATCACAAAAAATAAAAATGTTAGGGTACCTGTGAGGGAACAAATGTCAATCCTTCAGTCATAATTAAACCTTACAAAATACACTTTGAAGAATGTTAATGACAATTCTGAGAACTACAAGCATCCCACAGCTAATGTTATTATAACTTTTACCGGCAAGTTTTTTACTAACTACCTGTCTTTTTGATTTTTTTCTAGGGATTACACCTTTGATTTTGGCACTCCAGACTCACAGATGTAGGAAAAGTCCTGCCTTCCCCAACAGCTGTGCTGAATGTATAAAGACCCTAGTAGATGCTGGAGTATGCACAGACGAAGTGGTGGGTCATCAGTATTACATTCACTTCAGAATCTAATTAATCTGTTTCCCTAAAACCCTGTTGATTGGAGGATATAGTGTTGAATTTAGATGTTAAATTCCTATCCTGACCCATTGTGAAGAATTTGTGCATGGGAAAAATTCAATAGTCTTTATCTGTCTTTTCTTTCACTAAGTATATTCAAATAAACATTTGTTTCCTTAAAAGATTACTGGTTTACTGGTGAAAGAAGGAAAGTTTTGTAATGTTTAAATTTCATGTATAATAGAAGGAAGTGCATGCTGATTTTTTGCATTGGATAGCATTTCATTTACAAGACAGTTTGGATTACTATAGGAAGGCATATTAATGATCATTATAGTTTTGAAAAAAATATTTTTTATCATATACCAGTATCTTTACACATATGTAGGAAACTTCTTCTAAAATCGTTGTTGCACAGATGTCATTTGAGAGTACAGTCAAACTTCATTATCTCAAACTAGATGAAGTTTAAAAATTCAAGATATCGGAGAATTGGAGATATTGAGGATAAAATACTTAAAAAATAAGTTGTTGGGACTTACAAATTACTTCGACATATCCAAGGTATTCAAGATGTCAGTGTTCAAGATATCGAAGTTCAATTGTAGCTGGCCATGGGTTTAATCCCATCCTTCAATAAATGTTTATTCCGTTACTTATTTTAATCTTGAACTTCTTGTGAAGAAATAATTTTGTCATGATTGGTACACATGTCAGGTAATTCAGAAATGTGATGATATTTATCTATTGCAGGATGACAAGAGCAGCAAAACTCCTCTGATGTTAGCGATTGACACTATGGACCTAGATCTCATTAAGTTTTTCCTTTGTGCTGAAACTCCGTCACAACATGCTGATGTGGTGTCCAAGCTGCAGGCGGTGACCAGGGGTGGTGACACCCCACTCCACATTGCAGCGGGAGTCAGAATGGAGAGTAGTGTGGAGAAACAGAAACTTCTGCGAATCATGATTCAACGTGGTGCTGATGCTGATGCAAAAAACAATATTAACGAGGTTCCTAGAGATATCGCAACGAATGAAGTGGTAAATATATTGACTGGAATATTAGTGTCTTTGAATGTTCGCTTACTCTGTCCATCTGTCTGTAACTGTTTCTGGTTATTTTTTAAGGGTCATGAACTTTTTCAGCTCCTGCAATAAAACTTAATTTTGGTGAATCGTTGAGACTTAAAGAAGACCCTTTTGGTTATCAGACATATCAAAGGTCAAGTTCAGGGATTCATTAAATGATATCCAGATGTCTTGACTTTCCACTCAGCTTTCGCAATAGATTGCGATGGGGATTCTCTAGCACTTAAAGAATATCCCTACTTATTAATTAGATCAAAGGTCAAGTTCACAATTTTATTGGTTCAGTAAAATAGTTTGTTGATAATGTCTTCAGTTCCTTTTGAGCTTTTGCAATAAAAATCATCAAATTTTTCTCAAAGACTACTGGGTACCCTATTTTGTTAATCCAAGGCCACAAATTCATACCATAAAACAAAGTACTACTATATAGCTACAACATAAAATGCACTAAAGAAATTTATTTACCATATGAAGCATATAGATTCTTTTCAATTTATTAATTGGTATTTTAATGCATGAATATGGATCTCATGTTTTTAAAGAAAACCAATTCATAACTTTCATTTTTTTTTTTCAGTGGAAGGACATTTTCATTCTCACAAAAACAACATCTGACACTGTTTCGTGATCTGCAAGAAGAGGAAACTTAACAGAGCCTACCTTCTTATTGTGATTCATAAGCCTCAAGTATTATAAACATGTATTGCAGGCAAGGTCATCCTCAGAACATCATTTTTTGTACATATCTTCTGCATACCACCATCCTTGTGTGTATAGTTAGTCTGTACATATACTGTAATCACAACCCTGTTTTGTGTTGTTATACACAGTACCTACTGTGGTTAGTCTGTACATATACTGTAATCACAACCCTGTTTTGTGTTGTTATACACAGTACCTACCGTGGTTAATACTACATTGTACGTGTCAACATTTTTACCAGACACCCATCATGCTGTGCTGTTTTCAAACTGACAACGATGATTTTATTTTTTTCTTTTATCAAAATATTTATTAGCTTTACCATCATTATCATTCAAATTATAAGATTATTTGTTCCCATTTCTTATAAATATTTGCCTGTATATATGACTTAATGTAATTAGAATTGTGCTGATTATATATTCTTGTTTTTAACACTATGTTGCAGAGAAAAACCATTGTGCACACCAAAGGGAATTGAGTGTGATTTCATATTGAACTTGGATTATTTAGGAGCTTCCTCTTAAACTAATAGTAGTTTTACCCCAATTCAGGATTTACATACTGAAATCTACAAAAGTATTCAACAGAACAGCACTGGCGTCGGAAGCAAATTGAAAGTGGGGGGGCTAGACTAATCCTCAAAATCATGAAATTCCTAGCCCCCCCCCCCCCCCGGTTCCGACGCCTATGGAACAGTCTTCATGCATAGTACATATACATAATTCAGATGATAAGATGCTTTTATAAAATGGGTTGTGACTTTATTTCTTATATATCTGATACATGTAGATGATAAAGCTGCTGCTATAAACAATTCAAATAGGTAGATAACCATGTTGACCATGAGGCCGAGTCTAATTCTAGTACACCAAGTTAAGCAGCATTTTTTTTGTTTTCAATTGTAGTTGTAATTTAATTTTCAATAGTTTTCATATAAATATAACAAAAAGGGTAATCTGTAAGCCAGAAAAACAAAATACATTTATTTGGGGTAAAAATGTGAAAACTTGGGATGATTCCAGCCAATCCCCTTGTGTCGGATCGGTAGCTGAGATTATCCTCTTTGAAAATAGGGGTGACAAATGTTCTTATAAAAACAATTAATATGTTATATAGTAAAAGGTTATGTGAGAAATTTTATCAAAATATCTGGAGTCCAGGGGTAAATTAAGAAGACTTTGCCTTGTTGATAGTAATTAACTAGCCAATCTCTTGGAAGTTTGCCAAGATTTATTACATCTCTTGCCCATTTTGTTCTTTCGTTTGTAAGAGATTGTAAGGGACTGGAACTTAATAAAATCAAGGTAGCTGCATGTAAAGTACCACTATATATATAGTACATGTACTAGTACATCAAATACATGTAATGGTGTTAAACCAATGTGGCCTAGGGGTGTCATCCCTGGTTTAACTGGGTTACCATAGTTACATTTAGATATATGATATCATTTGCTACTTAACAAGGAAACATGTAGGGCATTGAAGTGGAGTAGCATGAAATTGTGGGTGTGGTTTATGCATACACACGAGTATTATAAGACAAGTGCTAACTGTGTGATGGAAAGGGGCTGGCCTATTTCCTCAGTATTCTAGCATCAGAACTTCTGTAGCTTTATAATTTCTTTAAGAGTGTTTTAATGGTACCAGTAAATTTTTATTGAAAATGAGCATTACATAAAGAATTTACATTCAAAGCTGGATTGTGAAAATGTTTACTGATTATTATATATCAAAACTTTAATGAGCTTTAAGATATATTGATAAGATTTGTGTTAGTTATTTACAGATATGTGTTATTTTCTTAAATATTTTGAGTTTTTAGTGAAAGGGAACGCAATTTCATAATATTTGTTCCATTTTCACAGAGTTCATTGAATGGGAAACTGATCAAAGATAAATCTGTACAGCTTTAAGTGAAGTGACTGATGCATAATAGACGGGATTATTTTGCATGTTGGTGTAAGGCTTTTCTGTTTAATTCTTACTGTCAGTGAATTATCCAAACCCACTGTTTAATTTCAATTGGTTTTAATAAATATGATCCAATGTTCTTATTTCGTTATTTTATTCAAATAATCTGAAAATGATCAAAGGCTGTTCTTTGACATGTATATGTGATGTAAATAAGGAATAAGGAATCATTCTTTGAGTATTATGAGGTGATAATTTTGGTCGGGGCGTGATCAAATCCAATAAAGCCCGAAGGGCTTTATGATAGATTTGATCACGCCCCGACCGAAATTATTACCTCATAATATTCAAAGAATGATTCCTTATTACTTATATTTATATAATTTTAAGCAATCGTATGATCAAATATATAAATATAAATAAGCAAACCCCGCTGGCGCCTCAATTTGGCGTCATTTGTATTATGGGTTATATAGTACAAAATCGATATGTAGTGTTATCACAGGCAAAGACACTGGAAAATGTAAATATAAGGTAATAATGTTTTGAATAAATTCATTATAATTTTCACTTTTGTTATGTATTTTATAAAAGTATCGTTAAATAAAAGCTGGAGGTTTTAATAACTACTGATAATTTATGGTAAGAAATTATAAGGTTTCCTTTCTGTGGATGGCCCTGTAGTAATCAGTCGATTTGACATCGCTTTTATTGGAATATTTTTTTCTTTCTTTGTCCAAATTTAGGTCATACTGCACCAACAGAATAAGCGTTTAAGGCTATAGCAGACTGATGTGTTAAATCCTTGTACAGACCATATACCAGTCCCCCCCCCCCCCCCCGGGTTCATGTTTCATCCACACAGTGCCTTTGCAAAATTGCAAAGTTTTGTTAAAAAAGGGGCTTCCAAATAATCATCAATTCTTTAAAATATTTACAGTTTCATATATAATGCCCACAATCACACAACCGCCCATTACGTGATAAATTGTTATCGGAGGTTGCATGACAAACGGCAACAAATTACAAAAATGACTTAAGTGACTTAAACAAAATACATGTTCATTATATGGCCATATTTGTCACACCCCTCCCCTAAATACAAAAATCACATCCTAGTCCAAGTTGCAGTAAAATTTACAATTAAAGAGAACATAATAGCAACGCAGTTTGTCTTCCACGACTGTAAATGTACAGAAGAAAATATTTTGAAATTTTATATACCGGTATTTAAACTATGTGGCTATATTGACCCTATCTTACGGCCTAAACCCAACCCAGTCACAACATAGGTAGAGGGTTTCACGGAGTCGGACATAACCATGCATTCATTTCACGTCCCACTACTGTGGACGTAGATAGTGAAGGCGATTTTCTAATAATTAACATTTTTACTATATATCCATATTGACCCCTCCCAAGGGCCTAGCTGAACCCCCAGGCACGTAGCATCAGGGGGGGGGGGGGCTGGCCCCCCACTTTTTCTTGCAGCAACAATTTTTTTTAAATTTACATAGAAACAAGAATAGAATTCCTGGGTCCCCCACCTGTCAAGCAGTATACTAGTATTGAGTCTATCGACCAAGGCTAATTTAGGAACTTGATCAAGGTATTAGTGGTATAAACATTTGGTATAAATTTAATGAAAATCCGTCAAAATTTGTAGGCATGAGAGCGCTTACAAGGTCAACTTTTGGATAAAACGGAGTCATTATTGTGGTCAAAGTCCCATAACTCCAATAAAATGTATCGACCAATGCTGATTTTCGAACTTGACTAAAGTATTAGTGGTATAAACATTTGGTATAAATTTAATGAAAATCCGTCAAAATTTGTAGGCATGAGAGCGCTTACAAGGTCAACTTTTGGATAAAACGGAGTCATTATTGTGGTCAAAGTCCCATAACTCCAACAAAATGTATCGACCAATGCTGATTTTCGAACTTGACCAAAGTATTAGTGGTATAAACATTTGGTATAAATTTAATGAAAATCCGTCAAAATTTGTAGGCATGAGAGCGCTTACAAAAAAGTATGACGGACGGACACACGGACGCACGGACACACGGACACACGAACGGACGCCCGGCATTTCTATGTCCCCGCACCGCGTTGCGGCGGGGGACAAAAATGGAATTATCCTGGAGTTGCCCCCCCCCCCTACTTTTTTGGGAGTATGTAAAAAATTGATATGAAAATAAGGAAATAAGGAGAGAAATTGAAGTTATATAATACGCCAGGATTTTGAAGATTTTGAGAAACTTTAAATTTTCCTTTTTTTTTTTTTTTTTTTTGGCTTGTCAAGATTTTTTGGATGAGTCTGCCCCCCCCCCCCCCCCCCCCACTTTTAAAAACGATGCTACGTGCCTGACCCCTAACCCAGGAACCACGATATTCGCACTTTAGATGGAGAGATTCAATGAGATCACAATTTTGCATTCAGTTTTTTTTCCTCTGCTGTGCATGTGGAAAGTCAGATGCTCTAGCATTTGGTAATACATTTTCAATATATAGCGATGTATTGGCATTTTGGCCCGCCATATGTGCTGAACCCTTGACCCAGGACGTATAAGATTCATTTATTACTTATAATTATCAATGATTAAATTATCAAATGTTTTCTTTCATTTAAAGACACGATTTATGTGGCAGTGGCTATTATTTTTGTTGACAAGGATTTACAGTTTCAAATAAATCAACATATACTCAACTATCGCTCGCACTTTAGAGCCTTTGAATAATCATTTAGTATTCTCGAGTAATTGTCAATATCATAATCATAGTTATAGGATTAAATGTTGAAAATAGTCGTTGATGAAATGTACATTTGAGCAATAAAAGTAGTGCAATATCGATTTGTAGTGTAATTAGTATTTCACACTTAATAAAATAGGTCAGTCGACTGTTGACTATAGTTTACCAACAATAAATTATAGTTTATGATTCGTTAACTTAGTTTTCATCTGCATAACCATATGTAATGATAATTGTAACTATAGTTTACGAAATACTACATCCAATATTATATGGCTAAAATTCTAGGTTCAAATTTAGGGCCAAAATTTCAGTTAATCGTTAACCACAGTTTTCATCTGTAAAACCTTATTTAACGGTCGTTAACTCTAGTTTACGAATGCTAATCTTAGTTTCTGGGAGTTGATTTTAATCAACTCTCCTATGCAGTTACTCTGACAAACCGAAAGTGAAACAGTGTTTGGACCAAAGCACAAATCATCGCCGCTGACAAGAATTAGTTCTTGAGAATAATTGATAAATCCCAAATAATGTATGCTAAAGCATTGTTTTTCAAGAAAACATATTTATAAATACCTTGAAAATAGTCAGACTTTAAATGGTACGAACAATTTAGATATTTTTTGTAATTGTATGTATTCTTACGCCAGAGTTCAATATAGTCTCGTTCAACTTGATGCTCGGCTGTCTCCGTAAATCTCCGACAAGCAGAGAGTCTCTCTTGCTTGTCGGAGATTAACGGAGACAGCCGAGCGTTTGGTTGAACAGACGAGAGTTCAATATTGCTTGGATCTATAAATTTTCCAGAAATATTTCTATTGATTGAATTTATTCTCTCTTTAAATATAACTTAACATGATTCATATGGATTTTTATCAACATTCTTGTGTCGAAAAAGTCCGCAAATTCATAATATAAAAATGTGCGTAATTCAAATACAGATTAGAAAGTACCTGTACTTGTCATGCAAAATAGCATATCATTGATTTTAAAATAAATAAACATCGATAAAATCAACTCCCGTCAGTTCTTCGGTACTTCGATTCTCCCTGTACACAACTGATAGATTTTTTCAGGTATAAATTCACATATGTTAAATCTGTAAACTATAATTTACATTCGTTAACTATAATTTAGAGTTGTTAATCAGAGTTTCACGATTATTTATCAAATATATAAAGCTTTGCAATTGCAAATGGTCTTTTTCATTTTATTTTTAGTTAACACTTCTAAAACATTTTAGATGGGTTACAGATGTGAAATAAAGATAAACGACGTTAACTAACTAAGAATTTAAAAGTTTCACAGTTGATAAACTATTTAAGTTTATTAACTGTTAACTATATTTTGCGAACCAAAAACTATATTTAACTGTTAACTATAGTTAATGAAGCGTAAAATATAGTTTACGAATCGTAAACTCTAGTTAACGATTCGTCTACTACAGCTTACACATTCTGTAAAACCAAATTTTACGGGTGTGAACTATAGTTCTCCTTGTAAATCAACGTTAACCATAAAATTTTCTGGTAAACTTTATAACTTGCATTCGTTACTATACTATACTATACTATACTAGTAACTATAATTTAGACATACTTTCACAATCGCAAAACTCTTTTTATACGATGTACTATGGTTTGCAATCGTATTTTTTAAATGTTGATTATTAATAGTTTACAATGGTTTTACTATAGTTTACGACTGATAAATCTCCCTGCATATAACTTTATATATTTTGCTGATAAATATAGATTCACATCTGTAAAGTATAATTTACATTCGTAAACTAAATAGTTTAGAGTTGCTAATCATTGTTTCACAGTTGTGAAACAATATATTTAACAGATAAACTATGATTTACAGTCGCAAATGGTTGTTTTCATTTATATAATGGTTTTTTTTAATTATAGTTTAACTTTTCTGAAACATATTAGATGATCGCGTTAACTATGGTTTACAGTTGTGAAATATACGTGAACGTATTTAATTTTCTGTCCGTAAACTATAGTTTACAACCGATAAATCTAGTTCATGGACTTTGTTTTGTTCATTTGACGTGCCATATTACATATACGTACTTAGTGTTTCTATAAATAGTATTTGAACATGCATGAGTCCACCGTTCCGATTTCAAACAATAACTTAAATGATTTCTCTAATGAATCACACAGGATATGAATTATATAAGGAAGCCATCAATGCAGAAAAAATCCGGTATTGTCCCCTAAATATACTTTTATCAAAGTACCTGAATATTTACATAGGATTAACTGGAACACTTTAGAATAGGTTAGAACTCAGTACTGATGAGCACATTTTTGAAAATGAAAAAGTAAATACTAGGAATAATAATAAATGCTTTGATGGAAAGATTTATTTAATCATTATCAATAGAAAACCCATTAAAATTTTTAGAGTTGATTTTTATAGATAAAGAGCAAAGGGGGTAACTCTTCAAGTACATGAAAAGGTTATTCTGACATTGGGGCACATTCGGCTCTTCCATACTGTTTCTTATATCAAAATTAAGCCCATACATAATTATCTGTCATGCATCAAGATTCATTGAATATTGAGCTACTTCGGATCCGGAATCCACCAAATTAGGTTTTCATATTATTTTTGTTTCACTTCCGCCCAATGCATCGCGCCCATGATTAGCGAGATTTTACTTTAACGGCGTCTTATATTCTTTTCAATGTCTGGTATAACCAAATATAGATGACAAGAGGTGAGAATTATTTTTTATTATATCGCTAAATGCTAAGATAAATGTTAACAGCTTTAATATAAGTGTTGCGGTAATTAGTGTAACCTTTATGGAGAGGTCTGTTTAGCGGCCTCGTTATCAAAATTTCCGCTTTGCATACTATAAAAATCATTTATTTCTGAACTAAAAATAAAATATTTCCTCATTAAATCATGCAATTATTTGTTTATAACCAACTATCTATCCAAAAAGGGTGCTTTAGTATTTATTTTTGAGATGTTTGATAATGAATTTTTGAAATCTACTCAATATGGTGTCATATCCCGTTGGGTGTTTAGGGCGCAAATTGTTGTGGCCTCTGAGGGTCGGTCTGTTCAACGACAAAAACGGAACCATATTCTCCAATAATGCATAGCCTCACAAAGATGATTAGAGCAAGATATTAGAGATTTGACCTCCATTAATCTGTTCCTTAAATATTTGACACTAGGATGAAACTTTTTATGAAATAAAATAATAAACTATTGCTGTCTATATAGAAACAATTACAAATTTGGGAATAATTTCAATAACGTTATATTTTTTAGAATTTTTTTTTTTTGCTTAATAGATGGATGAGAATCAACAAAAGGTGGTCGTACAACAGACAAATCCTCAAGATGGGGAGAAATTTGTAGTGGTTTCAATACCTCAGGAGTCAGTGGAGAATATACAGCTAGAAAGTCAGCTAGATTCAGAGAACGTATCACTGGAGAATCCAGGCACAGCATCTACAGAGTCTGTGGCTGTGGAAGCCGTGGACCTTGGAAATCCGCTACATCAAGAGACTCTGTCTTTGAAATCAGCAGATGCTCCTACAGAACCTGTGGCACTGGAAGCTTCCAGTAATGCCACCTCCTCTGGAATGTCCCTAGGCACCCCATTATTGCAGTGGACTCCTCAACAAACTATGTATACCAGTGCAGAGGCCATTCAACAGGACATTCAAGTTCTGGTATATTAATTGATTGTTTTTTCATCCCCTCGCACAACTTGTTGCAAAGGGGATATAGCATTGTTGCTGTACATGTGACAGTGTGTGTATGTTTGTCTACTTCAGCTTATGGGCAAGATTCAAAGGAAACCCTAGCATGAATGTTTATTAAACTTTGTTTTAGCATGGTAAAAGGTCAAACCCTATTAGTTTTCAAGTTAGTTGGTTAAATATTTATTAAAGTATCGTTAAAATAACGGAACATTTAAACAAGATTTTAAGGACAAGTTGACAATAGATACTTTTGGTTCACTTCTGTGAAACAAGAGTGAATTCAAAGTAAACAGCTCAAATCAACAACTTGATATTTTGGGAGGTTTAGATCTCGTGAAGGTAAGAAAAAACCGTTTTGTTGTAATAAAGAGTTAGAAGAATGTCCAAAGTTAAAAGTTGAAGCAGACAGGAGATTAAATTCATCCCATTTTCTTTAAACTACATGTATTTAGTACCTAAATAATAATGCATTTTCCTCCACAGTATTTCATGTGCGAGGGGATGCTCTGCTTAGTGGCGCCTTTATGTTTTAAATGTTGTAAAATAATTTGATGCATAAAAAATGGTTAGTTGAAGCTATTTTTTTTCATTGTGTCAGGATCATTTTAATATCTAAATAATCATCTCTACCTTTTTATAGCTTGGAAAGCTGAGGGAGTATGGACAGGAAAGTTTGCTTATCACAGCTGATAAAGAAACAATACGAATGGATGGGTCATCAGGAGGCAAAAAATTTATAGAAGACCATGAATCTGTTGCCAGATCATTCCATGAGAAGTGTTTTGGTAAGAATTTGTATTTGGTGTATGATTTCAAGATTCCAAAATTTAAAAACATAACTGCATCTTATCCCTGTACAAATCAGTTCAGTGATACATGTATAAACATCTGTACAGGTAGTATTCCATCTGTCTTTATTATTATTATATGTTGTAATTACAGGTAATGAACTTGATGATGAGAATGAAAAAGGAACCGAAAATAATGACAATGGTAGGGATAATTATATTTTTGTATGTTTGTACATGTAAATACAGTTGAACTTCAATATCTCGAACACTGATATCTCGAATACAATGGATATGTTGAAGTGATTTGCAAGTCCCAACTTCATATTTTTTAATTAAAACTCTCGATATTTCGAATACTTGGATATCTCTAAGTTTTTAAACAGTCCCATCTAGTTCGAGATAACGAAGTTTGACTGTATTTGAAGGTTTCATGCATATAAGGACATATATCAGTATCAGTATCATGAGTTTATATATGGCATTATACGGGTACCCGTATTCACATTTTCCAGTTTCATAATGTATACTCCAATATATTTCATTAGTGACTATTTTATTATTTAATCATACAATTGCTGAAAATTATATGAATAAAGTAATGAGGAATCATTCTTCAAATATCATGAGGTGATCAAATAAGGTTGGGTGTGATCAACTCTATCGTAAAGCCCTTCAGGCAGGGATTTTATCACTCCAACTATATTTGATCACCTCTTAGTACCGTTACTCAAAAAATAATTCCTTATTCCTTCAATAACACAGATTCATTTTTAATTTAGTTTTGTTTGATACAGATTGTATACTTTAACTCACTGATATCATTGATTTAGTTTTATGTCATATTGAAGAATGGAAGGAAATTGAGTTTACCCTGTCTCCTCCTGTCCTCTGTAAAAAAATTATTTTTGGCTATGTTTGTTTTTATTAAAATTATTCAAGTGATTTGAAATGAAGTTCATATGAATTTGCAGAGGAACCTTTCTTAGAGACAGCAGCACAAGAAGATGGAGTTGAAGAGTCAGTTGGATTGACTCCAAAGAGGAAACGAGGAAGGCCTCCCAAACAGAAACCTCCAGGTATTGATTTGGAAAATCATGCATGGAGTACTATGTTAAATGTCTCTCAGCCAACCATAATTTATCTTAGTCAAAATGAAAATCAGAATCAGAGTAGAGAATTTCTTCCTCTCAAAGTTGAAATCTATATAATGATAAAACAATATCCATGAAATGTACAAACAGGTTTTTCATTTTTACCATTCAGATGAACAAAAACCAGACTCCAGCAAGGAATTGGACAACGAACCTGAGGAAAAAACAGAGACGCCTGTTACTGGCAAAAAAAGAGGAAGGCCAAGAAAATATCCAATCACGGGTAAGAATACAAAGTGATACTGCTGAGATATATCAGGGATGTTGCAACAGATTTCAGCTAGGGTTTATGAAGATTATGAACTACAACTTACTGGTAATCAAGAAGACTCTGAACTTTTGATATCTAATGATGTATAACATATACATGTAGTTAAATTTTTCAGTTTGTGAAGTAGTTCTGTGAAAATACAATTGAAGAGTTTTAAATTGTATTGTTTTGTTATGTTTGAAAATGTTTAAGACACATGTTTTAAGTTCTTCATATTGAAAACATATACATGTACTGTGGAATCATTAGATTTCGTGGTGACTCAATTTCCGTGGCATTCGTGGGTACCTTTCATCCACAAATTAACATCCTCCACAAATTAATAAATTAGGGTAATAAGGTCATATTTCCTTTGTAGGATTAAGAGGATACACGAAATTACATCCCCACAAACCTGTAAAATTTAAGCAATCCACAAAAATTGGCCCCCACGAAATTTAATGATTCCACAGTACTGTATTTTAAAACTTAGGGATTTAGTTTATCAACAAAAGCATGATAAAGAGGATACAATAGAAATTATTATATTTTTTTATGCACAATACAAAACTAAATGTTGTTTTAACAGTGACAAAACCCACTGATTCCGAACATTTGGATAAACAAGAGTTGGAGGAAACTGAATTTAAAGAAAATCCTGAAAAGCCGCCTTACACTGGGAAGAAGAGGGGGAGGCCAAGGAAACAGCCAGGTATATACCTCTTACCAGTGTAAATATTTTGAAATATACATATATAGACAAGTTACCTGTTTCAATGCTAAAATTGAAAAATGATGCAGCTAGTGAGGACCCAGGCCTGATCTTAATATATTATATAACAGATATCAATTAAAATTCAAAGCATGTTTATTTTATTCAACTCAATGCAATGAAAACATGATAAAAGTACATGTACTCATAACAAATACTTGATTTGTTACAGTGGTGTATGATCAAGATAAAGAAGATACTGACAGTGGTTCAGGAGGAATAAGGAGAAGCAGTAAGTGTACCACAGTCCCTACAATTCAAACCTAAATTCTGTCTTATACTGTAAACATATTATATTTGGCGTGTACGATATTTGGCGGAAATTAGTTTTTTAACAATTTGGCGTGGATTTGTATTTGCGTATTTTTGAATGTGACTATCCTTATACATATATACATGGCATTTAGCGATGTTCTTGATTTAGCGGAAGCCGCAATCCGCCAGTAGCGCTAAATTAGAATACACAGCTAAATGTAGTACATTAACAGTGTACTTTAAAGATTCATATTTAGCCCATCAAGTGTGTTTATAGGCAGCAGGTTCCAATTTGTTGTTTTTATTTTTGTTTACAATTGCATTTTACATTTTACAATTTGATTACATTTAGATTTAATTGAAAATGAGCTTTCATTCAGACCATTTTTTTTTAGATCGACCAGTGAAAAGGAAAGTTATTGAATCTCTTGGCTTTACACCACCTAAAGCAAAAAGAAAATCGGGGGTAGGCTATTCAGATTTGAAAATTAAGAGAATGATACAACCTGAATACATTAATGTTGAAAATACCATAACTATGGAAAATGACCAAAGTCAATCCACTGAAAACGATGACATTGGAACCATCAGTGAAATATCAGGTAGTGATAAAAGTCAACCCAACGAACTCGTATGCAGCCATTGTGGATTTTCAGCTGAAGACCAGGAAGTGATGGAGAATCACATTCGAGTAGAACATCCAAAAGTTTGGGCCCAAATCTTAATTGATGATACCAAAATTCTATTGGCCCTTGGAAAGGATCCACACAAGGTTCAGAGGTCTAGACCGGGAGCCCAGGTCCCAAAGAAAGAGGCCCCAAAAGAACAAAAACCCAAGGCTGTTATTAGATATATTACCTCTGCTCAAGGTGGGAAAAAGAAAAGAAGATCAGATGGACCTAGATCTTCTGGTCATTATAGCTGTACAGTTTGCCAAAAGAGATATAAAACCATCTGTTTACTCAATGCGCATATGGGGTTGGTTCATAAAGATAGGAGATATGCCCAGATAAAGAGAAGAAAAGAGCTCTTAAAGTATAAGCAAAGATTGATAGCATTGAAGAAAAAAAATGACCAGAATAAGGATGGTGAGGATGATACAAAAGAAAGAAAGAAAGATGAGGAAGTTGAGGAAATTAAAAAAGAAGCTGAAGATGTGGAGGAGGAGGAGACTGTAAGCGAGATGAAAGCTGAGGCTGGAGAGGAGGTAGAGAAAACCCGACGATCCAGGAGGTCCACACGAAGAAAATCCCGAAAACTTGATGATTATGAAACCGATTTACCTGAACTTTACAGATCTGATGATGAAGACATAGACATGAATGCACACTATGATGATCCCTATGCTTGCCCTCTGTGTCTCAAAGAATGTCACAGTGAAAATGGTTTATCTGAACATTTAAAGAGGACCAAGCATGGAGAGGTTACAGTGACTCCCTACCCATGCCTGACCTGTAACAGGTTCTTCGTGGACTTTAAAACACTGGAGCTCCACATGACCCAATCAGGTCACATGGGAGAGGAGATGGGGAGCCTGGATGGGGAAATTACAGTAACCAAACAAAAATCTGTATCCAAAAGAGGAATCCTCCTATATGTCTGCTCCTTGTGTAAAAGAGAGTTTGTAAAAGAGGAGAACTGCCAGAGTCATTGTGCATTGAAAGTTTGCAAAAAACCCTGGAAGAAATCTTGTCCCATCATCTCATGCAAGAAGCTGTTTTTTGAGAACAATATGTTTTTTCAACACATGTATTCAGAACACAAAAGTGAGTATCCTTTTGTTTGCTCAGTTGAGGGATGTAAACGGTTGTTCTTCCACACAGCAGCGCTCAACTCTCATGTATCTGCTCACAGTGCAGAAAAAGATGGCCATTTTCCACCACCGAGACCAATTGAAGATGGCAGGAAAAGATGTGGCTACTGTGGCATGCTGTTCACATACAATGAAAACCTTCGCCAGCATGTCAAGAAAATTCATGACAATGAAATATTTGGAAAATTCAAAGAAATGGTGGAGCACAACAAAGCTGCAGAACCATTATCAACCAACAAGAAGTTCCTGCAGGTTCAAAAGGACAAGGAAGAAGATGTAGACAAGATTGATACCTTTAAAAGAATGGACAAAACTCAAGTAACCATCCGCAACCATGTTAGTGGGGAGGAATTCAAATGCTACACTTGTGATGAGACCTTTAGCCACATTGATGATGTCGGTGACCATATGGTGGACACAGGACACTGTGGACTGCCATTGAATGCATTGAATGGGGCAAGGGACATCCGGATCCGAATTCGTAATACAGGGGAACAATGCTATGTCTGCACTCTGTGTAAAATGGAATTCAAGAAGAAAGAAACGATAGATAAACATGTCCAAGATGCCACCTGCAAGAAAAAGTACAAGAGATTGTGCCCAATAATGAGTTGTAGAATTCTTTTCAGAAATTTCAACTATTTCAAAGCACATATGTCTACCATGCACAAGGATGAATTTCCTTTTAAGTGCCAAGAATGCGGTAAAGAATTTGAGCAGACTACGGCATTGAATTCACACAGAAACTCCCATTACAAGGACACACAGCACATCCAAACAGATGTATTGAATTCAGACACCCCAATGACTTGCCACATTTGTAAGGAAAGATTCAGAAATAACCGAGAGTTAAGGGAACACAAAGAGAAAGCCCATGAAATCCAGAGAAAATACATGTGTGACATTTGTGGAAAGAAGTACAAGAGGAAAGAAAACCTGAAAGATCATATCTTCATGGCACACGAGAGAGACCCCAGTAAAGACTTTGTCTCATGTCCAACTTGTGGTAAAGCCCTCTCTAGCCGTAGATCTCTGAGATTCCATTTGAGATTTGCTCACACTGATGCCAAACCATGCGTATGTGAGATTTGTGGATACAGTACCAAACAGCTTGGAAACCTGGCATTCCACATGAGGAATACACACAGTGATGTCAGACCGTATGAATGCGAGTGGCCTGGTTGTACAAAGACCTTTAAGGACAGGCAACTATGGCAGAGACATACACAGAGACATGAGATTGCTGCTGGTAACCTTGAAAAAGCCAAAACATATGGACCCATTTTTACATGCAAGATATGTCAGAAAGGATTTTGTGGCAAGTACAATTTAGATAAACACATGGTATGTCATGTAAATGAATTTCCATTGAGCTGCAACTTGTGTGGTAAAGGAGTGAAGAGGATAGGTAGTCTGCGAAGACATTTGAGAACTGTACACCATTTTGATCCTAAAACCAATACCCACATGGAACCTGTCACCACAATCAGAAAGCCGAAATCTCTGATGAAAAAGGAACCTGTTCGGATCAATCTTGATTTAACATCAGCCTCGCAGGAGGAGCAAGAGTCCATTGAAGCCGATTTTAAAGAACTGGAGTATCAGCTACACACTGATGCTCAGCAAAAATACCATCAAATCCTGAATGCTTCCATTGAAGTGCCCTCCACCTCTGCAAGTGGATCAGCTTCAGAACAGAAAGGCAGGGACTACATGTCAGAGGCACAGAGTCAGGTCTCTCTCCTCGAAGGTGGAGCCAGCATTGCGGAGAATGTCATAGAAGAGGCAGTGGACGAGTCCCAGATTATTATTGAGAATGTTGGGGACCAGTACATCATCATGAATCCAGATGGAAACATTTCCAATCTGGAACAGCTTGGAAGGGATATTATTCTTGCAGTGAAAAATGATGATGGAGTTGTGTGTTTACAAATGGTTGGAAAGTGAATCTAGTGAACTGGACCTGAGTATTCTTCAGAAGTTGAACATCTTTTGATGTTCTTTTGGGTTTGTGCATATTTATATTTAGAAGTTTTTGGATTTGTTGTAAGCATTAAATGGTTAATACTCTGTCCCAGTTCTGAAGAACACTATCAATAAATAGCAACTATTTTTAGAATAGTAATAAAAATAGAAAAATAACATCCGTTGTATATTTTGCTCAATATTACTCGGTTAACTATAAGTACTAAATTACAAGGATATGGATTCTTATGTGTAGAATGTGACTAATAAGGGCTCTCTTGTTTCCCTCTTTTCATTCCAGTTAATGAATGTAGTTGTACACTGTATTACACGTAATTACAATATGGAAAGATTTAGCACAGACTGAAAAAGAATTGTTGTACAGTACTAGGACAGAGGGATAATTTGTTCAGGATGTTTTGTATTTAGCTAATTATATGATATGAGATGTTTTGGTGTTGTTAGATGTATATTTGTATTACTGAACATGTTAATAAATGCATTGTTACAGTCTGTTTTAATTACTATCACGTTTATTGAGGTACCAGGCTTTGAATTTTTTTTCAATTATTTTTTATTATAGAAGCTCAAGGATTAACGCACAGAGTAAACTGATTAATAAATATCAAGCTCTAATTTAATATTTAATGTCGGAGCTAGATATGGCAGACTTGAAAGGGCCAAAATTCCATGAAATATTATAGAATCAGAATTTCCTGGTAGTGCACACAATTACATATCATGTCCTTAAGCTTTTAATGAATGTTTGACTTGCATGGCCTGGATTATGAGCAATGCAGTATTCTGAATAACTTTAGACAGGCCAAGGGTAGAGCAGATATTAGAAGTACCTTGCTTTCCTTTTTTTTTTCCTTTTTGGAACTTGGAGGTTTGGCCATAATTATTTTACTAGAGAAATAGAGTGTTGGTGCAACTCATTTGAAACCCCTGAAGAGAATTTCATAAAACAAAGAAAAAGGGAGCAAGCTCACAAACCCCACTCTATTACTTGAAAATGCTATACTTATGATGACTATGGCACACCAAATTCACAAAAATGAGCTTAACTTGTTTTCATGATTGATAAACTAGATTTATGAGTTGTAAACTACAGTTAATGATGTTAATATTTCACATCTGTAAACCATAGTTAATGTGATCATCTATGTCTCAGAAGTGTAACCTCTTATAACACTTGTCTTTAAAAACAACCATTTGCAATAACGAAACAGTTTATAAGATAAAATATAAATAATTATGGTTTGGCAGATATACTTTAAATAACATCAGTTTATAGCTATTGTTAAGAGTTGTTATAATCTTAGTTTCACAAATTAAGAAACTATTGTACATGTATGTTTATCAAATAAACCATGTTTTGCAATCACAATTTGTTACTGAATCGGTGTAAATTATAATTTCCACTTCTGAAACATAGATAATTATGTTAACTATGGTTAACAGATGTGAAATATGTTAATGCGTTAGATATAGTTTACCATCCATAAACTGCAGTTTACAACCAATTAACCTACCAGGTAATTAATAGACTGTGAAATTACATTTACTAATTTGACTCATTTTTGTAAATTTTTGTGTGCCATACGCACTGTGTTTTTATTAATGAGAAGATGTGCTGACTAAGAAAGACCCCGGACTGACTAACAGATCGCAAACACTTCAACCCCTTCAAATTTGTTGCTTGGGGCACAAAGAGGACTGTAGAGATGTGCAGAGTTGCAGGAAACTTTGATTAAAGGTTTTTGGAGAGTTATGCCCCTTTCAATGAGGTGTCCAATTGATTTTAAAATGATAGGGGAGCCAGGGGTATACAAGTTGGCTCACTTCACCAGTAATCTCTCATTACAATATAGGTTATTGTTTTCAAAATGTGTCATCATCTCAATGATAACTGAACAACAGGTACATGGTCTTGCTTTCATTGTATGTACATGTACTTTTAATTTTGCAGTCCTGCTACAAGTCTATACATGTACTAGTAATAATAACGTAATCAAACCTTTGAGGCTAAAAACACCATATACAAACCAATAAGTTAAAAATATGGAACAAACATTTGCTATCTTTTATTATTATGATACAAAAAATATAAATTGAACACATTAATACATGTTATTTTACAATTCAACTATATTTGTTTAATAGGGAAGAGTGTCCCAATATTTCTCTTTAATAATTTATAGTGTCATATTATATTAATGCATTTACACGAAAAATTGAGATCAAATGACCTTGGGTCAGTATGATAAAACACAAGATTTATAAGCTTGGGCATAACTTACGTTCCACGTAATCCAGCTACGGTGGATGAAAAACAGAAATGAATAACACTTTCAGGAGGGTATAATTAAGATGAAAATAATGCCATGGATACCAGTCAATAAGTGTAAAAAAATATACTGAAACAGATAAAAATATGAACATAATATATGACTTGCTGCACTGCGTCTGCTTAAAAGTTAAAATGTTCAAAATGTATGTGTATAATGATAAAAAACTCCAAATTTCTGTTAACAAACTAATGGTTAGTTTCCAGTAAATATCTGTGAAACAGTGGGCTTATGAGCCGTAATTGAGCACCTGAGTTAAATACATCCCTGTGAAAGCTATTTAACAATACATTAATATTTTGTAGAAGAAATAAAGCCTATAAAAGCTATCTTTCCTGTAGACTTACATGTACATGTATATTCTTCTTAACTGGTCTTGATAAGGGATGATCATGCAAAGTAAACATATAAAGACTATCTTAAGACAGAGGGTTAAATATACATTACATTGGTCTTCAGTTGACATTTTGTTAAAAAAAATATAAATTTAAATAATGATAAGATAATAATATATAGACAATTTCACCTTAAAAATATACATGATAAGGATATGTGTATAACTGGGGGGGGGGGGGGGGGGGGGGGGGGGGGGTGAGCTTAGCCTTTGAAAAAAATCACCAACAGTAAAATTTTCTCATTCTAATTCTTCTTTTGTTTCTTTTTGGCCATCTGCACTGCTAAAGCTCTTAAATCTAAGCTAAAGTTTTTAAAGTCTATAACCTTTTTCCCAGTACCAGCCTTTGCAGTATTGTTACCCTTACCCTGAATGTTTGAAAGAGGTTTAGAAGTTTTCTCTTGTTCACTCTTTTCTGATACAGAGGAACATGTTTCCATATTTGTTACAGCAAGGGGCTTTGATTCTGTACAATGACTGTCAGAGGTTTCTGTTCTAGGCTTTTTTGGCTCTAAGATTTGTCTTTTACTTTTTGGAACTGAATCCTTTTCAAATTCACTTGAAGTTGTTTCTACTTTTTCTATATTTGGCTGCTCTGATATTGAAGAAAGGTTGTTATTGTGTGCATTTTGCGAGGCAGCTGTTTTGAATTCTTCTGTGAATTTGTCCATGTTCTCCTCTGTAAGCTGTACTGATTCTTCAATGCCTTCTTCACTGGACTTTATCAGATCTGCAGAAGACATACTGGTTACTTCAGGAGTATTTTTATGTATTTGATAATTAGTTTTCATTACTGACTTTCCAGGCTGCTGAATATCTGTGTCTGGGATCTTTTCTAAGCTTACTACCAGGTATTTCTTCTGGGTTCCTTCTACATCATTTAGTTTGCAAGGAATTTTTGGGGATTTAGTTTTGGGAGAGTTTTTCACATCTTTTCTTGCTACCTCTTCTTGTTGTTTACTCTTAGGCAAACTTCCTACATGTAAGTCCTCCGAGATCCTCTTTGATGCTTCCTTTGCTGAACTTATACTAGAACTCATGTCTGGAGAGGTTATGTTTGAACTTTCCTTCTTAGATGTCTCCATTGATTCTTCTGTATCATACAATGGATCTGGATACTCCATTTCTGCCATCGGTTTCGAGCCACACTCACCATCACATTGTACAGCCAGTTCTGCTGGAGATTGCTCAGTTTCATCAATCATTTCTACCTTTATCTTTTTTTGTGGTGACCTCATCAAGGGCGTTGTATTCTTTCTCTTTTTTGATCCTGAAAAAAAATAAAACAGTAAATTGTATTAAGCCACAACAACTGGGTACCAGCATTATAAAGACTAAACATTTTTTAAAACTTTTGAATTTAAAATAGGATCGCCTTTTAGATATTTCACTGCCAGTGAAATGATGTTGGAAAGAGGAGTAACAGGTACCCGGTACATGTATTTTACTGAAAATAAACTGCATGTGGAAAGATTCAATATCATACTTAGGGAATCTACTTATAATTTCATATATCAGTACAAAATAAATCATTAGGATACAATGCAAATACTGATGTGTCAATGTACTAATAAATTACCCTTTGCAGGAGATTTCTGGGTTGGGCTTTGAGTGTGGGAAGATTTCAAAGGTAAATCTTTATCTTGAAAGGTCTCAGTGTTTCCAGAGTTAACCCCCTTCTCCAGTACATTACAAGCATAATCAGGGGTTTTCTTTGTTGGTGAACCAGATGTTTTAGAATTATTTTTCTTAGTCTCACCATGATTTTCTGTGTTTGAGGGTCCCTTATCAGGTTGTGTATCATTTACAACTTTTTTATCAGATCTAGTAAAAGATTTCTCTTCATCTGGTTGTTTTGATTTCCGAAGTTTGATATCACTAACAGAAGTTCCTTGAACCAAGTGAGGATCATCTTCATTTTCACCTAAAAAGGAATAGTCACTAAGTTCTACATCATCTGATTCCATCGGTTCTGGGATGTCCTGATCCAAGTCAGAGTCATCTCCCGCTAATGGACCAGCCATAGATGTCCCCTTAGCTTCTTCTTTACTTTGATCTGATTCCTTCTCCACATCATCACTGTGTTTACTTGTGTCCTCACTATCCATGTTGTACTTAGAACCAACCTTGATCAGTTCATCCGTATCGCTGTCTTTAACTTCACAGACAGCTTTTGACGTAGCAGTGACTTTTTTCTCAGGTTTGGTGGAATCCATTCTTGCCCTACTAACACGAGATTTTCTAAGGACAATTTTTGGGGACCACACAGGAGATCCTTTCTTCTTTCCCTCAGCCATGTCCTCATCAGAGTGTTCTATGATGGTGATATCCGGTTCATCATCACCTGGTTTTTTAGAACTTTTTGAGTCAGCATGGTTATATTTCTTAGTCACATCTAGGTTAATGCCTTTTTTCAGAGACTGTCCTGATTTCACCTTTATTGGCGATACTTTGATTTGAGTAGATTTGCTGCCTTTGCATACTTTTACTTCAAAATTCTTAGGAATATCTTGTTTCACATTGGGTTTTACTTTGGGTCCAATGAGAGAATCAGCTGCAATTGAAATTAATACATGTATAGTATTCCTTCTTTATAACTGAATAAACATGGCCATATTGGATGATAAAGCTTCCTTAAATCATATCTCAGTATTGACATTGACCCTTCAAATAATGATTCCTCTGTACTCATTCATAAATGATCATGAATATTTCTATGGGTAGATATATAGTATGAACATGTTAAAAACATTTAGAACAAGAGATGATTGTGAAACACTTATGCCCCCTCCCTTGGAAACATCCACAAAGAAAAATGAATGGAAACTGCAAATAATTATCCAAAATCAAAGTTGACCTGGATAATATTATGATAAGTTTGCACACCAAATTTCATTTCAATAAGTGCAACCTCTGTGAAGAAAATGAACAGAAACTGCAAATAATTGGAATTTTTATACGGTATGTCAAAGGTGCATAACCCTAAAGAAAATTGTCCGATAGTACCCAAAATCGAACTTGACTTGGATATTACGGTATTATGATAAATCTGCTTTACCAAATTTCATTTCATTGTGTAACCTCTGCAAAGAAAATGAACAGAAACTGTTGGTGGACCGACCAACAGAGACAGATGGACAGCAGCAAAGCAATATTCCCTCCCTTCTTCCAAGGGGGGGGGGGGATAAAATTATATGCTATCCATCAATATTAATTAAAAAAAACTTTAAATCAGTTTTTTCAAATAATCATAAAATCTTTTGCTAAATATGTTGCTAACTGTTACAAAATTGTTGCTAATTGTTTTTGCTACATGTTACAAAGTTTCTGTAGTAAACTGTAGTAAAATGAATTTAATAATTGACAGCAACCACCAGTAATCAGTACTAGTCAAAACAAGATTTTTATTTGAGCAGAAAAGAATATAAATATAACTTTTTTAAAAATGATTTTCAAAAGTTACAATTTTTGCCAAAATGAAACAAAAATCTGTGACAATTTTTTGCATGTGTCAGTTAGTTTTGGCAATTTTTGGTGGTACACATAATTTCTTTCATTTTTCCAAAATATAAATATTTGCAAAATAAAGGTAAAAATATGACATCATGAAAAAAATATTTTATACACAGAATGAAATCAATATAACACTTGTTTGGAGTTTGGTACCGTTTGGCCGTCTGATCCAGCTGTTTGAGGAATAGCTCTGGTCGGCAATATCAAACACTCGGAAGCTGGAACTCCTTTTTTGTTGGAATCTTATGTTAGATATCTCTGTCTGGTGCTCTTCTTCATCATTATTGAGATTGTAAACAGTGAAGGCAGGTTTGACATAAACAGGGAATTTCCCAGATGGTTCTTTGCCGAAGGAAATCTTCTGCTTCCATAAAGAAGTGCAGTTTGAAGATTTCACTGGACTGTCTTAAAAAAAATTAAACATTTGTGTTAGTTATAACTATGCATCTACAATATAGTTCAAGCTATTTGTAATGATATTTGAAATTTTATTGCCTTAGGTTTGGCTTGTGCTTCAAAGCCACAAGTAACTAATGTACAGGTATCTTACTGTCAACCAACTCTTATTGGAGGTGAAATTAATAAGCAATTAGTCATTATTTAAAAAATTAACTAAATTTTTTTTTTAAAAACAGAGCATATGAAGATAAAACTTTAACACATATGTACCTTAACTGGTTGCGCAGAGAAATATTCACAACTAGTAACATCTTACAAACTTCAGAAAATTATCCTGAACTCTGATAAAAGTTGGTTAACAGTATTTAAAATTTTACAGAAAGTATTTGATAGAATCAGTACAACAAACCAGTTTATAGCATATTTCAAGGGACCATAGAATAAACTTTGCTATAGCCATTATTCGTTATACATTTATAGGGAATCTGTAAGAAATCATTTTGTGAATTCATTATACATGTAGAATAATTAGCTGCAAGTACCGGTACTTCAAACCATCATAAGTTCAACATCATTGTTACCGTTCTTTACGAAAAATGTCAATATAACCTTTTCACTTCAAAAACTTCTTATTTGTATTTGAGTTTTTTTAATATGCATCTTAAAATTGCATGTATCTTGAAGGAATTTTGCAATAGAAAAATGTCTGTTATATAAATGATAAATGTTAGAAGTTGGGGTCTAAAAATTACTGTTATAGCCATAAATTTGTTATAACTGTATCCATTATATACTGCAATTTTCTATAGTTTTATATAATAACTTTACCAGGACATGAGTAAGAACTAAGAATTCTTTATAGCTGTAAATTTGCTATATCTGTGTTCATTATATATTCGAGTTTTGCTGTAGATATGTATTAATCTGGTCAGTATATGTACCATAGCAGTATTTGTGGAACTCCTCCGCTATGTGTTGGTTATCTTTCAGGAAATTCTTTCCTTTTTCAGAGCCAGTGACATACAGAGAATCCCCATCAGCAGTGATCAACAAGCTCTCCTCAAAGTCTGTCAACTTCAGCAACTGTTGAATACATACATACATCGTTTTCAAATATGAATTTTTGGTGCTGTTGGTTTTTAAGAAGAAGATTTTTAAAAAAAGAATCATTAATAGTTATTTCTCCTCTTTGAAAGGTGAGTGTCCCTTTTTCCTAGAATTTTAATCCCTTCCACCTAAGATAAATGATACAAGGAAGCTTTGTTGTAGGTTTGATATTGGCCTTATGGTTCTAGAGGAAAGATAATCACATTTAACATTTTGAGACTTAAAAGGGAAGCCAGACAACTCTTGATAATAAGAAAGATTCAAAAGGTTTTATATAATCACAATTTAACTACTAGTACTATAATTACCAAAGCATCAATCTTCTGAATGAGAAAATCTCTTGAGTTTGTTTCATCCATCACAGCTGCTGAAAGTAAACAAATAATGCTTAACCTTTGTCACAACATTTAGTATGTTAACATACTGTTGGTCAATCTGTTTATGTACAACATAAATTTCAGAAAAGTGGATTGATTATCCTATATATATCTATACATGTATATCTACAAATTTAAAGTTTTCACTTTAGCAAGGTACATAACTACTTCCTCAAACAACCTATTCATTTATTAAGACAAAAGCAATAAGCAAATATATGGTTTTGGAGTGGGGCTCTTGGCTGTTTTTAATTAATCAACAAATCATAGAAAGGAGCATAGAGTCACTTGTCCAATCCACCACATAGTGCATTTTAACACGAGTGGCTTGAAAATATAAATTGTAGCTTAAGGGATGATTCCTAAAAAAAACTTAAAAGATTTATGAACATTTTAATTTCATTAAAATAGGGATGAATATACCACCACCTCTCACAAATCCCTCCAAAAGACTAGACCATATTTTATATGATCTAGTTATATCCACATGGACGGCAATGAAGGATAATAAGAAAGCTGGCCACAATGTAAAATTAATAACACTGAAGAAAGGATCAATTACATTTTACATGTAGATACTACTGCTTAAAATATTATGATGGTTCTTTAAACTTTCATCAGGATAGCTAATTTACATATACTTATATATAATTCAAAAACAAAAATTAAAGTGGCATTTCTTTAAAATGGATTGTGTATGGAATAATGCATGTAATAACTGAATTGTTCACGGAATGGGCAATCAGTCCCGTATTTACATGTAGTTCTCTTCATAATTACACTATTGAAACTCTTTTTTTACTCTTTGATGTCACACAGACTAAGTATGATAGCTGAGTTTATGGCACAACAATATTAAATCTCACAATTGATTTTTAAGGCCAAACAAAAAAATATGTTTGTTTACTGTTACATGCTGAAAAAAAATAGGGTCGGTAGGTAGGATTATTTTTTTATTTTATTATTTTTTTTTTTACACAACTTCACTTTTGTTTGCCATATGGGCGATACACGATATCTTTTTTTCCAACTACCTGACAGTTACCACACAATGGTAAAACAGTTTTATATTTCTTTTTCAAATCCATATTGCACTGACTATCTTCAGTGGCACAATGTGCACATAAATCTCCTCTGCCAATACCACTTGAATAGTATGGCACTTCAATGGGAGAAATACAACTCATTTCAATTCTAATCTGAATAAATTTTGCTAAACTATGATTAGGGGGCAAAACAGGGGCCCCACAAGTGTAATCATATTCACTAAGGGTAAGAGCAAGGGTAAGTTCTTGTCTCTGGGAAAGTTTCTGTTTTGAATACAAAACACGTGGCTTTCTGCATTCAACACAGGTAACAAGGGCACGTGCATTCTGAGCTGTTATAACAGATTTAGTGCTTGAACTAATTGAAGAGCAAGGAGTGTCATTTTCAGTCTCCATTCTTGGATCAGTTGTGCTGGTAGCTGTAGCAGGAGCATCTGAGGACTTTCTCTTGGTCTTTCGAGTTTCAGGCAATTTTTTGAGGGAAGGTCTGTCATCCTCTGTAGTGGCGGTGGATTTGAGTGAGCTGTAGGGAAGGTAATGGTCGCCCGATTCATCTAGGACTGGGTCTGGTAGCCATGCAAGATTCTTGTTCTGTGGTTCCGAACAGCAACTGCGGTCTTCACATTTACGGATCTGAAAACAGTAATGACGCTGTCTTGTGTGATTCTCTAACCACTCATTGTAATCTACTACTTTGGAAGTATGGACTTTCTGTAGTTTTTCAATATTCATATCTGGAAAGAGCTCTCTTAGGTGCCTTTTAAGAAGATCAATCTCTTCTTCACTTACAGGATCCATTGCCTGCATTGGTTTGTCCTTAAGGGAAAGTCTGAGAAATCTATTTCTGACTGTAGACTGAGTGCATTCCATAGACTCTTTCCATTTAATCTTCAAGCTAGGATCATTTTCTGCTGCTGACCGAATATCTGCCATTGAATTACACTTTCGAAACTGTTTTTCTGTCTGTTCATCACCGCATTGTCTCTCCAGAGCACAGTTCTGTAGACCTAAATTTAAGACTGACATGATTCGTTCTGCAGGGTTGGTCCAGCTTTGACCTGGAGCACAGCGTGCATGAACAAGCATATCCAGATCCAGCTCTCGAAAAATACAAATGCTAGAACACTTAACAGATTCCAGATTATTACGCTGATCTGTACCACCATCTGTAAATCTGAGCAAAATTTTCTTGTCCTCTTTGACAGCTATTTTGACTAGGGATGCTGCATGGCGAAATGGACCAGATGTTTCAAACACAGAGTCATTCACAACATTTGTAACTTCACCTTGGACAAAAGACTGAGCAGCTGATTCAGGAATATCACATTTTAGATACACGGAAGGTGTCAAAGAAGCCTTTGTCATATCATGATCTAAGGCACACAATGTTGAATTTACAGGCACAATTGTTGCCTTTCCTCTCACTCCAGTAGACACTGGAGCTTTAGGTTCCCCAATAGACACTTTAGCTTTATCATCACAAAAAAACAGTACTGCTAAGTCTCTTAATTCAACAGACATTTCTTTCAAATACTTCAGCTGTGCAGCACAATAATGGGCATCTGGGTGGCTAACTCGCAACTGTCGGTGCTGGATTTTGTACTGTACATTAATTTTGGATGTGAAATTTAGTGCTTTGTGGGTATAAGGGTTGCGTGGAGCAAACTGCAACCGAACAAGACTAGCACTTGGAATAAGGTCATCTTTTTCACATTTTTCTTCTGCTTTAGCTATCATTTCCTTTAATGATATCCACTGAGACATATGACATACATTGTGTCTGCGATCGTCAGCAGCTGTGACTTCCTCCACAATTTCTTGAAGCTTTTGAAAGAAGTTATCAAATGCATGTGGTCTTCCTGTATTTAAGTGCCGCAAGTCATCAATAATATCAGTATTTCCAAGGGAAATTAGTCTTAGTCTTTCTTCCATTACAGGATTTGAAGGTGCAGATGCATCGTTAGTCAATGTTCTGTAGATAAATGTTTTCACAGCTGGTGAGATATGAGCTATGTTGTTGACCATTGAATCGAATTCTGCTCTCTGAGCTCTGGTGTGTACTTCTTTAAGATTAGAAGTGATCCTTTGGAGGAATCTAGCTCCCTGTGTAAGAATTACAGATTCAGGGCGACTCTCTTTTACTTTAAACATGCACACTGTTGTGACTTGTGGTCCTCCAGGACAGTATCTGATTATGTCAACAGGAACAGTGAGTTGAAGTTCATTAAAAAATCTGTACTTTTGAACAGAAGTGTTAAACGGTTCTTTAACATGCAAAGACTCATAAAAAAATACTGGAGATTCTAGCTGAGCTTCTCTCATAGCAGCATCAAGCAATGAATATTTTGATTTTATTGTCACACCACTGCTTTTATGTTCAACTGTTGCATGTTCTCCTATAGTGCGTACAGGATGTGTCAAAGCATGATATGATGTTGTTGCTTTCTGCTGTCCTTCTAAATACTGGCTGTAACACATCATACAGTTAGCAAGCTGTTTGAAATTATCATTTTCAGTCTTCCATTCAGGGCTAGAGTTGACAACAGGTTTCAACAATAAACTATAAATTGCTTCTGCATGCGTTTTTAAATCTGTGGACTTGAGTGGCTGACTTTTAAGTTTCTTTCGTTTCAAGTCATTAAATCCTTCATATTTGGAAAACACATCTGGAACTGGCTGTATATTCTTTTTATGTCGAGATGCTTCATCAATAACTGAGTGTTGGTTTGTCAAGTACCAAAGGGCATTGCACAGCACCTATTAAAAATATACAGGATATAAAATAGTTTGTACATAAATATGAAATTGCATGCTTCATACTTTACATATAAATGTTCAATAATTTTTGCAATGAAAATGAGATTAAGATAAAACATGAGATGAAGAAATAGAGTAGTAAATACTTTGTAGTGCAGTACTGAGATGAAGGATTATATAATGCAATATAATGTTTGGCAAATAATTTGTTTTATAATTTATACAGAATTTGAAAGCAATGAAATATATCAAAGCAAAGCAGACTAATTAAGCCGTGACACCACCACATGCCTTTCTAAGCTACATGTATCTGTATAAATACACTGATAGACACAATACACTATATGTTTATGAATTAGTATTTTATGAGTATTATTGTGATTTGTCTATTGAAATATTATACCTTCCTGACAAAGTAACCTGTCAAAATTCAAATCAGAAATTTACTTCACACTGAAAATGAGATAATATACAGATCAGTCTGATGGAAAACTTTTTATAGACAGTATAAAAGTAACAAGAAATCAACTTTTATTAATTACTCTAATTACCTGTATGAAGTAAGATCCATCAGTATTAGCTGTACATTTTGCAAAGCTAAGGTTTTTCTTTACGAAATCATCAACCAACATGTTGTACATCTCATCCTTTTTGTTCACACCAGCTTTCATCCCACTACTTGAGAAAAAAGAGAAATCAAAATTATCCAGGATAGATTACAACAAACTAATGTATCTATATTTCTTAATATATTGGAAATAATTGTAAAACTGACAGACAGAAAAATTTAATTCCATTTCTTAAGCCAGTAATTGTTGCTCGACTTTTCCCCTTAAATCCTAGCTGAAACATACTACAAATGCCCTACAGCATCGTGAAATTTGGTATATGAAAGTGATCAAACAAAATGTGACATACCTTGTTGCCTTTTTGTTAGGATAACCCCTGCCCCCAGCCATAAGAATTTGAAAGGCATTGCTTGCAGTTTTGGTTGCGTTTGAAGCTGCTTCGGTAATCATTTGTTTAATTTCGTCGTGTTCAGATGGTAAGCACTTGAATTCGAAGCACCGAATGTCAAACGAGGATATAACTTCACCGATGGTCAAACCTGGGGTAATGTCAAAACTATCTTTGCCTCCATGCTGCTTGCCTCGCACTTCGAAATGGGGAACCTTTTCATTCCCCCCATGATATCGTTCAAACGCCTGTATAAATGTCATGTTATTCGGCAATGCCGAGATCAACTTCATTTGTTTTATGTGAGCACATTCTTCGAACTCCAGAGAACATGTGGATGTTGATACCGACGCCATGTTTTTTTTCACTTTCGATTTCGATTTCAAACGCTTGACCGATTAAGATGAATATAAAAGTTAAACGTACCAACGCGTGACTCCCGAATTTCTAACGATGGAAAAAAATCAATTAGGGTCGGCGATTATATATAGGGTCGGTCGGGAAACCGTAAACAAACATATTTTTTTGTTAGGCCTAATCTACACATAATGGCTCTTGGCCTAACTTTTGTACAAGCTATGGCCATTATGATACTATAAGACACTTGCCAAGATGAATACCGGTACAGTAAAACACGGTTATAGCGAACACGCTTATAATGAATTGACGCTTACAGCGAAGTGAATTTCATTCCCCAAGTCTGTATTTCATGTTGTAAACTTGACGGATATCACGAATTACGCTTATAACGAAGTAAAATTGTCCGTCCCTGGGACTTCTTTATAAGCGTGTTTTACTGTATATGAAATACATGGTTACTCTCTTAAAATGTAAGCAATATTTGGGCAAGGGTAAGAAAACGTGACAAAGGAAAAGGTTTGCCGAGTCCTCTTCACGTACAAAATATCATGACTGGCATTTCAAATGAATTATTTTCGACATATATCTGTGCAAATATTTTCAGTTAAAACTATGACCAAATGACGTAAATGAGCAAAAGAGATTATGTCATATGCATTTAAACAGCAGATGAACACATTAGGAAATATTTCGGCGTTGTCCAAAAATTGCTTTTGTTCATTAAGTTACCTTTATTTGGTCAATGCAAGGGGTATTTACTTGATAAATTGAGATATCTAATCCAGAAAAAACCCCTGCACCTACAAGATGGTGATACTGAACTTAGACTGAAAAATCAATATAAAATATGGGGTCCCCAGACTGACTGCCTTATTACCAATATATTATCAGACTTTACAGAGGATCACTACAGTATATAATAAAATACCAGTTGGTGAAGACGATTTTCGTGTTGTCAATCTCCTTTGCAGTGTATATAATTATTTCTTGCATACATTCCCTTTCATTCAGAGTAGGCTGCTCAGCTATTATCTGATCAGTCGTCAGACTGTCGCTGCTTAATGTTCAACCGTCAAGACTTGCACCGTCAAGGTTTGATCATCATGATCATCACAGACAAAACTTATGGGCTGCGTTTAATAATAGACACTTCGATCTTTAATCATTCGATTGCCCCGATTCGTTTGACGCGCTCTTTTGGTATTAATATTCAACTTTTAATACAAAATTGACAATGTTTAAGCTCAGAAAATTAATAACTGCTTCTACAAGTCGATAAATAAAGTTTAAAAACGAGAGAGAGAGAGAGAGAGAGAGAGAGAGAGAGAGAGAGATCTTTCAGCCCCTACCTCATTTTTTGAAACAAGAATCAATCAAAATATTAATTCATTAATTCCCTCTATAAGGTGTGGGAGAAATCTTGCTTAATCCATGGGGGGGATAGGGTGTTCATATTTGTAAGAAAACCTACACTAACTGTACATATGATATAACATTACCTCTTTTATCAATGGACTCGAACTTTCGCCGGTGCTCTTTGGGGCTCATTCGGTTTAGATTACTAGCTACATGTAAATTAACTAATAATGGAATTCAAAAGTGGTGCACCGACGTCCCTCCAGATCCACACATAGATGGGAAGAACTTAATTGTATATACACGGTGTGAACATAATTATATTGAACGTTTTGTTATTATACTGTGTAACTTAGTTTTTCGGACTTTTGTTGATTAATAATAAATTCTTTTCTTATCTTAACAACGGATGTGTTTAAAAACTTTCCAAAGTATCGCCACAGCATTTATCACAATGAATCCTCCCAAGGCACAAGGTACTACTAATTTCTTAATTCACATCCGTTGTTCACACTTAATTTTTTATCTTAATCGTTTACATTACCTTTTTATGAACATCCTGCTAAAATGACTATTACTCAATAGTTGTTTAATAACTGGTCGTTTTGTATTTTTGTTAATCCTTTCAATGCGTCATTTTATTGCTCAGCTATGTGTGACTTGTAAATCAACGTCAGTAAACATTTGAAACTTTTGATGCTGATACATCCCGGCCAAATTATATAAAAAAGTACATTCCATGCAAAGTCTAGATAAAAGTCTAAAACTATAATGAGCGTTCGTTTGTAAGAGGATTAAAAAAATCTATAGCTGTGTTCAACATTCAAATTTTTTGTTATGAATCCTAAAATTACCTTTTTTAAAAGAATAAGGTAATGGGTTGTCAAAATGTTTTAAAAAGAAATAACAAATATGTCAAAACAAGATGGCCAGATAATATATATTAACCCTATCTCCATTACATACTGTAAATTATAGAGTACTTAGTTCACTAGATATGTTGAATGTGGAAGACAGGTTTCGACAGCATATACAATTATCATGGTAGCGCACCGTCTTACTTACATGGACATTTTACATTGAGATCATAATTATATATGTATCTCAGTGTAAGAAACACAAGAGCATCTTCAAATGAAGATTTTTTTATACCTTGAGTCAAGACATGTCAAGCCGACATCTACATAAATTCTACTATTATGGTATTAAAGACTGAACTTTTTGTACCATCGCATATTAAATGTACAAATGGAGAGAAATTTTTTTAAAACAAAAGTTAAAAGTTTTATTTTGCAAAAGGGTATTAATTTAAAACAAAATAGTGATATGTTGTACTATTAGATACTATATAATTTTACCGATATATTATCAATGTTATCACATGAATACTCAGGATCAGTTTATATCGCTGTGTATAGTATAACTAGCACAGTGATTGTAATATGTACAAATTTAACACATTTTGTGATTCAGTTAAAACTAAACTAAATACATGTAAGTAATGTTTCACATATTATTGAAAGGACCCCATTGGAAATAAGCTTTAGAGCTTTCATGGGTTATCCTGGACTGGTATAATATTTATGTTTTTCAAACACCATTGTTTATGAAATTATAACCAATAAAAATTGAAATATTGTATGTACAATATGTATGTTCAGTATATGTATGATGACTTGATATCAAATAATCTATCTATCTATCTATCTATCTATCTATCTATCTATCTATCTATCTATCTATCTATCTATCTATCTATCTATCTATCTATCTATCTATCTATCTATCTATCTATCTATCTATCTATCTATCTATCTATCTATCTATCTATCTATCTATCTATCTATCTATCTATCTATCTATCTATCTATCTATCTATCTATCTATCTATCTATCTATCTATCTATCTATCTATCTATCTATCTATCTATCTATCTATCTATCTATCTATCTATCTATCTATCTATCTATCTATCTATCTATCTATCTATCTATCTATCTATCTATCTATCTATCTATCTATCTATCTATCTATCTATCTATCTATCTATCTATCTATCTATCTATCTATCTATCTATCTATCTATCTATCTATCTATCTATCTATCTATCTATCTATCTATCTATCTATCTATCTATCTATCTATCTATCTATCTATCTATCTATCTATCTATCTATCTATCTATCTATCTATCTATCTATCTATCTATCTATCTATCTATTGTAATAGTATTTTAAAGTACTACATTGGCTGTTATCTTATAGCAGTAATTAATACTGGAATGTAGTCAGACCGGGGTTCTATTAGGGAAATGCTCGAATCAACTCCAATGAGTAGTTTCACTACTTTGATTATAAGCTATTTTAAGAACAACTTGTCCAACGCTTTCCACTGTCTTCCGGCGTAGGTAAAATAGGTGGCGAAGGAGGTCAGCGTCTACGATTGTAAGTTTTCAGCCGTTTTTGAAGTAGTTCAAATCATTCATTATATTAACAAGGTCCGCGACTTGATTTTCCACAGGCATGTTGTGATATATCGACTTATTTTACTCTTCAATGACCAGACAATTTTTGCCAGTAAAAAATGGCGGAAACGGACCAACATTGTAGTTATTCCATATTCCTAATTGAAGTACTTGGTTCTCGTGATATTTATTAGTTTTTGTCTTGTGATGAATGTTGATTAAATAATTCATAAGGTTTTTTTTTTATTATTTACTTTATGTAACATTTTAAAACGCATCCATATTCATGTTTAAATATTTGACATCAAGTGTTAGTATCATTGATAATGTGACTGATTTTATCCAACTTTGGGTGGGATAAAAAGAGGAAAATATTCTGTTTAAGCATATATAAATGAACGTAATTACTCTAATATCAGCCTTTAATTGGTAGTTTGACCCAAATTTGGTGGTGAAAACACTTGTATGATATCTCTTTTTCCATATTGAACAAACAAAAGGACTATGTGCGGTTTTATGCATTTTTGGCCCCCAAAATTAAAGTTTTAAAAAGCGCTTTAAAAATAAGGGTGAAGTTAGTTAGAATCATATTAAAAAAAGGGTGCAAAAGGTTATCACCACAGTGACGTCATAATGTAGAAATGACGTCGTGAAGATTGCCTAATTTTGATAAATTGATGTTTTAAAGCAAAATATGCATGGGTGTTTTCCGATAATTTTTCGACTGGGAAACATTGAGCGCAGGTTTGCTCAAGTACCATTTTTTAGTATAATGTGTATAATTATCAAAAACATATGTTAAAATCTTACTTGAGCAGACCTGCGCTCTCTACTTCCGAATGCAAAATATAAAGCAAAACTGAGAATATTTTCATCTGTTTGCAAATTTGTGGGAATAAGGTCATATAGTTGACGTCATATATAAATAGTGAATGAGCAATGGTGGTAAAAATCAAGATTATAGTGATAGGTGTCCACTGTACAATGATTTCTGAAGATTTGATTTTTATACGACACTATATTTAAAAATTGGTTAATAAAATTTGGGGCAGATATTAGACCATACAGCACATAGTCCTTTCGTGTTTACCGTTCAAATAAGTTTAAGTGAAGAAAACATGCATCAAGTTTAACACCAGGGGATGTATTCTGGCGTATACTTCAAAAACAAATGTAAAAATTAAAAAACATTTTTACATGTTCCCTTGAGAACCTGACCTGGAGTTGCGGCCGATATGGGTCCAGTTTATGACACCAGTATATTCAAAAGGTTTATTGCACAGCTGGTCAAAATTATTCTAATTGTACAATGCACTTCTTAAGTTTTTCACATGCACTTTGGTTTTTTTTCTTGCAGACTCCAAATATAAGACGTACATATTACAGTTGACATTTCCTTATAAAAGTACAGTACCAATATTATTGTAAATCATCTGTTTTGCATTGTAAATTATTTTCTCTGAAATATATTGGATTGGAGTTTTAAAATTAATAGCTGTTTATTTTGTTTTCAGGTTGCATTTGATGTAACAAACTGGTTACAGAATGGAACCACTCCTGACAGAGGACAGTGAAGTGGTTTCAAAACTGCTGAAGGATTCCATGTTCAGCGACATTGATGCCCTTGTAAGATTTAAATATTTTTTCCCCTGCATAAAGCATTTGTTTTCTTTTTCTGACTATAAGTTTGAAAATTAAGTCCACATACAGGTGGCACAAGCCTTGAAATGGGGCATTGTTCCATGCAGTGGGCCAGTTAGGCGCATACGGTACACATACTGGTACATGTACGGTACTTATAAAGAATGGGTTAAGGTTCCTCCACACACCTTGATAAATGTTATCAAAACAAAAAAAACTTATGTATAATGTAAAGGTATGATATTCTTATATGCATACAACTTGTAAATAGAAGAAAACAATTTCAATTTTTTTTTTAAAAATGTAAAATTTAAGAACTTTGTGCAAGTCAATGAACGAAAATAAAAGCTCCTGTTAGACTTGAACCGGCACATGAAGATTGGCTGTCAGATGATTATAACTTACTGAGCTACAAAGTACGACACTCAAATTGATCAATATTTTAGCCAGAGCAATACTGTGAATTCGCCATGTTGTGATGTACTTCCAAAAAAGTACAGGTCATATGGTGTGGAGGAACCTTAATATGATACATGTATTCATTTGTTGCACTGTGTGACACATTCCGAAACTTTGCTGTGAAGTGCTTGCAGATATTTATTAATTTTGATAAATTCATCAATCTCTACTATCATTGTCATCTTCATTTAAGGGATGTAAAAGAACAACAAAAATTTAGATTTGAAAAAATGGCCCCAACAACGTACAAATTCACTTTGATGGATGCAATTTTAGCAGGAGTTATTTCCCATTGGCTACATTGTTGGAGGTCACCTTGACAAATTTCCTCAAAAAACTAAACTTAAACTTTTCATTAAGTCATTTTACCGGTAACGAATCAGTATGCGGTTTTGTCGTGCATGCGACTATTATTATCGGAATCCAAATGTTTTTATTTTTGGTTTAAATCACGTTTCTTTGTCCTTCTAAACTGTAGTATCAAACTTCCGAAAATATAAAGGATGAATTATGGAGATACATGTACTAATTTCAACACCCCCTCCATTTTCCTAGTTTTGAATACATTTTCTAGTATTGAAACAAGCACCCTCTATCACTTCTGACCATATTTTTTGGGGTGGATTAATTTAAAAAATGTACTAGAGGTACATGTCGATAGACTTATAAATGAAGAAGGAAAAATAATTGTGGAAATATGTTATTTAAACAAATAATATGATTGTTATTTTGTCAGGGAATTTTTATGAAAACACTTTATAATACCTGTAGTAATTGATGATAAGTAATTGCCATTTGTCTTTGTTTTGCCCGTATATCTATCAGTATATCCAGCCAAATCATACTTCTGTCGCAATGAACCGACACTAGGAAAACTACACTTGGTGCTATTTGAAGTCGTAATTTCATTTAAAGATCCATTATTATTTGATATGGTGCATAATCTCATTAAAGGGATTATAATTACTAATTATCCACTAAAAAGTGGTCAACAACAAACTTATTTTCATATTAATTAGGTTTAATTGTTTTCACACTTTCGTTTTTTCTGTCTTGCACTTCCGGCAGTTCATATCTGGGTCACCTTTTTAATTTGTAAACAATACGGTAAATAATCGTTAAAATGTCAAACAACTCCACACACTGGTCGAATATTTATTTCTGTATTATAATTACTTAGCTTGGATTTTTTAAAACATTAACTTTGTTTTTCACCAATAATTTTTTTAAAAATTAATCGATACTGGCAAATATTAGTTACCAGTAAAACGACTGTACTGGACATTTTGTAACAAACACATTTTCTGATCGTCAAACAATATGTTATTAAAGCCTAACTGCCTTCTTCAATTTATAAATATCAAAGAAAAAGACATATGTCTTATATGTAACTTAATTAGAAGGAAAATATATGTCATATGAAGACTACTGTATCTATGCTTCCTTTGCTCCAGGAATGTCAAATGGCTCAATGATATTATTAGGAATGGGACCACTGGCTTTTTGTGCTCTTTGCCCTGTCAAGGCACTTCTGATATGTATACATTTTGATTGTTGATCTATGCATGATGAATCATGTACATATAATGTTATGTTTATTCTTGAAGCTTGTTAAGTTGCATAGCAGCGAAGAGGAAAGTTTGTTGATCACTGCAAACGGTACTACCATACACATCCTTGGATCTGAAAAAGGAAAGGATTTTCTTGTACAAGATGAGGGCCTAGCAATGAGATTCCACAAGTTTTGTTTTGGTAAACACTATTTAATTTACCATAAGACTCATTTTCATGTGACCATAAAATCAAGCACTTATGAATTAAAATCATGGAATGTTGCAACACATTCTAATTCCACTTTCTAGAAAATGACTAGAACATATCAGTTTTAATTAGGACCCAGCTCTGTGGTAGCCCTATAGTGAGAATGAGGCTGGAAAGTGATCAGTTTGTCTTTCCATCTGTCCGTCCTTCCAATCTTAGCATATTTCTTTCTATTTGGCCAAATTGTGCTAACTTCATATTCAATGTTTGTTTACAGGAGATGTGAATGTAAAGTCAGAAGTGGAACAAACTCCATCCAGTAGAGATCAAAACATCATCCCAGAAGTTTCTGATGTCATTAAACCCAAGCGGAAAAGGGGAAGACCACCTAAAGGTGATTACCGTAATTTGCCAAATATAATACACACTTTTTTTTCTCAACAAGTTTGTGAGAAAGGGGTGCATATTATACATCACAATTTTGAGACTCTTTTAAACAAGTACTGGTAAAAAGTATATCGTAATTCAGTACATTGCCTTAATACGAAAATGTCTCTTTGTTTATCACATTTTGAACAATTAAAAATTTTAGTTTAGGCATATTCAATAAAAAAGTGTGTTGCTTTTAATCTGATGATAGATAAATTGTATCAAAATTGTAATTTAAAACCAATATAAATTGTTTACTCGGCAGTCAGAGCTTTTCCTTCACCATCTCTGTGTACGCCCATACTACAAATGTTATAATAGGATATGTGCAGTAGATCCAGATTGCAGGCCTGATTGCTATCAAGTGTTTTTTTGAATTCATTTTACATTGTAAGCACATCAGGGGCTGACAAATCCGATTGCCCGACGCCCGGGGCAAGTGGTTTTTCCGATCGGGCAAGTAAAAAATTGGTAGGGACTTGCCCCTGGGCAAGTGACTTTTTAAACTTTTGCATATGTACTGAAAATGAAAGTACCGTATTTTGCTGAACATAATACTCACTTTTTTCTAGAAAATTCTTTACGATGTAAGGGTGCTCAAATCATACTGTACACCACAATATGATTTTGACGGGGTTTTTTTTTCAGGTGCAGCATAGGCTATATCATAATGAAATAAAATTCTAACTACTGTTCTTCAGTTCCACTGTTCTTGTGTTTGTTTATCATAATGTTTAAAACTAATTTAATCTTTGTTAAAGTGTTTAATTGCAAAAACTGTTTTAATTATAATCTGACAATCTAACATCAATTTGAGCTATTTATTCTATGTTCGACTTCTTTGAGCTGTGTTCACCGTCTCCATGTACGCCGCCATAACTGATGTTAAAAATAGATGTGTGCCCGTTATCACTCGCTAATCATAATCATAGCCTAGAACTTTTTTAGAATTAAAATATCAGGCTTAATATGATTAGATACAACTCCTAATGATTCATTTCACCTTTGTTTTTAACACCTCTGTGGCCTAAATGAAATCATGGCCGTGAAGACGTGTGCGCTTGTGACCTATTATCTCGGACATTCACCTAAGGTGATAAAAATTATCAAAACACCCAAAACTGTTTATAAAATGTTTGTTTTTTACCTTTAAAACAAATCCAACTAAATATCAACATGTTATGTGTTGATTTTTTAACACACTCTCGAGAAAACCAAGAGGAAGAGATGTTGAATCAAAACTATATATTTTATGAAGAGTACCCGTATTAAAAGTGGAAAAATTTAAAGTGAAGGGCAAAAACATCGTATGGTATGTGTATTGTTATTTTTAATCACAATAAAGAATTTGTTTGGGCTAGTAGATATTGAGGTAGGGCAAGTAAATTTTGCCTTGTCACTTGCCCGAGGGCAAGTGCTTAAAAAATGTATTTGTCAGCCCCTGGCACATGATCAATTACTATTAACTCATTTCGAAGATTTGTCTCACTTTATTTTTAGCTCACCTGAGCCAAAGGCTCAAGTGAGCTTTTCTGATCACAATTTGTCCGTTGTCTGTCGTCGTTGTCGGCGTTGGCGTTGTAAACTTTTCACATTTTCATCTTCTTCTCAAGAACCACTGGGCAGATTTCAACCAAATTTGGCACAAAGCACCACTAGGTGAAGGGGATTCAAGTTTGTTCAAATGAAGGGCCATGCCCTCTTTAAAGGGGAGATAATTGAGAATTATTGAAAATTTGTTGGTATTTTTCAAAAATCTTCTTCTCAAAAACTATTCGGCCTGAAAAGCTCAAACTTGTGTGGCGGCATCCTCAGGTAGTGTAGATTCAAGTTTGTTCAAATTATGGTCCCCAGGGGTAGGGAGGGGCCACAATGGGGGGATCAAGTTTTACATAGAAATATATAGACAAAATCCTTAAAAATCTTCTTCTAAAAAACTATCAGGCCAGAAAAGCTCAAATTAAAATGGGAGCCTCCTCAGGTAGTGTAGATTCAAGTTTGTTCAAATCATGGTCCCCAGGGGTAGGGTGGGGCCACAATGGGGGGATCAAGTTTTACATAGGAATATATAGAGAAAATCTTTAAAAATCTTCTTCTAAAACATTATTAGGCCAGAGAAGCTCAAATCAAAGTGGAAGCTTCCTCAGATAGTGTAGATTCAAGTTTGTTCAAATCATGGTCCCCAGGGGTAGGGTGGGGCCACAATGGGGGGATCAAGTTTTACATAGGAATATATAGAGAAAATCTTTAAAAATCTTCTTCTAAAAAATTATTAGGCCAGAAAAGCTCAAATAAAAGTGGAAGCTTCCTCAGGTAGTGTAGATTCAAGTTTGTTCAAATCATGGTCTCCGGGGCTAGGGTGGGGCCACAATTAGGGGATCAAGTTTTACATAGAAATATATAGACAAAATCTTTAAAAATCTTCTTCTAAAAAACTATCAGGCCAGAAAAGCTCAAATTAAAATGGAAGCATCCTCAGGTAGTGTAGATTCAAGTTTGTTCAAATTATGGTCCCCGGGGGTAGGGTGGGGCCACAAGAGGGGGGTCATGTTTTACATAGGAATATACAGAATTTTTTTTAAAAAATCTTCTTCTCAAAAACTATAAGGTCAGAAAAGCTTAAATTTGAGTGGAAGCATCCTCAGATAGTGTAGATTCAAGTTTGTTCAAATCATGGTTCCCAGGGGTAGGGTGGGGCCACAATTAGGGGATCAAGTTTTACATAGAAATATATAGACAAAATCTTTAAAAATCTTCTTCTAAAAAACTATCAGGCCAGAAAAGCTCAAATTAAAATGGAAGCATCCTCAGGTAGTGTAGATTCAAGTTTGTTCAAATTATGGTCCCCGGGGGTAGGATGGGGCCACAAGAGGGGGGTCATGTTTTACATAGGAATATATCGAATTTTTTTTAAAAAATCTTCTTCTCAAAAACTATAAGGCCAGAAAAGCTTAAATTTGAGTGGAAGCATCCTCAGATAGTGTAGATTCAAGTTTGTTCAAATCATGGTCCCCAGGGGTAGGGTGGGGCCACAATTAGGGGATAAATTTTTATATAGGAATATATAGAGAAAATCTTTAAAAAAATTTCTTTTCAAAACTTT
The DNA here is from genome assembly GCF_025612915.1 of Magallana angulata. Classification (NCBI taxonomy): domain Eukaryota; kingdom Metazoa; phylum Mollusca; class Bivalvia; order Ostreida; family Ostreidae; genus Magallana; species Magallana angulata. The sequence continues at coordinate 15,690,041 of NC_069117.1, forward strand.
ATGGCCAAGAAAGCTCAAATTGTAACCATCCTCAGATAATGTAGATTCAAGTTTGTTCAAATCATGGTCCCTGGGGGTGGGGCGGGGCCACAATGGGGGATAAATTTTTATATATAGAGAAAATCTTTAAAAATCTTCTTCTCAAAACTATAAGGCCAGGAAAGCCCAAATTTAAGTGGAAGCATCCCAAGATCGTAAAGATTCAAGTTTGTTTAAATAATAGTCATGGGGTATGGTGAGGCCACAATGGGGGATGAATTTTTACATAGGAATATATAGAGAAAATCTTTAATATCTTCTTTTTAAAGACTATTTGGCCAGAAAAGCCTAAACTTGTGTAGAGGCATCCTCGGATAGTGTAAATTCAAGTTTGCAAAATCACAGTCCCTAGTGATAGGGCTGGGCCGTGACGGCAGTTTGAATTTTTACATAGGAATATATAGAGAAAAATCTTTAAAAATATTCTGGGAAAGTTTTCGGTCCAAAACTCAGTACTTAGTGTGAAAGCACAGGTTATGCAGATTTAAGTTTGATGAAACCATGATTCCCTAGAGAAAAGGGGGGGCCACGAAATGGAGGGGGGGGGGGGGGTAAATTGGAATAGAGAAAAATCTTCTTACAGGTACAACAACAAAAGGGGCTTGGTATTTACCCAAAAAAAGAGGTGGATAAAAATTGACAGATTTTCTATTTTTTTTAGCAAGATCTACTGTACTTAGTTGTCAAGATATTTTGATACTGTAATGCTAATTTGATCAGAATTAAGGCAATTGTTGCTCAGGTGAGCGATGTGGCCCCTGGGCCTCTTGTTAAAACCTCTTTGGCCGTATCGTCAGTATCGAAGCCATTGTTGTACATGTGCACTTACCACTGTTGGGCAAAGAAATGTAACACCTTGAGTGAATAACCTGTTGTCTCTGATCGGTCACCCCTTTGATCTGTTTGAAGATAACCATGCAGAAAGTCAACTTAAAGACCTTTTTAAAAATCTGCGTCTGAAGCGTGTAAAATTTTTCTTTTTTCCCTGAATTACAATGACATGTTGGTCAAAAGTCTTGGTGCATATTTTACATCTGAACTATGTTTTTTGGTTTTTTTTTGTTTTTTACGTATTTTCATGCCCAAAAGGGGGGGGGGGTTGCGTATTACACACAACTGCATAATTTATTTGGCAAATTAGGGTACTAATCCATATTTCAGTAAAAAAAAAAAAAAAAGATCAGTTCCTACATTTTTAACTCATTTTGGGTATTTTTGAGTTTAAAGTTTTTGTGTGTTCATTGAGGCCCCTTTGCAAGCCAAAGGTGACAATCAATGTTGCTTTAAAAGAGAAACACTGTGAATTGTCAACCTTGGCTAGGAAAGATTGTTGCAAATCATGAAATTAAAAATATTTATATCAAATAAAAGATATTTCTTCTTATATCAATACATGTACCATTCCCTTTTTCACTAACAGATTTCAGATAAAGTGGAAACATTTCATTTATTGATTACGAATACACTCAAAACACTGGTTCTTTCTACATTTTATAATGATAAAAATTCTAGTATGTTTGAATTTGGAAAATATGCTAATATTTCAGTGGCAAAGAAATTAGAAATTGTTGAAAAGGATGAAGACCCCCATTTGGAGGAAGATGATGAGATAACAGAGGAAGACATAACAGCAAATAGTAAGACTGAGAAGTTCTTAGTTTAAAACTTCACCAAAACTTAACATCTTAACTAGTATGATTGCTTGTTGTATTAAATAACGGTTGTTAGAGATTTACTTGCTCAATCAAATTGTAGAACATTCAAACATTAAAACTGTGATCTTATTGCTTTTGAAGACAACCTTTTGTTCTTATTTTTTCCAAATTTCCACAAGACTAAACTCTATGTAGAGTATTCTCCCTTCCTTTGTTATGCAAGTTAGAAGAGCCGGAGATTTCCCAGATTCAAAATGTCACCAATTTCTAGGGATGGGACAAGATATTCAATATCGATAATATCAATACAGTGAAACTTCTCTAAACCGGCAGGCTACCGGACCGGACAAAAGGGCCGGTTTACAGGGGGTGCTGGTTTACTGAGGTTCAGTTAAAACTAGCCATTGTCAAGGAAATTATGTCTCTGTTTAAGCCATTTATATAAATACAATACATGTATAGATGTACATGTATAATGCTTTGTGTAGCCTATAGTCAGTAATAAGATTTGGTTTTTAAAAAAAATTTATATTGAAAATGAACTAAACATGATAACAATGATTGTATAATATTTCAAAGTCGATATGTAAAAGCATTGCACAAACATGATCACAAAGATAGAACACCAACGTTGTACATTTACGTGTGTACAAACTCATATGTCAAATTTTCTGTGAAAGGTCGCTTATATCAAATTGCGCTTACATTGAAATTCTGATAAAATATATTAGTTTTGGAAACATCTGATATGAAAATAATTTTTTTGGTGTGAATGTAAAAAAAAATCAAGTAGATGAAACATTTAAAAAAGTCAAATCAAGAATTTGTTATTTTTAACAGTTATGCCACTTGTATCATTGACGTTCGATTTGTTGCCGAGTTCTAATCTTTACTCAGTGTAGTATAAAATAAAATACAATAACTAAATACAAATCGAATCGATGAATTAAAAAATAAAACAATAATAAACACAAAAAACACGATTTCTCAATTATTTAATATAACAACATTTATTAAACAACTCGTTATAAAGCCATATTCAACACGCATAATTAGCACCTATCACACTGACACTGTCGAGTCGGTGTACCTGCTGTTTTCACACCTGCCGATAAAAAACGGCTGGTGTCCGGAATTCAGGGGGTGCCGGTTTTCTATAAAAGAAATAAAGAGAGAGCTGGCCGGGACTTTTTAAATCGACCGATATTGAGGGGGTGCTGGTTTTCATGGGTGCCGGTTTTGAGAAGTTTCACTGTATAATGTGCAGATGATATATATGATCTATATCATAGGGATCTATATCATCATGATCTATATCAGGATCTATATGATATGTGCAAATATCAATACAGAGAAACTATTTCGTGATTTACACATGAAATATTTTTCAGTGAAAACTCACAATTAAATACATCTATTTCCCAAGACTACAGTGCATTAAAAATGGTAACCATACAATGGAAATGTAAAGCTGTTTCTTTCAAGGCTTCAATTAAAAATAATATGACTTTATGAAATATAACTTTTTTATCAAAAGGAAATGATTATGATATGTACATGTATTGTATCTTGACACAAATATCGTGATTCATATCAATACAGGAAACGATGTATCATCTCAGCCCTTCCAATCACTTCAATATTGGTCGTAGTCAATAGGAATGCCACATATTCTCTGTTTTACAGTTGCAGAGTAATGTGTCTTGACTTGTCACATGTATGAAAAAAAACTCAGAGATTTCCAAGGTTCAAAATGTCACTGTTTCTCACTTTGATTATTATAGTATATAGGAATGAAACATCTTATCTGTCATATATTTGTCTCTGTCAGGTAATTACAAGGACTTCTTCTTTCAGCAATAAACTCATTAAACTTGGCTCATTAAACTTGTCAGATCAGCTATCAGATACCCTTGCGCTAAAGAAAACAGGTGTATACTGTTATACTACGTTAATACTGGTATTTGTATGTGTGTCTGCCTGTGACAAATTTCTGTCAAGTTTTTCTCAGCAACAGATGTATACCTTTTTAAGCTTTGGCAGACTAATAGTATTAAAAAGATTATTACCATTTGTTACATTGTAATGTATTTATATTTTACAGCTGACAACTCAGAGGCAGAAACAGAATGTAAAGTTACAAGAAGTGGTAAGTATGAGAAAGTAATTGCAGGTTATAAAAAATCTTCCCCAGACATTAATTAGTTGTCAAATTGTTTGTATTTTATTTACAAATTGCAGTTTGATTTTAATGTAGTAATAGATGGTACATGTAATATCTTTTGCAATTAGGGAGAAGAGTCAAAAGAAAAACACTTGAATCACTTGGCTACGTCTCCTTAGAAAAAAAGAAAAAGATACGTGGCACAAGTCCTGAAAGTGTCACCATTGACGTGCCTGCCAAGTCACCATCCAAAACTAATGTGAGTAACGCAAAATGCATCAGTCAAACAAAGGTAGCAGTAGAAGAGAAAGATGAGGAATGGAAAGAGTCTACACATGGTAAGGATGAAATACAAGAAATAACTGAGATAACAGAGAGTTTGGAAGCTTCAGGTACAGAAAACTCATGTGAAACTCAGACTATACCCAAGAAGAGAAAGGGGCATCACATTTGTCAGACTTGTGGGGAGAAATTTTCAACTCAGGAATTGATTGAAAATCACCTTCGAATAAATCACCCAGAGGTGTGGTCTAAGATATTAGAGGAAGAAACGGACATTCTAGTCTCATTAGGTAAACACGACACTGTGTCAGAGTCACCAAAAAGAAAGGAAGAGAAGAAGAGCCTAGCAGAAAAAAGGAAAGAGGAAATTTTGTATGATTGCCAACAGTGTGAAGGAAAGTTCAAAACCACAAAAATGCTAGAAAAACATGTAGAACTGATGCATGCAGATGACTTGTCAAGCTCAAAGAGAGTCGAAACTGAAGATCAAAGCTCGGACATCTTAGATGAAAATGAAGTAGACGATTCTAATGAAGACAACAGTCATTCTAGTAATGATGAAATGAGAAAAACTGTCAAGATTAAGAAAAAAATGGCTGGATTCAATCCTCTGTCAGTGGCTTTGAAAGTCAATGAGAGAACCTACAAAATACATGATAACTTTGTGAAAGGTTCGGTGTTCAAGTGTTACACTTGTGAAGAAACTTTTGATGATATTGCATTCCTTATCAAGCATATGAAACAAACAAGGCATGATGGTTTACAGAAAAGTTCGGAGGAGGTAATGAGGACGCTAATTACAGTGAGCAAAAAGAAGAAACCAAATGTTTACAAGTGCAGCCATTGTAGAGTGGAATATTTCATTAAGGAAAACTGTCTTCATCATATCAAAGAGAACAACTGCCAACCTGTGTGGAAGAGAAATTGTCCAATGAGGAATTGTGATTTAATATTTGATAACAACAACTTCTTTATGAATCACATGGAAACTTTCCATGAAACCACTTACCCATTTTTCTGTCAAAATTGTAACAAAACATTCCAGCGAATCAGAGAATTTGAAAGTCACCGCAACTACCACAGAAGAATAAACAACAGTCAGCTGAATCCATCCTTACCTGTCATGTGCAATGAATGTGGATTGCGCTTCCCTAATAATTTTGACTTGAAGCAACACAAACTAGATGTTCATGAGGCCAACAAGAAGTTCAAATGTGAAGTATGTGACAGAAAGTTCAGGCGAGAAGACAATATGAAAATTCACTTGAGAACACACAAGAAGAGAGAGGATGATCCAGAGTTGCAATGTAAAATATGCCAGAAATATCTTTGTTCAAAAGATAGCTTGAAATTGCACACCAAATATATGCATTCAGATGAGAAACCATGTGTCTGTGAAATATGTGGACATCGTACAAGACAGATGGGTAGCCTACAGTATCACATGAAAGTCCGGCACTCTGATGAGCGTCCTTATGAATGCGAGTGGGAGGGCTGCAATAAAAGCTTTAAAATCTATCAAGTATGGCAGTCACATTCCCAAAACCATGCCCTGGCTATTGGAAATATAGAAAAAGCAAAGTCCTATGGGAGACTCCATCACTGTGACATTTGCTTCAGATATTTCAATTGTAGGACAGACATGAGTAACCACATGCTAATTCACTCCAATGAAAAGAGTATCAAGTGTGAAATTTGTCAAACCACAGTTAAGAGGTGGGGAAGTTTGAAACGCCACATGATGAATGTTCATAACAAAGTTATATCTGGAGGACTCTCAGCCATGAAGATGCAGGAGGGAGAAAGTCCTCGTATGAGAGCAGATAAACGGGTTCTCAGCATTAGAAAACCAAAGACCTACCATATGGTGCACACACAAGTCAAAAGCTCACCTATGGGTATACCAGATGTTACCATATTGAAACAGGAACCGGAGTCTGTAGAGCTTGAAGAGGCAGATTATCAGACTGAGACCACCTATGAACTGCAGAATTCTGATGCTCAGGAGCAACTTCTCCAGATCTTAGCAAATGCCAGCTCTGATATCACCAAGATTGAGCAGGCAGCAAGTTCCTCAGTAAACCCTGCAGGAAGGGACTTTGTATCGGAGGCCAACTCACAGACGGAGATAATGGAGGAAGTCAAGGAATATCAGATAGAGGAAACAACAGATGAGGTCTGTTTAGACAGTGCTGGGGAGCAGGTCATCTATCTGAACTCACTGCCCAATGAACTCGTCACAGCCCAAGATACAGGGGGTGTGATCTATGCAATACGGAATAGCGATGGGAGCTTGTCTTTGCAGTTATCAACAGAAAATAGTTGAGACATCCTTGATTTTTTGTACTTTCAGATTAATTCATACTGAATAAATGCTCTTTAATCTCAGTGGAAAAATTACTGGTATGTACGTTAAAAAGATGCATTTGTGGTTTCATTAATATTTATGGACATCAATAGGATTAAATAAAAATTACAGTTTGATGGATTTAAGAATTTGTGGACAAGGGTTCAAGTACCGGTAAAGTATAATACACATATTGTTGTAAAATTTATTACTTTGATGACCATCTCTATTCAAGGATTAGCTTAAATACCAAAATCTACAAAAAATAGTGTTTGATGAATATTGATAAAACCACAGTATTTATTTTTAAAATATAAGACAGCAGATGTAGTGATTTTTATGTGTAATCTAGTTTTACGAAGTAAATGATGAAGTGTTGAATCAGTATTTTAGTCATTATATTTCTTTGTGTGTTATATAGTACATTATTTAGACTTGTGATACCATCGTAAGTTTATCAGATCGGACTAAATAATGATACTATTTGTCATAAAGAAGGACAATAAAGTGATCAATCTGGAGTCATACAGTTTGACCAAAAATATTCAAAAAGGAAGAAAAGAATTTGGGCATGTTCTTTTACATATTTTGTATTTGTTACTGAACACTTACTGTAACTTATTTCTATTTGAAATAAATGAAACAATTTATTTGTTTAGCTTTGCTGTTTTTTTAAACTTTAATTTGATCAATATGAGGTATAATATCAACAAACAAAATTTTTACCAATAATGGAACAATTTAATGAATTGTCACATTGTATCACATATTTCCATTGTTTTAACAAAGGTACACAATATATTATCTTCCCTTCAGAAAAATGTTATCCATTTGGCTTCTTTTGTGATGCTGTAAAAAAAAAAGAATTGATAGTGATAAAATATTGAATCTTTTCTTAAGAATTTTCCAACGTATAACTATTAAACCTGCAAATTGGTTTTTTTATAAATATATCATCAAATAGTTTTAGATATGAGTCTAGGTTTGAAACTAAGAAATACAAACATACCACATGAATATTTGCAATGCATTTGTATGATGTTGAGACTGCAAGGATACGTTAGAAGTGTTCGCATGCAGTCTGGGGGGTCACGAGGGTCGTAAAACGAGGCTGACCCAGAAGGAAGAATGTTGGCTGTTGTTGTCTTTATAACAGCTGTTGTCTGAGAGGGGCTCCCCGGGGTAGATTTGTGTACTTTGGGTTTTAAAGTTGTGGTGGTCATTTGTTGTGCTGCTGAATAAAAATATAGAGAGGTCTAGTATTAAAGTCATATTAATGTACTATCATATTCTACCATCAAGTTATTTGATAGCTTTTACTGATGTTAATGATTGCACTCAGCCATACATTTATATTTATCTATGATAATCCATGGTTGCATAATTATCTGTGATTTTTAATACTTATACTAGGAATTACACCAGCATTTTGACCTTTCACTTTACAAAAATAAACAATTTTCCCCTAATTGAACCTTCTCACAACCCTCTTATCAAGCACTTGAGTTTTTTACAATTGAAAAATGAAATATACTTGTTTATAACAAACATTTAATTTCTAGAATGTATTCATAAAAACTCTTTAAGGAATGAATCAGTTTCTACCTATGTTATACTCGGTACTCGTGTAACATACTGTGGAATCATTTAAAACATTGGGCCAATATCACCAATTTGGATTGTGGGGTTTTTTTTGTTTATAAACAATTAACATCATATTCGTGCATGGGATGTTATTTTGTGGGTGTTTTTATATTCAGTTTCATAAGACAGATAACCCTTTCCTAATTTGTTTTCGTCGAAAATTGTTCCACAATGAATTTTAATGATTCCACAGTAACAGTTTATGAAAAAGCGTAAACTGTCTTAAGTTATATGTTTTACGTGAGTATGCCATAGGTAGAAATTGGATTCATTCCTTAAATTTATTTTAATATAATGCTTATTTTTTAAAACAATATTTTCATTACATATTTAAAAAAAAATTAATTTGTGTGATGTAGGCAAGTTACTGTAAACATACTACATTTTGCTGTGTATTCTATTTTGTGTTTTTGACAGAATGCGTCTTCCCATCAAGTACATGGCTAAATGCAATGGATAAACGTGTAAGAATATTCACATTCAAGAATACACTTATTCAAATCCAAGCCAACTTGTTCAGAAACTTATTTTCGCCAAATATTGTACACGCCAATTATAAAACGTTTACAGTATTTAATGTCATACAAGATTTTATAGATGAATTTGTTAAGCCAATCAAAAAAGGCATTGCAATCATAATTGAACCATTCAATAATTCAACTGGTTTTTCCAAATTGGACCCTGATAATTGACGGTTGAATTGTTGATACATATGTAATTCAAAAGGTCTGGCACAATTTGAAATTTAAAAAAGTCAAGGAATACGTATCCTCACATTAACTCCAGCCTTGTGAGGGAATTTATCTACACAATGGACACAGATGTTCAGAGGGTTTGTGGACAATATTTCATACAAGATAACAATAATGTTTTGTCTCATCATTATTTTACATTCTGACAATGATTAGTAATGTGGGTTTTGAAATAATGAACTGAGAATCGTATGAAAAATCAATAAAAAATTGATTATAAACTGAATGGAAAAAATAACCTACGAGCTTGTTGATTCAAGGTTAATATTGTATATACCTGCAGTAGTGGTAGACCTTGCATTGCTGGTAGTGAGGGCGGCCATTGTTGCTGACAGAGGTGAATGTGAAGAAACTGAACTACTTGGAGCTGCTCCTGTTTTCAAAAATATGACTCATTTTTAAAAACTTAAACAATATTCTGAGTATTTAAATCCTGAAATGCTGTTGCATGATTATAGGAGATAAGTTACTTTAAAAAAATTGATTTTTAAAAATAAATAAATGTTCCAGCTGTAATCTTGAGAATGATTTCAAAATATTCATGTGAGCAATATTTTTTCTATTTTACTGTTTTAAATTACTATGTATAGAAGAGTGGATTAATTGTAATGCAATTTGTTACTAACAAATTTGTATGAAGAAAGTTAATTACCACAGGTCAATGGACAGTGAGTTATTAAAATTGGTTGAGAACATCCAAATGAAGCTATTGCTCGTTTGCAGTCAATTGGATCTTTTGGATTGTACAATGGAGCTATTGTTGAAATGGTAGTAGAACTATTTGTTACAAAATTACTGGATGTAACAGTTCCCGTGGTTTGTGGTGTTGTTGCTGTTGAAGATCCTGTGGTTAGTGTTGAAAAAGAAGTTCCAGTTTGTGGGGATGTTGTATATCCTGTAGTTTGTGTTAAAGGAGAGGTTCCAGACGTTTGTGAGTATGTTGTAGATCCTGTGGTTTGTGTTGAAGGAGAGGTTCCTGTTGTTTGTGAAGATGTGGTTGAGGACCCCGTGGTTTGTGTTGATGGAGAGGTTCCAGATGTTTGTGAAGTTGTTGTTGAAGGTCTTGTGGTTTGTGTTGAAGAAAAGGCGCCACTTGTTTTTGAAGATGTAGTTGTTGTTCCTGTGGTTTGTATTGATGGAGAGGTTCCAGTTGTTTGTGACAATGTGGTTGATAACCTTGTGGTTGGGGTTGAAGACATTCCAGATGTATGTGAGGACGTTGTTAACCCTGTTGTTTGTGTTGATTGAGAGGTTCCTGATGTTTGTGAGAGTGTTGTTGTTGACCCTTTGGTTTTTTGTGAAGCAGACGATCCAGTTGTTTGTGAAGATGGGGTTGATGACCCCGTGGTTTGGGTTGATGGAGAGGTTCCAGATGTTTGGGAAGATGTTGTTGATGACCCTGTGGTTGAGGTTGTAGGGGATGTTCCAGTTGTTTGTGTAGATGTTGTTGTAGATCCTGTAGTTTGTTTTGAAGCAGATGATCCAGTCGTTTGTGTAGATGTTGTTGATGACCCTGTGGTTGAGGTTGAAGGAGATGTTACAGTTATTTGGGAAGATGTTGTTGCAGGTCCTGTAGTTTGTGTTAAAGCAGATGATCCAGCCGTTTGTGAAGATGTAGTTGATGACCCTGTGGTTGGGGTTGAAGGAGATGTTCCATTTGTTTGTGGGGATGTTGTTGATGACCCTGTAGTTGAGGTTGAAGCAGATGATCCAGTTGTTTGTGAAGATGTTGTTGATGACCCTGTGGTTGGGGTTGAAAGAGATGTTACAGTTGTTTGGTAAGATGTTGTTGTAGACCCTGTAGTTGAGGTTGAAGCAGATGAACCAGTTGTTTGTGTTGATGTTGTTAATGACCCTGTGGTTGGGGTTGAAGGAGATGTTACAGTTGTTTGGGAAGAAGTTGTTTTAGACCCTGAGGTTTGGGTTGAACGAGATGTTCCAGTGGTTTGGGAAGATGTTGTTGATGACCCTGTAGTTGAAGTTGAAGGAGATGTTCCACTTGTTTGTGTAGATGTTGTTTTAGACCCTGAGGTTTGGGTTGAACGAGATGTTCCAGTGGTTTGGGAAGATGTTGTTGATGACCCTGTGGTTGGGGTTGAAGGAGATGTTCCAGTTGTTTGTTTGGATGTTATTGTAGACCCTGTGGTCTGGGTTGAAGGGGATGTTCCAGTCGTTTGTGAAGATGTTGTTGTTGACCCTGTGGTTGGGGTTGAAGGAGATGTTCTAGTCATTTGTGTATACATTGTTGTAGATCCTGTAGTTTGTGTTGAAGAAGATGATCCAGACGTTAGTGAAGGTGTTGTTGATGACCCTGCGGTTGAAGTTAAAGGTTTTTTAGTCGTTTGTGAAGATGTTGTTGATGAACCTTTAGTTGAGGTAAATGGAGATGTTCCACTTGTTTGGGCGGATGTTGTTGTAGATCCTGTGGTTGGGGTTGAAGGAGAAGTTCCAGTCGTTTGTGTAGATGTTGATGTAGACCCTGTAGTTTGAGTTGAAGCAGATGATCCAGTCGTTTGTGTAGATGTTGTTGATGACCCTGTGGTTGGGGTTGAAGATGTTCCGGCTGTTTGTCGGGATGTAGTTGATGACCCTGTGGTTGAGGTTGTAGGAGATGATCCAGTTGTTTGTGTAGATGTTGTTGACGACCCTGTAGATGAGATTGTGGGAGAAGTTCCAGTCGTTTGTGTAGATGTTGTTGTAAAGCCTGTGGTTGGGGTTGAAGGGGATGTTCCAGTAGTTGGTGTAGATGTTGTAGCAGATCCCGTAGTTTGTGTTAAGGCAAATGATCCAGTCGTTTGTGAAGATGTAGTTGATGACCCTGTAGTTGGGGTCGAAGATGTTGCAGTTGTTTGAGAAGATGTTGTTGATGACCCTGTAGTTGAGGTTGAAGGAGATGTTCCAGTTGTTTGTGAGGATGTTGTTGCAGGTCCTGTAGTTTGTGTTAAAGCAGATGATCCAGTCGTTTGTGAAGATGTAGTTGATGACCCTGTGATTTGGGTTGAAGGAGATGTTCCAGTCGTTTGGGAAGATGTTGTTGATGACCCTGTGGTTGGGGTTGAAGGAGATGTTCCAGTTGTTTGTGTAGATGTTGTTGTAGACCCTGTGGTTGGGGTTGAAGGAGATGTTCCAGTTGTTTGTGTAGACGTTGTTGTAGAGCCTGTGGTTGGAGTTGAAGTAGATGTTCCAGTGGTTTGTGAAGATGTTGATGACCCTGTGGTTGAGGTTAAAGGTGTTTTAGTTGTTTGGGAAGATGTTGTTGATGGCCTTGTAGTTGAGGTTGAAGGAAAAGTTCTAGTCGTTTGTGTAGATGTAGTTGTAGACCCTGTGGTTGGGGTTGAAGGAGATGTTACAGTTGTTTGTGAGGATATTGTTGTAGACCCTGTAATTGAGGTTGAAGGAGATGTTACAGTTGTTTGGGAAGATGTTGTTGTAGATCCTGTAGTTTGTGTTGAAGCAGATGATCCAGACGTTTGTGAAGGTGTTGTTGATAACCCTGTGGTTGAGGGTGAAGGAGATGATCCAGTGGTTTGTAAAGATGTGGTTGATGACCCTGTAGTTGAGGTTGAAGGAGACATTGCAGTCATTTGTGAGGATGTTGTTGAAGACCCTGTGGTTGGGGTTGAAGATGTTCCAGTTGTTTGTGAGGATGTTGTTGATGACCCTGTGTTTGAGATTGAAGGAGATATTCCAGTTGTTTGTGAGGATACTATTGTATACCCTGTGCTTGGGGTTGAAGAAGATGTCCCAGTGGTTTGGGAAGATGATGTTGTAGATCCGGTAGTTTGTGTTGAAGCAGATGATCCAGACGTTTGTGAAGATGTTGTTGTTGACCCTGTAGTTGAGGGTGAAGAAAATGTTCCAGATGTTTGGGAAGATGTTGTTGATGACCCTATAGTTGAGGTTGAAGGAGATGTTCCAGTTGTTTGTGAGGATGTTGTTGATGACCCAGTTGTTGGGGTTGAAGATGATCCAGTTGTTTGTGAGGGTGTTGTTGATGACCCTGTGTTTGAGATTGAAGGAGATATTCCAGTTGTTTGTGAGGATACTGTTGTATACCCTGTGCTTGGGGTTGAAGGAGATGTTCCAGTTGTTTGTGAAGATGTTGTTGTAGATCCTGTAGTTTGTGTTGAAGCAGATGATCCAGACGTTTGTGAAGATGTTGTTGATAACCCTGTAGTTGAGGGTGAAGAAGATGTTCCAGATGTTTGGGAAGATGTTGTTGATGACCCTATAGTCGAGGTTGAAGAAGAAGTTCCAGTTGTTTGTGAGAATGTTGTAGACCCTGTGGTTGGGGTTGAAGGAGATGTTACAGTGGTTTGGGAAGATGTTGTTGTAGATCCTGTAGTTTGTGTTGAAGCAGATGATCCAGTCGTTTGTGTAGTCGATGTTGATGACCCTGTGTTTGAGCTTGAAGGTGATGTTCTGGTTGTTCGGGAGGATGTTGTTGTAGACGTTGTGGTTGGGGTTGAAGAAGATGTTCCAGTTGTTTGTGAAGATGTTGTTGTTGATCCTGTAGTTTGTTTCAAAGCAGTTGATCCAGTTGTTTGTGAAGATGTGGTTGATGACCCTGTAGTTGAGGTTGAAGGAGATGTTCCAGTTGTTTGTGAGGATGTTGTTGAAGACCCTGTGGTTGGGGTTGAAGGAGATGTTCCAGTCGTTTGTGCTGATGTTGTTGTAGACCCTGTGGTTTGGGTTGAAGGGGATGTTCCAGTTGTTTGTGAAGATGTTGTTGATGACCCTGTGGTTGAGGTTAAAGGTTTTCCAGTTGTTTGTGTAGTTGATGTTGATGACCCTGTGTTTGAGCTTGAAGGTGATGTTCTGGTTGTTTGGGAGGATGTTGTTGTAGACCTTGTGGTTGGGGTTGAAGAAGATGTTCCAGTTGTTTGTGAAGATGTTGTTGTAGATCCTGTAGTTTGTTTCAAAGCAGTTGATCCAGTTGTTTGTGAAGATGTGGTTGAAGACCCTGTGGTTGGGGTTGAAGAAGATGTTCCAATCGTTTGTGCTGATGTTGTTGATGACCCTGTGGTTTGGGTTGAAGGAGATGTTCCAGTTGTTTGTGAAGATGTTGTTGATGACCCTGTGGTTGAGGTTAAAGATGTTCCAGTTGTTTGTGAGGATGTTGTTGAAGACCCTGTGGTTGGGGTTGAAGGAGATGTTCCAGTCATATGTGCTGATGTTGTTGTAGACCCTGTGGTTTGGGTTGAAGGAGATGTTCCAGTTGTTTGTGAAGATGTTGTTGATGACCCTGTGGTTGAGGTTAAAGATGTTCCAGTTGTTTGTGAGGATGTTGTTGATGACCCTGTAGTTGAGGTTGAAAGAGATGTTCCAGTTGTTTGTGCGGATGTTGTTGTGTAACCTGTGGTTTTGGTTGAAGGAGAAGTTCCAGTTGTTTGTGTAGATGTTGATGTAGACCCTGTAGTTTGTGTTAAAGCAGATGATCCAGTCGTTTGTGAAGATGTTGTTGAGGACCCTGTGGTTGAGGTTAAAGATGTTCCAGTTGTTTGTGAGGATGTTGTTGATGACACTGTAGTTGAGGTTGAAGGAGCTGTTCCTGTTGTTTGTGAGGATGTTGTTGTAGACCCTGTAAGTGAGGTTGAAGGAGATGTAACAGTTGCTTGCATAGATGTTGGTGTAGATCCTGTAGTTGAGGTTGAAGCAGATAATCCAGTGGTTTGTAAAGATGTGGGTGATGACCCTGTAGTTGAGGTTGAAGTAGATGTTCCAGTCGTTTGTGAGGATGTTGTTGTAGACCCTGTGCTTTGTGTTGAAGCAGATGATCCAGTTGTTTGTGAAGGTGTTGTTGATAACCCTGTGGTTGAGGATGAAGGAGATGATCCAGTTGTTTGTGTAGATGTTGGTGTAGATCCTGTAGTTTGTATTGAAGCAGATGATCCAGTTGTTTGTGAAGGTGTGGTTGATGACCCTGTGGTTGAGGTGAAAGGAGATGTTCCACTTGTTTGTGGGGATGTTGTTGTAGACCCCGTGATTGGAGTTGAAGAAAATGTTCCAGTTGTTTGTGAAGATGCTGTTGAAGATCCTGTAGTTTGTGTTGAAGCAGATGATCCAGACGTTTGTGAAGATGTTGTTGATAACCCTGTGGTTGAGGGTGAAAGAGACGATCCAGTGGTTTGTAAAGATGTGGTTGATAACCCTGTGGTTGAGGGTGAAAGAGACGATCCAGTGGTTTGTAAAGATGTGGTTGATGACCCTGTAGTTGAGGTTGAAGGAGATGTTGCAGTCATTTGTGAGGATGTTGTTGATGACCCAGTGGTTGGGGTTGAAGATGTTCCAGTTGTTTGTGTAGATGTTGATGTAGATCCTGTAGTTTGTGTTGAAGCAGACAATCCAGTTGTTTGTAAAGGTGTGGTTGATGACCCTGTGGTTGAGGGTGAAGGAGATGATCCAGTTGTTTGTGTAGATGTTGGTGTAGATCCTGTAGTTTGTGTTGAAACAGACGATCCAGTTGTTTGTGAAGGTGTGGTTGAAGACCCTGTGGTTGAGGGTGAAGGAGATGATCCAGTTGTTTGTGTAGATGTTGGTGTAGATCCTGTAGTTTGTGTTATAGCAGACGATCCAGTTGTTTGTGAAGGTGTGGTTGATGACCCTGTGGTTGAGGGTGAAGGAGATGATCCAGTTGTTTGTGTAGATGTTGGTGTAGATCCTGTAGTTTGTGTTGAAGCAGACGATCCAGTTGTTTGTGAAGGTGTGGTTGATGACCCTGTGGTTGAGGGTGAAGGAGATGATCCAGTTGTTTGTGTAGATGTTGGTGTAGATCCTGTAGTTTGTGTTGAAGCAGACGATCCAGTTGTTTGTGAAGAAGATGATGATGACCCTGTGGTTGAAATTGAAAATGTTCCAGTTGTTTGTGAGGATGTTGTTGAAGGTCCTGTACTTTGTGTTGATTTAGAAGTTCCAGATGTTTGTGAAGATGTTGTTGTGGAGCCTGTGCTTTGTGTTGAATGAGATGTTCCAGTTGTTTGTGAGAATGTTGTAGACCCTGTGGTTTGTGTTGATTGAGAGCTTCCAGTCATTTGGGAAGATGTTGTTGTAGATCCTGTGCTTTGTGTTGAAGCAGAGGTCCCAGTTGTTTGCAAAGATGTTGATGTAGTTGATGTAGATCCTGTGGTTTGTGTTGATTGAGACATTCCAGATGTTTGTGAAGATGTTGTTGGCCCTGTGCTTTGTATTGAAGCAGAGGATCCAGATGTTTGTGAGGATGTGGTTGAAGGAGAGGTTTTAGTTGTTTTTAAGGATCCTGTGGTTTGTGTTGTTATCGTTGATCCAGTCTGTGAGGTTGCTGTTGTAGATCCTGTTGTTTGTGATGTTTGTGTTGTTGCTAAAGATGAGCCTGTTGGTTGTACTGTTGATGTTGTAGAGATGATAGTGCTTTGTGCAACACCTGGTGATGTTTGTTGAACAATAGGACATCCAATCAAGTCAAACCTCATTGCTATGTGATGGTTCCATTCTAATGGATGTATCATTACATATTTTGCTTGAATTGGGGTTGACAGTGTATTGATTTCTGGTGAATTTTCATCTGAATTGCCCTTAAAAACCTGAAATGGATGGGTATTTTAAAATTTACTTTCGTAAATGATATTGACCTGAAGTTAAATCAGTAAACTTTTCTGTGTAAGACCTCACATGTGCTGGATTAGAGCCGTATTCCTGCCAATGCTTTCCGTCTGTGCTATACATCATAACGTACTTTGTCACCCACTGCTTGCAGCAGCCATCTCGTCCTTTCGTCACAATGGCCTTGATTGTGCTCTGCTGGTTCAGCTCCACCTGTAAATTAATGGAATGGCTTGAATAAGGGTCCACAACAACACTGATCTTATTTATGATTATCAAATCATTTTTTAAACAATATTAATATACAAGATGTACGTACTAGTATTGTTCTATTTTGTTAACAATACCGAGTAATTCTTGTTTTTCGTTTTATTTGTTTCCTTTTCTATTACTGCTTTAAAGGGACTTAGACACGATTTTACTTAAAATTTTCAAATTTTATTTTTTCATTTTCAATGTTTATACTGATAAATATAGAAGTTTATAATGTTATGTCAAAATTTGAAAGTCAAATATCAAGTTATAAGCAAGATACAGAGTTCATAATTCTTTGTTTTGTAAACAAACTTCAAATATTGTCATTTTTTACATGTGTTGTATCGGTGTAAGTTTCAATCAAATGTATCTTTCTTTTGTTGATAATAGTATTTATGAAGATATTGAATTAGTTCAAATTGTTTTTTACATGTCATTTTGTCTAAGAAATGGTATATCTCTACATTACATTTTTTTAAACAACTATAAGACTCGAGCTTTGTTTACATAACAGTCAATTCTAACCTCTGTATCTCGCTTGTAACTTGACTTTAACATTCAATATTTTGGTCAATCATTTAAAATGCACCAGTAAACCATTTTAAGCATAAAAAATAAAAATAAAATTTTTGATCTCAAATCGTGTCCAAGTCCCTTTAAAGTAAGCGGGAATAGGGTTTAAGACATCCCAAATACAATATATTGTCCCCGATAAAACAAAAATACTCCTATTTACCCGTATGTATTGGTTCTTGTCCAAAATATCTGCTGTCCATGCCCCCATCTGCGTGACCCCCTGGGAGTTCTTGGTTTCGGTATTGTTAATCCGGGCTCTTGCCGCGCTATAGTCGTGTTTCGGATCGTGTGTTCCGTACTCACTTGAAGCAGTAATGTGGCTATCTGGCACAGGATTGGTTCCAGAGACGAGGTATTCATCACAGGGAGCTTAAAACAAATAATAATTGTCATTTGTTATGCAACTAGCACCATCAATTATTAGGTAGATAATTGTTTTCAAAACATCACTGTAACAAACAAATCATTTAAAGACAATCGTGAACATTTTGTGAAAATTGTAATATCTTATTGGTATTCTACTTGAACGTCAAAACAATGCCATAATATATTATGTAAGAACTGAAGTATATTAACACGAAAACAATTTACAAGTATATGTTTACCAATTAACCTTAAAAATATAGAGCTAGATAGTCTTATGTAATATTAAAATGTATTCAGATGTAGATTTTTATTATACAAGTAAACATCCTTTATTTTGATGCTAAATGAAATCAATTCAAGGCCTCCTTACGTGGGGTGGAAGGCAGGCGGATGCTCTGGGTGGCGTTAGTAGATCCAGAGGACGATGACTGAGTTGCCGATGTTTGGGAATTTCCTTCAAGTATAAGACGACAGTAATTAATTTTTTTAACCATTTTTTGGAGTTCTCTATATCATATATCAAATATATTTTAGCTAAGTAATGTTAATTATTTCTAGTAATGAATCATCGTGGAATGGTGTCTAATACCAAAAAAATCGCTAAGCACTGTTCTGAGATTTTACTCTACATAAACATTATCAGACAGGATGGTTAACCTTGTTGACTAGTTGTTGCTAGCGGAGATGTTGCGTTGTTTGCGCCACTGGTTGTTGCTGTTAGCTGAGTCGCGTTGCTTGCACTTACGGTTGATGCCGAGTTTTGATTTACTGTTGTCGCCGAGACAGTGATTGTAGTGGAAGCATTTGTTGAAGAATTACCTGTAAATGCAGGATTAACTACTTTTATTCCCGTAAAAAAATATGAAATCTTTTTTTTTTCTTTTCGATTAGTATTAAAGTGGTTCACCGCAACTTATTTTTGCGACCAAGCCTTTGCGCATATATAATATTTAACATTTATTAAAGACTTAAAACACATAGCAGACTAAAAGTATTTACAAAATAAACAATAATATACCACAAGAATGCTTGCAGTGCTGGCGAATGAGGGGGATACTGCAGTTGTAGGCCAGCAGGGAGCGTTTACAGTCCACGGGGTCCAAGGGGTTATAGTTAGAAGCCACACCTGTCGGCAGGTGGACTGTCGTTACGGGTAGAGTTGTGGATGGTGGTGCACTGTTTACAGCTGTAGAGGAGGGACCTTTCAAATTATGTAAATTGCGGTAAGAGCAAGTTAAAGAAATTTGATCGGACGAAGTTCAACACAACGTCACAATGAGTACATGTGGCTGTATACCATTCCTGACAATGTTCTTACTTGTTGGGGCTCCTGGCATTTTGATTGGACATCCCAAAAACTCAAGTCTCATAGCAATTTGGCTATTCCATGTTTTGGGGACAACTCGGACGCATCTTGCCCAAATAGGACAAGATAGTTTGTTTGTTACTTTGCTATCTTCATCGGCATTTCCTTTAAAGATCTATAAAGAATTTTGAGGAGCTGTATATGTTTAATTAAGTCTTTGTGGCATTAATTGGTGTTTTAAGGAGAGAATATTTGTGAAGTACAATGTTGACTGGTTTACCGTGGCATTCACTCCGCCAACCGTCTTCCATTGCTTGCAGTCGTAACTGTACTGCAGGCTGTATGACGTCACCCATTGTGAGCAGCATCCGTGCCGTCCTTGAGTAATAATATCACGGATCAAATGGGGTCGAGAAAACGTCGCCTAAAATTAATACATGTATGTAAAAACACATCCGTGTCTTTCAAATAGCTGAGATTGTTTTAATACGCAATGTACGGGGTCAAGACATCGCCAGACAAAGAAACATCGTCATGGGCACGAGTGATTTTTGGGAGTTGATTTTAATCAACTCTCCTATGCAGTTACTCAGGCAAACCAAAAGTGAAACAGTGTTTGGACCTAAGCACAAATCAACACCGCTGACAACATTTAGTTCTAATGAATAAATTCGATGTAATGAGTTCTTAAGCATTGTTTTTCAAGGAAAATAATTTATAGATACCTTGTAAATTGTCAGATTTTAAATGGTACGAACAATTTTGATATTTTTTGAAGTCGTACATTTTATGTATTCCTACGCCAGAGTTCCAACCAGACGCTCGGCTGTCTCCGTAAATCTGACAAGCAGAGAGTCTCTCTTGCTTGTCGGAGATTAACGGATACAGCTGAGAGTCTGGTTGAACGAGACTAGAGCCTAATTTAGCTTGGATCCATAACAATTTCGATTAATTACTGATACGCAGTTTGATGGACTAATTTTTTTTTAATATTACACAACATGATTGATATTGGATTTTCACGAATTTTCTGTAGAAGAATTCATATTATAAAAAATGTGCGTAATACAAATACTTATAGGAATTTACTTGCCATAAATGCAAAATTACATATCATTGATAAAATCAACTCCCGTCAATACTTCAGTACTTTGATTAGAATTGTTTTAAGGGGAAATCGTTTCTTTTGGGTGTGTGATGGTACGTTTGATTCCGCTGTAATTTCATTTTACACTACTGTACTCCAAAAGTAAAACAAAAGTTCCATTAGTACACCATGGAAATTGGTAAAGGGAAGGGAAAAGGAACAAAGAAATACTTATGCCCCCTCTCTCATGTAAATATCATGTATATTAAATTAATATTTCAACATGGAAGGTATAAAAATTCCACTTGGGTATGTAGTTTGTTGATCAAGTAATAAAATTCTGCGAAGCTCGAAAGACTAGTTCGTCAGAATACCCAAATGTCCATGGGTGTCGTACAAGGATCTTCACTTACTCCAGTGTTCTCTGAACATTTTTTTAATCCTACCTGTATAAACTGATTCTGGTCGTTGGTGGCCGCCGCCCATCCCCCTATTTCCGTTACACCATTGATAACCTCTTCCTTTGTATCGAGGTAACCCCTCTCCGCTCCGTACATGTGGGTGGCGTCTTTTTTCCCATATTCACTTGAAGCAGTCAAGTTGCTGCTTTTAGCTATTGGTTGTTTGCATATTTCTGCAGAAATCAAATCAGCAGAAAAAGATTAACTTTTCAGTTTCAAATAAAAAATACTTTATCTTTAATTGTTATTCAATATGTTGTTTTTTTTAATTATTATTAAAGTTATACCTTGAACAAAAACAAAGCAATACAGCATGCATTTCTTTTTTAAACATTGTATACTTTTCGCAAATAGGTTACATCTCTGATATTATTAGTTCCGAATTATTTAAATTTCTTTAATTTAATTACTATATGTTTCAAAAATAAGACTAAAAAACGAGCTTTCCCCAATACATGTTCATAGACCAGTAATTGCCTACCTGTGCTTTCCACGTACGTAATACCTGAAATATGATTAACCAAAGAACAATAAAAAATAATGTTAAATCCAGTGCATCTAAAATAAAGATACATGTATTCAGAATTTGCGACAATTAAACGAGATAAAAAAAGAGATACTTAAAAAAAGAGAGAAAATAGAATTATATGTACCTCCATAGAAACAGAAAAGAAAAAAATGTAGGTAAAGTCCGTGCATCATAGTGGTCTTGGAACAAAGGGATCAACTGCTCAATCACATAGTGACACTCAACTGGACCTATGAGACGGCTTATGAGGGGGAGAACAATTTTGTGTATCCTCGGGAGGGGAGTCCTTAATCACCCTGACAATAAGGCTTAAATACACAATCGTCTCTTCTGCCATGGAGGTAGCCCTGTTTGTTTAGGGGTAAGATAACGATAGTTTATTCGGCTTTGTGTAATTATTAAACTATCTATTTTCAGCTTGATTTGGAAATGGGCGAATTGCATCTCACTTTCAACCAAACAAATTGCCATGTTGTTTGAATCATTGTAAAACGTGATGAAAGATATATGAAATATAAAATAAATCTTATTTAATAATCTTTTATTTAGGAACATAATGATTATTTGACCGAAAATATTATTTGGGGGTAGATGAAAACAATGGCATTTTGTTATTTTCTTTCTTCTATTTTTGGATTGTTTTCAGGTCCTACACAACGAAATAAATATTTCTTTTTTAGAGTTTTAGAAGAAAAATCTTTGTAAAATATTATTCAGCTTGTCTCTAATTATTGTCAGAAACGCACTACGTTTAGACGCGCCGATGTACACGTGTAAACTAATCGAAGGAATCCGACAATGACTTTCTAGCTAGTACTTTAACACCTGTATACTCAGTATATCTAAGCTTTCCCTTATCTGCTATTTCTCTATTGGTATTATTTTATTATACGCATTATAATGATAAATTATAAAAATATTTTAAATTTTTAATTATATTTCATAAATTTGAAAAATCTTAATAAACTGCATGGCAAAATACCCGATTATTGGATATCAAGCTTTTAATTATTCGAGAGTTTCTCTAGGTTAATTTTGTTTTGAAAAACGAATACAAATGTCGTACATGTACTTTTTTTTCATTCATAAAAAAATGAATTGACATTTTACTGAATTCTTATAAAATATTTACGACTTACAGTGTCCACAAAATAAATTACTTTCAGAAATCCTTGGTATAAACAATCACATTAAAGAATGAAATACCTGAAAAAATTAGCAATCGATATTGCTAATATCTATCTTATGGGTAGATAAAATCAGGCTTAGATATAAATGACATACAAATTTAAAAGATGCAGACACGAGTTTGTAATAATAATGGTGTTTGTAGCTGCAGAAATGACGATGCAGAAAAAAATTTAGTCTGCTGCAGCTCTATCTCGCGTTCTCTTGAGGAACCTCATCTGTCTGAAGTTATTCTTGAAACTGTTAATAAAGCACCAATTATTTTAATGGTAATGCTAAATATTTTTACAGTAGTTTTGATGCTACTCATAAATTCGTTATTGGAATAAAGTACATGTATAACTATTGCACTCTCTATCTTTGATAATCACTTGATATTTTTACAACAATTCGTAAGTTGCAATAACTTGTTTCTGATCCTTTTGATTTATTTATTTATGTTCAATACAATTCAAAGCCGAGTGGATAGACTGTTTTTATTTTCTATTGGAGAGGGGTTTCAATACATTATACCTGCGAATTGTTTATTGAATCCCCCTCTGATTTTCATTGCTATTGGAAAGGGGTTCCAAAGAAAACAGGGGTTGGTCACGGGTTTGCTTACTAGGTTTTTGGGTATTACAACCGTGGACTTTGGGACCTCTTTGTGACCTGAAAACATAGTTTAGATGCGACAACATGTACAGCTGTTGTTAATTACTAACTCTTTAAGGAATACGAATCTAAAAAGTAACATAAAGGTGGCAAGAACCCAGATGTCTCGCCTAAGAATCCGGAAAACTCCATTAGCTAAGTATAGTAAACATTGAAAAGATATTCTATGACATTTTTATCGCTGACTCTTTTCCAATTTCGCTACACACGACAAACCAAATAAGAATGTTCAAACAAGCATCAGTCAGACTGTGCCTTTAATCCCAAATAAAGCCCCCGATGCAATAACTTGATCAAACAACAGTCAATTTGGCAACCAACACCTAGTTTCGACAGAGTTAATGCATGGAAATGCAGCTATGTGTGTGAAATAAAGGTGAAAAATGAGGAATTGAGAGTATGTTTGCATCAATAACATATTGATGAAAAGGTGCACGCTGGTGCACTGAAATCGCCCGGCAAAAAATTTATTCAGAAAAACAGTGTTTAAAAGATAACAGATGGGAGGGACGGATATCCGTCATTTAAAAAAAAATCCAATCGAACATATTTACGAAACTGGCTTAATGTTGTTTGAGTAGTAAATATGGGCACACGCTGAGAACAATTACTAGTAGTTAATCGCTGTGACCATTTAAGGCATAAGCGTCGGAACCGGGAGGGCTGGGGGGGGGGGGGGGGGGGTGGGGCTTAAAAAATTTTGGTAGGTAAGAATTATTTATGGAACAATAGGTATACTACCCATCCCCCCCCCCCCCCCCCCCCCAAAGATTAGGATTTTCATGATTTTGGGAATTCGTTTTTTTTGTGTGCTTTCAAGATTTCTGAGGATTAGTTTAACCCCCCCCCCCCCCCCCCCCCCCAGTTTCAATTTGCTTCCGACGCCACTGTAAGGTGCCTCACTACACCTTGAAATAGTTTCTCAAATCAGCAGAAAATTACTTGATTATGATAGAAAGCATGATGGATAAGAAGTGTATATGTCAAATAGGCGAAAAAATGTGCAATTTTAGATAAAAATGATATTTTCAAAAATTTCATTCAGTAAACATGAACAAATAAAAGCGCCAGGTGGATTCGAAATCAAGACCTGCGGTTCACAAGCCAGATACTTTAACCACTGAGCTATGATGATATACATCTTAATCGATTGATACAAACAGTTTAACAAAACATTTAAATCGCCATCTTGTGACGTAGTGTCTCAAAAAGTATAAGTCTAGGTGTAGTGAAGTACCTTAATATTGTTCAATAAATCTAATAAAATTGTTCAGAATAGTATCCGTAATTTCACACGAAATACATGTTTCTACCTTGAATTATTTTCCAGCCACGTGTTATCAAGGTTACATTTTCTTTAAGAAGGGGACTGATAGATAAAGAATAATGTTACATGTCCGTTCTAAGCAGAATTGTATTCAGGCACAGATGAAGGATTTGGGCGAGGAAGCTATGTTATTGTTTCCTGGGGGATGGGTGTCTACTGCGTAAGGTATATTTACTGACGACTCTTACCAAGTATGAATTGCATGAATATGGTACTTCCAAGTGGGGTCCGCCCCCCTTTTTTTAAAGATCTACAAATGGTACCATATTTGTAATTATGATGTGACGAATGTAATAATTATAGTATTAATATATTTGTAACATTATCTATCGGTAAGCATTTTCTTATATCTGATTAATGAAACATTTTCATATTTTCTATGGTATGGGCGCTAATCGAATTAATAATTTATATAGAAATAATTTTTTTGTTATAAATACGATATGTGATATAATATATAATATGTGATACAATTACTGTTCCAGATATCGTGATATGCAGAAAAACACACATTTACCTATTATTTTACATTTGAAAATAAGGGTGGGATAATTTTTGTTCCATATTTTGCGT
Source organism: Magallana angulata (assembly GCF_025612915.1). Taxonomy (NCBI): domain Eukaryota; kingdom Metazoa; phylum Mollusca; class Bivalvia; order Ostreida; family Ostreidae; genus Magallana; species Magallana angulata. The sequence continues at coordinate 15,714,824 of NC_069117.1, forward strand.
TCAAGTATACTATTCCGAGCACATGTAAAATATCTGCGAAAATAAATCGTACGACTTACCTTACTACCCAATTTGTTTACTTCCGGTACAGGAGGCAGCTGACCAGGACTCCTTTTTAGCAGTGACTTTCCGTTGCAAAACATTGTGTCTGCATATTTTTCTATTGACTTTGTCCATGCTTTTATCACAGCAATTTCAAATATGGTAGACTGAGTTGGCAGCAATCAAGCAAGTGAGAATGTCAATTATACAAGTGACCGGTTCAGGTGGGAGTGTCCACTCGGATAGGACCCCTTTTTTCGGAGGTCGAGTGCCACCAGAGATCAGCATCCTCATCAAACCATTGTCAAAATGTGACAAACAAACAGTCGGGAAAATTTTGCAATGCAAGTGTTTTATTTGAATATTTTTCAAGTCGATTAAATGAACAACACATCATTCAATATACAGGTCCAGTACAATCTCCAGATTTAGCTTGAATAAGCTAAATAGCTTTATTAAGCAATTCAAAATAGCTTGATAAAGCTATTTATGTGCAGTTTTTGAAGAAAATATTTATTTTAAGAAATGAACAAAAAATCGCAATTAACTTGCTACTCATATTTGCACAACTGACCATAATAAACTTGACCACAATTAAAGATAGTTTTAACACTGCCGCTTTTAAACACTTATAAGCAAAAAATATATTTCCATTGTTTGGGTAACTGTTTACCATTTTGTGTGTAATGAGGCATGGATAAGTATGATTTCTTCTCATTGTGATAAACTAATACCAATCAATTATCATGATTATCTTGTTTACCATAACTGACCTCCTTTATATTTCATTCAAGAAGTAACTGTGTGGTCATGAATCAGTTGCCCGAAACTTTTAGTGCAAAGTCTCTTAAGGAGACGCAAATTGATGAGTAATCTTTACATGCACTGTTCACAGAACGGTTCAAAGTTAAAAACTATCACTGAACTAAAGTGCAATTTTTTATACATACTGATAAAATTACAAATTTAAGAAAAATGTTTGACAAAATAGCTAAATGAAGCTAATCTGAATAGCTTAATAAAGCTATTTAGCTTATTCAAGCTATATAGCTAAATCTGGAGATTGTACTGGACCTGATATAAAGCTTTCATCTAACTCTAAGATCAGTAAGGAGAGAAATCTAATTGATTCTTTTTTTAAAAATTCTTTTGATGCAAAGCATATCAATAATATATAAAATACATTTCTTTTGTATTAAGTAGTTATGTCAGTGTAAGCATGTGTTAGTAAAATTAGTCGGATTAAGTTTGTCCATGTATGGTACCAGTTTCATCACTCTGGGATAATATTGTTCAAAAAGACTTACCTCTTCACAAAGACATCCTAGCCCAAATCTAAGATTTAATTGAATTCCTATTTTTATCATTATCTGTTCTAGTAAGCAGTTACTGTTCACCTTATGTCACAGATAAGGCGTCATCAATAAAGTTTTTAAACAAGTTTTAATCTAGTGTTCAATCACAAAAACTGACATATACATGTTTATAGATGTTTTTAAAATATAACTCTTTAAATATCGGGGTAATTTTCAGTGATTGTATCATCCATGGAAGGCAAACCAGTGAGTCCTGAACAATTTAAAAAAATTAGCAGTGAAACTCTGACTGAGGATACTCTCACTGTCATATACTCGGGATTATTCTCCCTGCTGAGACGTGCAATTAGACTACCCCTTACATCTCTAAAACCAGAGGTAAGAACCCAGATAGGTGAGTTTTCATAAGGGAGGAAAACCACATATATTTTGTTAATGCTGTTAAGTTGTTAGTAACATCATCTGAAGCTTCAACTGTGGATAACATTTGCAGAAAAGTTATGATATAACTAAATTGAAATAATTTAGAAGTTTGATGCCAAATGTCTAAATTTGGCCTAAAAATATGTTATTTTTTTAAGTGGTCAATGTTTTCATAAATATTCTTCCACTTTTATTGTAGCATTTGCTCAACAGAAGAAAAATAATTTGTATGTAGTTTAATGTGCTGTAACTTTAAAACTGCAAAGAATCAAAACTATAATGACTGCCCACTTAATTAGTCTAATAAACTGAAACATGTACATGAGATATTCAATTGTTTGATATTTTTACATATGATTCAAATATGACGGTCTTTTAAAAATTTTATCCCATAAAACCTAATGTGTGTCTGATAACAAAAGTTTGTTCAATAACTTGTAATTCTTCATACAGTTATGAAACTATTTAGAATTGTTTTAAAATTACATAAATTAAAATTTTATTTTCATTCATTTACATCTCCATTTCTTTTAATTGCAGATGTTCAAAGAGGATATGAATGAACTTCAGTAAGTCCTATTTTATAAAACCAAAATTGGCAATTAAGATTGAATCATTCATGTTAAAAATAATGTTTATATTTATGATATTGGAAATACTTAAAGCATGGTCAGGTTTTGTCATAATCCTTGCAGCTTAATTCATCAGTTATATTAACAATATTAAAGGCATATGGTTCAGATTTCAGATATTGATTCTCTCTCTCTCTCTCTCTCTCTCTCTCTCTCTCTCTCTCTCTCTCTCTCTCTCTCTCTCTCAGCACAAAGGTACCATAATAACTTTAATGGTAAAGATAGCTTTGATTCATCTTGTGAAATGTAGATCAGTGAGAATAATTCATGTATATGCACATATTGACAAAGTTACGCATGCACTATCCCACGCATGTTACCACAAGCTTGCTTGAAAATAGTGAGAGCTCTTTCTTCTTTTTATTTTCAGAATACCAGCTGAATTCCAAGAAGATATAGCAAGTGTTGTATTTGGAGCAAGGTAGGATAACTCCTTAAACAAGATTTGAGGTTTATTCCCCTTGCATCAATACATACATGATCGTTTATATTAAGATCTTATATATAAGATATCACAGATGATCTACTGTTTGGCTGTTGGTCACACTTAAACTAATTAAGTTTTTTGGGCATTGAAATATCAATATTCAAAAATTTAAAATAAATATTTTAATCAAATTGAAAGTCTTGCACCTTTAGTAGTATAGAAAATGAAAGGGATGTCTTTTCTTTTCACACCTGACCAGTTAACTGTAATTATTAATGACAAACCAACTCATAATCCTTAAAACACAAGCAACCAAAAGTATTATACATGTATATGCTTAAGGAGAGGATGGCTGCTGAGTAGAACATATCTGTAGGAGCTAGCATATTATTAATACTTATAAATGGTGTGATGCAGGTACATGTATAATTATAGACCAATCCACACTTTACATAAAGTGGATAGAGCTGTTTCCATTTATGGGGTCAACCCAAAGGTCTGAAGAAAAAACCCAACTCTCCCCTTCTTTGTGCTACCAAATATTTGGGCATCCTGTGATGTCATTTCTTTGAAATTGATGTAACATATTCCTTTGATGTACGGGTCTTATCCCAAGGCAATCAAAATACTTGATAGAAATGGATTTATAATGTCCAATGACAAAAACCTCTTAACTACAAAGGCTACTAATATATAAATAGTGCCTGTTTGGGAGGGTAACAGTTGAAATTGACACCCCGAGAAAACCATTGTCAACCTCCGCTTCGCGTCGGTTGACAATGGTTTTCGAGGGGTGTCAATTTCAACTGTTATCCTCCCAAACAGGCACTATTTATTTTGTTATACTGAATGTCTTTTTTAAAATTTTTAAGAAAATTTTACTGCTTTTATATAGGAATAACGTGAATTCTACAGCGAACCGTACGCGCATAACTTTCGCGCATGTAACATTTTTTAATGTTACCCGTTGCCAAGTGCGTTGCTAACGCTGAGGGTAATAGTAAATATTATTAACTGCGTCTTAACCAATCAGATTTCAGTATTTAACATGAAAGTATAACAAAATATGATATGCATATATATTGAAGCTTTTAATTAGTAGGAATGTTAATGATTAGCCAGTAAAATGAGCACCCAATGGAAGGTCTGGGTATTGAAATACAAAGACTAGTATTTGAGTAAATAGGAACAAGTAAAACCATGTCGACTAAGTATTTCGTTTACTGTGGAATCATTAGAATTCGTGGTGGCTCAATTTTCGTGGTATTCGTGGGTAGCTCTCGCCTGCGAATTTAAATCCTCAATGAAAAGTAATTATAAAAGGTTTGGTTTACCTACTGAAACTGAAAACTGACTCATCCACAACAGATTAGATCCTCACGAACAAGCAAAAAACCCACAATCCACGAAAATTGGCCCCCACGAAATTAAATGATTCCACAGTATGTGGTTGCAGGTTTTTTGTTCTGTATTACATTTCCATTATTAATGCTTAAGGTGGGTAGCGGGTTTAAAATTTTGCGCCCTCTGCGCAGGGTATTGCGCGTTACTGTCGTAAAACGCAAATGTAAAGTAAAATGTTCAAATATACAGGTTATCATGTAACGTTTTTATGTTAAAAAAATGACTTATCAAAAAATTATATTTAGTGTAAAGAATCGTTAGAATAATGTCAGAAGTATTTTAATCATCTCGCCGCTTCTTCAAAATCGACGTTATTGTTGTCGGAATCAACGTCTTACGATGACGTCAGTTGATACTCTGACGTAACAATTGACAAAAATAAACGTCGTGCACTTTCTATTGCAGCGTCAATAATTAAAATCAAAACTATAATTTGCAAAATAAAAACATATACGCGATCCTTCTACGTTCTGTGTGAGTGGAAAGGTATTTTTTTTCTACTACAAAAAAATTGAATTTGATTTGTAAACATCTTTTTTTTTTATACATTTTTATATGTAAAATGGCTGGCACAGCACGTTTATAGAATAAAACTATGAGGGCGGATAGCATTAAAACCATCCGTTCAATTTCGTTTTAATTTGGCAAAAAGTTTACTTATATGATAACCTTTCATCGCTGAAAATTAAAAGAAAATCGTATGTTTGTAATTTTTTAAATATGAAATTGAAAATGGAAACTTTCATTTTCCTATATAATCCTATATAGAATGTCGATGATGAATCGGACATTCGACCAAAATTTGAGCGCGGCAAACAGATAAACTATCCGGTCAATTTACTTTACATTTTGCACATAGTTTTCTCATAAGTTGGCATTTCACTGTAAAAAAATTAAAGGAAATCGTATGTTTGAAACATTCTCCCCCGAGACTCCTTAACTGAAGTATATCTAATTTTTCCATTGTCAAGTTAGAAGTGAGAAACAGAGCTCATATTTCTTTGTAATGTTAGTAAACCTGTCACGATCTTTGTTTTTATAACAAGGGGTTTGTGAGTTACTGGGTATGTATCTCAATTTTGATTTCAGCTGATGTATTGTACCATTTGAAATTCTAGTATCTTAGTTAGGCATTGTAAAATGGAAAAATAAATCATGATCATGTCATTTTAACCTTATACATTGTACATGTATTTAGAATCTTGGTTCAATGCCACTGCAAACCCGTAATTCAAAGGTACTCTGTGGGTAAAGTATGACATAAGACACCACAGAGTGGGGCCCTAACAAGCAATAAAGTTGTTTATAAAACTGGCAGGTCTGTGACATTATCAAATAAGCTGGCAATATCCTATGTGTTTACAAAAGCTGTTTAATATTACAGTATTAACAATGATTAAGCAAAAAAAATACAGACGTTGTTATGAAATATATAACCTTTCCCATTTATTGATGTAAATTATACACTTTTGTCAGCTATATATTGCATTCCTTTATTAAATAGTTTTCATAACATGTTATGAATATGATTTATGTAAGGTACAATAATAATAATTTAAATTAACTGTAACAATTTTCAAAAACAAAAACACTTTTATTATTCTCTTGTAATGCAACTTAAGTTACCCAGTTACTGAAAGAACAAGTACTGCATCTTTATTTGTTTTTTTTTTTGTCCAGGGTTTAAAGTGTTTATGAATACACACAGAGAGTGGAGTACCAATTGCAATCTTTAACAAAATGTATTAATAGAAGTCTGAAACCTTTATGGCTTGAGAGAAATTGTATTGACAGAAACTCGTAGGATAAAAACTAACTGACCATGCGGCCATAAAAATGAATTTGAACTTTTCCTTTTTTCACACATAATTATTATTTTGAATTCACCAAATAAAAAACAAAACTCTTTAATTTATGAAGGTACATTGTAACAACTTCATAACAAAACAAAGATCATGCTATGAGAACATGCTAAATATATTTTTTAAGAGCAAATGTGATTGGTGAGATTTTCTTTACAAAAGTGTGAAGGAGCAAATTTGAATGCAACTTGAATGCAAGGCTTGCCAAGGGTTATAGACAATAGAGAAATTGGTAAATAAAGAAACCAAAAACCTTTGATCTGGAAAAGCTATTGTGTGTTTATACATCAAGTAAACATTCTACAAGTGGTGCATATCCTGTGTGGGAGTAATGCAAAAAAGTACTAAAGCTACAAACTTGATAAAGGACTGCAAATAATGTAGTATGCAAAATGAATGAAAACAAATTTCTTATGGAGATTTATAATGGAAAATGTTTATATCTTTTTTCCATTCGGAAATGCTCATACAATTTTTCAACGTTGTCATTTGGGTACTTTTCAAATTGTTTGCAATGCAAAATCCTGTAGACTTTCTATTTTGGTTGTGTACTCGAGACCTGAAGCAGTAGAGGGGCATTTCAAAACAGAAATATTGGACTTTTGTTATTCTAGTGGATAAATGATACTTTGGGTACAAAGGTATTTATAGATGGCTATTTCAAGTTATTGAGCAAAAAGCAGTGGAAGCAGAAACTTTGGACAGGGTATAGGTTGCATTGTGACATAAATATAATAAACATGTGCTTTTGGGCTTCAAGTTGTTAACTTTGTATACAGAAATGATGGGGCACTCTACAAAAATTTTATTTTATGATTTTATTAAAGTGAACATCAATGAATTTGGTCATAAGTTATTGAAGTTGAGATTTTAGGTTATTTTGTAAAATGCTGCCTGTGACTGTTTAAAGATAAACATGTGGTGTTCAAACCAGAATAACAGTAGTCTTCTTTATTCTTCTTTCAGGAGACCTCGTATTGAAAATGAGATCTTAGACAGTCGACCCCGATTACCAAAGCTGGATCAACTAAAATGGAGAGTTGATGTTGCCATATCTACCAGGTAAAAAGTAATGAATGTGTAAACCTACAACTCAATGCATTGTATGCTCTTAAATGATGTTTATCTGTATAAATCTGTATAAATGCAAGTATTCTTTTAAGTTTTCCAGCAATTAATTTAAATTTTGATTTAATGATGAAAATACATTCTCTTGTAGTGTTTTGGGTTTAAGAACATTGTAACAAAAACTACTTTATAGGACCTCTACTAATTTATCAAGGGGCTAATGAACCCATTTTTTAAAGGGCCAGGACCATCAATTAAACATTAAATGCTTTCTTTGATGATTCGTACAGGATATGAAGCCATATGAAGGTGGCAACATTGCAGAAAAAATATATAACCTCCGTTAACTTGGGTTATGTATTTTTTCTGCAATGATCGCTACCTTCTTAACCCGCATGAATCATAAAAGAAATTATCTAATTGTTTATATTTACATCTTTCTTTTGATAAATTAATAAATTGGTTGTAAAAAGCAAGTAAAATTCACTAAATACTGTTAATGTACATCAGTACGTTAGCTTAAAGAAACAACCAATATTTGTCTACAATGGAAATTTGAGTCTGACATCATCATGATTATTTCATGCAGACCATGATTTTTCTGTAGGTTTTGACTAACCGATAAGCAGGCCATGTAGATTTCAATCCTGTTAGTTTCGAAAGAGCTATGAATTAACAGTAAGGCTACACCAATTTGTTTTCTTGGTAGCCAGATTCGTACGCATGTGTCTATGGGCTTTCAAAAAGTAATATTAAAAAATAAATCCTGCACCCGGAAATTTTCATTCCATTTCTTGCTACATATTTTGGTTCTTTTATTTTGTTATGATACAAATTCAAAGTCAATTGAACTCATTTTCGTAGGTAAAAAATATTTGTTCTCAAATAAATGCGTAAATTTCACGAATGAATGCCTAAGTTTTGAAATAAATGTGTAACCTTTGGAAGAAACGTGTAACTTTCGCAAATAAACTTCTCCTACAGTTTTCAAGATAGGAAGTTGTTGTTTTGCAGATCAATTGTACATAAATCATAGTTCTGCATATTACCTCAATTTTAATTTTTGGTAGTTTTTGAAAAAATACCAGCTTTTCTTGCAGAATATAGCAAATAGGGTACCCCTATTGTACGGATTACTCCTCCTACAGTTTTCAAGATAGCAAGTTGTTGTTTTGCAGATCAATTGTACATATATCAGAGCTGTTCATAGTACTTGGATTTTGGTTTTTGATAGTTTTAAAAATAAATACCAGCTGTTGAATTTAGTCATTTTTACACAGACTATTACATTTCTCTGGATGGGTTGTGTTTATCGATTCAGGGTTGACAAATGGATTATGAATACTGTTCACACAAAAAAAAACCCAGGTTCGCTGTCACATTGACAGCTTTTCTCTTGTTTAATTTTAAATGATTAAATTGCCCTCTCACCCCAATATTTTTTCGCCTAGACTCCGAAGACCAAGAAATCAAATTTGTGTGGCCTAAGTTTCTGTTAGAAATAATCATACTTGGTAGATACAAATATGAAATTGTGAAATTAGCGAACATTTTGAGGATATGGAGAAAAATATAAGAGGATTTATTATAGAATAAATTCAAAGATAAATTAGTAATGTTAATGTACCCTGGCATTTTGTTCATGCAGTTAATTCCTCTTGATTATTTTACATTTCACAGATAACTAGCTAGTTGTTTCATTATTTCTAGTTATTCAATGTTATAAAGAGGACGTGAACCTTGACTTTTTCATTTAATAGTTAATAATTGTCTAGAGGCGAGAGAGTGGCGTGTTTGTCATAACCAGTGCACTGAGTGCCTCCTTGAGGGACTATAATTATTTTCCCCATACTTTTGAATGTATTCTTTCTTTCAGTGAGATGTGGTCATGGTTTCAAGAACACATGAACAATTGGACGTAATTTAATATTCTTAAGACAAAAAAACTTCGAAAATTTTCTCTGGAATAAAAAAGGTCATTAATCAGGATTTAAACTTTCATTAAAAGAATTTTACTAAATATGGATATGTGCCTGGGTATTCTAATAAAGGTGCCCACTAATTAAATATATCAAATTTCTTGTCTTTTATAATTCAGATGCATGTCATTAACAAAGAATACTGAAACAGAAAAAGTTTTGTATTAAAATTTAATGCCAAAGACATTATGAAGACATAACCTCTCACTAATGATATTTACTACAAATGAAATATGTGACTCTTAGGTATCTATTTATTGATGCATTCTATGTTTTGAGTTAGATTGAGACATCTTATTACATGAAGTACATGGATGTACAATATTTCATGTGTGTTACATAAAACACGACACTGAAAGTGCAGATGTGCCAATGTGTCTGATTAAGCTTGTGCTGAATATGCAAAATAAGTCTTATTTAACTGTCTTGTGACAAAACCGTCGGGACAATCACATGATCTGTCATATACTAAGTTTTGATTTACACATGTAAGTCACAACCAAATTACAAAATGAGATTTTGGATATATTTTACGTTCACATGCACTAGCCAGAATGGCCTTCAAGTGCAAATATCAAATTGTTAGTGTTTGCATGTCTCACCAAAGTACATACCTGGACTGCATTTACAAAAGAACTTACGACAAAGTCGTAAATGTTTTCAGTCTCATAGAATGGTCTTTTTTTTTTATACTAAAACCATTTATTTACAACTATTTTATTTTCCATAATAAATTTTACAGCCATTCGAATAAAGCATTGATTAGTTAGGGATTAGTTAGGGATTAATTAGCATTCATTTATTTTGTCGTACTAAGTCGTAAGTTCCTTTCTGGTAGTAATCATGACTGGTCCATAAAGTGACCTGTTCAAATGCTGCTAGAAGAGAAAATTTCTTTGGTTTGAGCATTAATTGAACAAATTAATTCTAGCTTTAAGACATTTTATTTGTGTATGATTATCTTCTTGCTATTGACATATCATACTGTACCTTTCTTTCAGTGTTTTGAATAGAGTTTTAGAACCTACGATATTGATGGAAATGAAGCTTAGCAATGGAAAGATACACTCATTTGAGGTAAAATTTTAAGCATTAGTTTTCTTTCTGTAAGGGGGTATGGTTTGTAGGTTTTGAGGGATTTGTCATTTGGTATTCAAATATGTGTTCTTCAAACCTTTATATAAAAGATATAAGCCGAAAACTGTCAATTTTGTTATGTAGAGAAAGAACTGATCAAGGCCCAAAGGGCCAAGATTAATACCTTCTTTCACTTTTAATATGACCAACAGAATCTTTGATAAAATAAAATGATTACTTATGCTAAGCCAACCAAAACAAAAAATGCATTGACAGTCTTGGATGCAGAAATTTTTCAAGGGTTCGGAGGAAGTTTAAGGTCAAGGTTTAAATTTATGAATTATTTATAGAAAGAATGTTGTTCAGATGATCCAGAATTAACTTTTAGTTATATTAAGATTGTGGGTTCTACACAGTGCAGTAACATTTGTCTTAATCTACATTCTGATCAAATGTGATGTGAATTGGGGTTACAGATTATTAATATGATCAAGTAGATGAATTTTGATTCTTGATTCTGAAAAATGGAGTAGATTCTCTGCTGTATCTTGCTAACTGTGTCATTCTCAAGGTGTTAAACATTAAATTTGTTTCTTTATTGGCAAATATAATGTCTTTATTCTTGTTTTCAACTTACATGTAGCCATCCATAAGTATTATAATGAGTTTTTACTTACTGTCTTTTTACAAACCTGCTTTTCTATCCATTGTTTTTAAGAATCATGGACACATACCGCTACATGTAACTTATTGGATTGTTTTTTAATTTAATCTTGTATAAAGACCAAATAGAACAAAGGATTAAAAACAAAAATGTTTTAAGGAGGCTGGGTGGCTAACAAATTAACCATCAGATCTTCCTTAAATTATTTAAGATATAAACAGCAAGTTCAAAAGTTCACAGGGATGTGAACTTGGTTGGTCACATGATCAAACCTTAAGCCCCAAAGGCCGGGTTTTTCAGAAGATTTGATCACGTACCAACCAAGTTTATAACTTATATTTACATTTGAAAAAGGCAAGTTGTTCAAAATTGTTAAAATTAGATTTCATTGTTTAATCGAAGCGATTAGTGCATGCTATGATCAATGTGACCTAATGAAAAAGTTCATACAGAATTGAACTTTTTCAATATTCTTTAGGTCGGTTCATAAAAGAAAACATACACGTATTTGCAAATGTTAATATTTAGGTTAAAACTTTAAAGAAAAACAAAATCCAAATATTTGAGCATTTCCCTTTCTTTATACAGAGATCTTCTTATTAATATTTAGGAGATAAAATATAAAACATGCAAAAATGGCCTTAACTATTGTTTATTTTGTGTATACTTTATTAGGAGGATCCCAGAGTTCCCAAATATTAATTAAAACATTCATTAATATCCTTTAAATAAATCAATAAATAAATCAATAAATAATTGTACTGCATTATTTGTTAAAAGATATAATGAAAGGGAGGGACTACTTCATTAATGGACAAATGAGAATAACCATGAGAGCGCTAAATGGGGCAAGGGTTCTAGATAGTGATAATATGCAGGTGAACAATTACCTTAAAGTGTTCGGTGTATAACGACCACATTTTGTACCTAATTCCTAATCATGATATCATTTTGAAGGTGTTATCAAATAAAAATACTCTACCAAAGGAATTTTCAAAATTTTGATTATGGTCCAACCAATTACACCTTGAATTTTGCATTGAAGTCTATGGGCAACATAAGTTTTAATATTAAGATGTTGTAAAAAGTAATTTATAATTTGTAAAACTCTTTTGGTTAATACATGCATAAACTGTCTCTTTATTAATATATGAAATAAAATTAATCATTTAACGCAGATATTTTAACGAAATTAAAACTTTCTTTTTTTCATCCAGGGGAGATAACTCTTTAAAAAATCTTAAGGTGCAAAATGACCAGCTCCTTATATGTTGTCTGTCATGTGAATTTGATTCTTTTCACTTTCATAGTTATATAGTAAAACATATTTAACTAGTTTAAAATGATTCAGAATTGTTCAATATCCCTTCATTATACATTGAATACCTTAATTCAATTCTGTTATGCAATTTCAAGTATTCCAATTATAAATTTGACATTGAGCACTTAATAATTTTTTATCGTCTGTTATTTACTTTCTGCATGATATATGATAACAGTCTAGTATATTTTTATCAAAATTGGACATTTTCATGTAGGCTTTTTTCCAGGAAACATTAAGAACAGCCACTTGTGCAAGAATAAACAGTATAAAAGTCAAACATGTTAACTCTATCCGTTTTCTCAGAAGTCTACCATTTTTTAAGTTAATTCTAACTCTGTCTCTCACCTATAGCTTTTATTTGATATTCTATTACTTAAATCAATACCTGGTTTTGGGGTTTTTTTGGTGTTTTTTTTTTATAGATATCCATTTTTTGAAGCCAATGTGGTCAGAAAATCTTAATTGTTGGGGTTGAAATAAGCACATGATTTGCAATTGGGGAGGGGGGGGGGGGGGGCTTTGGTAAATAAATAAAGTTGTTTAAATCCAAGACTACAGTATCAATTGGATTGTTTGTTTTTTTTAGACAAATTGACTTTTATCATTGATGTATACAATTAGCCCTTTTTACCACTCAGTGACATTAAGAATGCCTCTTACACAACAACTGTGGCAGATGTGTTATACACTGGTAGAAATTACCTGTTTTTCAGACTATCATATAATGATAAGCCACACACATTGGTAAACAAGACAGCGTTATATGTTAAATAACATCTAGCAAACTGTATAGAAAAAGTTATGTAAAAAAAAAAAAAGATTGATGATTAATTATTATTGATCCGACTTGGTCTTATGAAACCTTTACCTGTATCAAAATATTCAGTTTTGTAACAAATAAAAACTATTTACAGGACTGTATTAAAAATACCGGTACTACAAAATACTTACTGTACATAATATTATGTATATGTTTTAATCAATCTGATAAATAAATTTATTTATCAGATTTTATTTGAAAACAAGACAAAGGAAATGGTAAACATGATGTTTTGAAATATACATTGGACCAGATTTCATTTCTAAAAAAAAATTTCATTCTACATTGTTATGATTATTGATCATTGTAATTTACAAAATTTGTTCCAAAATTAGATTTTATCAAAAAAGACCCCTTTCACTTGACTCAGATATTCTGTCAATGGCAATGATGTGCCCATGTAGTCAAATCAGTTATTTTGTTTTTAACTGTCTTTATATCTCATGAAACAAGCTACAGAGGGTGTACGTATAATTGTATTTGAATGGTCTGTCAGTCCGTCAATGAGTCATGCATTCAATCAGTCAGTCAGTGAATCAGTTAGTCATGTATCTAATCAGTCATTTTATAACTCAATCGATTGAAACTGAACAATTAAATAATCACTGTTAATTGCCGGTTTGTTAAATTGCCAAGAGGATACCTGTTCTTTGTAAATTTAATATCATTTTAAGTAAAGTATAGTCAAAAACTTGCTATCATTGCTATGTATGATATAAGTTTCAAAATAAATCTTAAGACCTCTGGGATGTGGGTTCTCTCAGAGAACTGCATCTTCGCTGGCCAAGTGTTTTTGGTCTACTTCGCTCCCCATTTGTGAGGAAAGGTGTGGATCAGAAACCCTTGATTTGGGAAGATGAGAGAACTCCCTGGGAATGAGTTCTCGAAGAGAACCTGTATTTTAACATATGGGTAGACATCTACTGGGTAGCACTTCTCCAGGGTACAACTTCTGATACCATAATGATGACATTTTGTGATGCTTGTATTTATTTCAACAAGTACGCTGTGTATGGCTGCCAAAATGAAAAAAAATATATAAAAAAGATCTCCATATTATTAGTTAGAATTTGTCAACGTTGGTTGAAATTTCTTTATAATTTTAGGCAGTGTTTCATAGGTTTGTGATTGGCCATGAATGCTGAGGTAGAGAGGTTGTTGTCTAAGTATTGCCTTGATGATATAATTTTAGGTATTCATGAAATCAATTGAAACTATCATGTGTCAAAAGCAATTCAACACAAATATAGATTGTCCTCTTCTTTTAGGCATTGTATCTCGTTATAGAATACAACAATTACATACGTACTAAGATACACTTCTTAAAATAGATGTTTTTTCCTTATTATAATTCATTGTATAAAGTTATTACCAGATGACATTTACATTTGATGACTTCCTTCACTGAACCAATTGAATCATAACTCAGCAAAGAAGATGGGGGAACAAGATAGTGAAAATGCCCATTTGGTTTTGTCGTAAAAAAACAATTTCAAATTATTTTTTTGCCAACCAAATATACTAGATGATGTAATATTACAAATTTACAAAAGCACAATTTCTAACTATATTCAGTTTTGAATATTTTAACAAACGATAAGAAATAAAAAATGAATTCTTAAGTTTTGGTGGTATCGAACCCACAACCTAAAAACCCTATAGCTCTATAATGTTACCTAAAGTCTGGTGCTTTAGCCAGTGAGCCATTTCAGTCACAACAAACTTCATTGTTCAATGCTAAATGCACCTTCAACCACGAATTTACGGACTTGTACAGCAAAACTCGTTTATAACGAATTTCAAGGGACCATAGAAAAAACTTCGTTATAGCCGTAATTCGCTATACGTTTATAACGAATTCGTAAAATATATTATAGCGAATTCGTTATAAAATAATTAAGGGTTTTTACGGCTAACAGTTTTCTAAACTATCGTAAGTTATAAAATTATATTACCGTCATTTAAAAAAATGTAATTATAACCATTTCATTTCAATTTTTTTAAAAATTCCGTATACTATTTGAATTTTAGTATTTTATATATGCATCTTAAAATTGCATGTTTCTTCACTGAAATTTGAAATGGAAAAAATTCGTTATAAAAATGATAAAATACGTTAAAATTTTGCCAGCGGGGGTCTTCAAATTACTTCGTTATAGCCGTAAATTCGTTATAGCCGTGTTCGTTATATACATCAATTTTCTATAGGTTTATATAAGAAATTTGCCGGGACATGAATAATAATTCGTTATAGCTGTAAATTCGCTATATCCGTGTTCGTTATATTCGAGTTTTGCTGTAGTATTTCTCTAAAAGGTTCAATTGTTGGGATACAAAATGACATTTTTAAAGTATATGGGTCTATTCTCCACAATTTTGTTGATTGAAATCGGTTTGATTTCCTTTAAACCTTATATAGACTATGACAAAAATATGGATTCCAGACCCACTCTATAAAAGAAAAGGCATTGAAGGTTTAAAAATGACACTATTTGGAGGTTTTGACACGCATACGCCAGTTTAAATCAACCTATTCTAAATATTCAACATATTTAAAGGTTATAAATCGATGTTATGGTAAATATACATTGTTTTCAATAACTTAGAAAGAAATTATGAGATTTCTCCAAATTTTAATTTTACAGTATCTTATCTATCCCCATATAGGCAGTTTACTTGCCTTATTCATCCATCTTCTTCTGTAATTTACCTATAACCCCCATGCATCCTCTGACGTGTCTCTTTACAGACAAATCATGAAATGTTTATTATTTTTTCATAAATACCAATACTTGTATAAGATTTACTAAAGAATGATTCTTTATATCACATCATGTTAGAAAATGAGATAGCTAGGTGCATGGAGCTGAAGAATTTGCACTGACAGTAATCCCCTAGGTGGGATTATGACAATTTGATTATAAAATGGTTGTGTAAGCTTTTACATAATGTTCCAATTTATTAAATATTGTCCATGAACACTGCAGAATATTCAGTGAATTTATCCAGAACCCATATTTGACATCAAAGAGAAAGAATATAAATGTATATACATGTATATATATCTCACAGATATAGGTATAATTAATATTACCGGTA
Source organism: Magallana angulata (assembly GCF_025612915.1). NCBI lineage: Eukaryota > Metazoa > Mollusca > Bivalvia > Ostreida > Ostreidae > Magallana > Magallana angulata. The sequence continues at coordinate 15,730,961 of NC_069117.1, forward strand.
TATGTTTAAACTTTTACACAATCTTGAAGGGCAAACGGGGTCATGTACTACATTTTAGCTTTAGTTAGTGCTATTTATACCCATTTCTGATAAAAGGGCCTAGAAGAAAGTACATTTTACTCTTTGCATGGTTCATGATATTTGGTAACAGATATGTAACAGATTTGGAACAAGTTTATGAAACAATCAAATTTTAAAACTTGTTACAGCTAGTTTATTATCATTTGAAGTACAGATAGATGAATTATAATCATATTTTTCATATACTTTTAAAAGAAGCAATATTAAAACATTTTTACATTTAAAAAGGTTAAATGGTAATAACAATTCATATATTTCAAAAGAGGCATGTGGTAAAAAACTGATTGAAGAAATATAAGAGTTCAGGCAGAGTTCTCCGTAGAAAAGTGTAAAGGTTCAGATGTCCATCTTAATGATTGGAGTAAGCATATAGGCCTATATAACCAAGTTTATATAATGATATGAGTTGGAATGTGTCCCTCACCTTGGCTTGCATTTATTTATGTAACTTGAGCAATGAACACTTACAAATTCAAATTTTTTTAGCTGTCTTGCCAGATTGTACAGGTACTATGAAAGAAAGCAACACAGGTAGACAGATTGCCTAAAGATGATGAGTAATTAACACAATTAATATTATGAACTGTACTCTTATGCAGTTATACAATATAGTGGTGAATCAGTGCAAGGTGATCAAATGCTTAAAATTTTTCATTATGATGCCTGGAAAAGTTGAAAGAAATATTCTAACTTGGGGCAGTTTACGCTTATAAACTGCAAAATGGTTTATATTTAAAAAATAAAATGCTTTCTTTGGTGTTTCAAGCAGGATATGACAGTAGAAAAAATACTTAACCCAGCTGTGTTATTGTTCAGTAGGGTTTTGGGTCACATATTTGACATGTGTCCTACTTTAAAACTAATGTTTTATTTTTATTTTAAGGTTCCCGTGTCACAATTTCACCAGCTGAGGTATAATGTGGCTTATGTTCTGAAAGAAATGGAAGATTTGGAGAAAAAGAGCATTCTCAAAATTCAGGATTGACAGTCATTAAAAAATGAAAGATAACTCATATGATTTTTGTGATTATATCAACTGCAGTCTAATTGAAACAGATACCACTGGGGATGCTCTGTACCTATTATTATTAACACTGAAGAATTCCATTTCCTGGTATATTTGTGCTGTATTTTGAGATTTCATAGAAATAAAATTGATTAATTATTTGTTGAATTTTTTTTTTTACATATTGATGAATCATGCATGTCAACAAAAAACAGGTATTGTAATTTTAAAAAAAATTGTTCTGCATTTAAGAATAGGGGTTCATCAGGCAGATTACCCGGTTTTTCAAAATTCAGATGTTTTATGGCATTCTCTCAAGATGAATATACTTAATAAATAAGAAATTATTCCAAGAATACTGGTAGTTGAGGCTTTAGAAATGAGCTCATATAAAAAGTTTTCAGAGTTGTTTTTTTGAATTTTAAAAATATCTGTCACAGAAGTATGTGGTTGGAAATATATTGGCATGTGTGTTTGTATCCAATCCCATTTTACATTTTGAGATGTTTCCTGAGTTAAACCTGCACATGTAAATCAGAAGTCTACTCTCTTTTGTACACTGTTTTACAAATGTACAAGAAGTCTGTCTCTTTGCAGAATTTTAGTTCTGTAAACCAAGCAAAGGACTGGATGCGAAGTTGTAGTTTAAGAAATATTTTATTCAAAAATATACATATAAGTATATATAAATGAATCTGGATTGAACAGCAGGCAAAAATAGCCTAAATTAGTTCTCTCCATCAAACCTGACTCTCTAATAATAATTAGGTATAACAAATTAACCGTCCCCTTTTTGCCCTACATAATAGTATTTAGAAGAGCTAATTTGTAGTTTGATATATAAAAATAATGAAAAAATAAAATAAAATCGCATGATCGAGACATGGATTTAAAACGGAAGGGCGATAATTGACATCATATATTAAGCAAAGTAAGAGCTTACTCCCGTACAATGATAAGCTATATTAAATTTAATAATTATTGTGTCTACAGTAGTTACAACCCTATCCCCTTTTTGAAAGGAGAGAGAGAGAGAGTACAATTTACCTGTAACAATGTGGCTGTAATACAGAGTGTGAAAAAATAACAATATTTAGAGCCAGTTTGCCTAATAAATTCATTTTAAATAGTTAAATGTAAAAAGAAGTTGGTTGACAATGACCATGTGTTGTATTCGTTGAAACTGAACTTATATTTTTTTTTAGAGTATATTAATGAACAAAATATAGGTTTTAAAATATTTATGTTATTAAACTTTCCTTTAACAGAATAAACATTACACAAAAGTATTCAATTACTGCTCATATATATACATTAACAGTATTTATTTGATTTATACATTAGATTTTTTGTTGTTGATATATAATGTACATTTTACTCCCTAGAAAGCATATGTTGTAGTTTTGCACACGCACAAAAAAAAAATGGTAGTTTTTATGACGGAAGGAAATAAATCAAACGACAGGAAGGGACATTTAGGAAAGACAACAGATATAGTGATTTATGTTCCAAACATTAAATTATAGCTTTCTATGAATAATCATGAATTATAATTGAAATTTCTCAGAAATACATTTTTTTTATAAAAAAAAATATTTTGGATATCGCTTTCTTAATGTCGTTTGCATTAACTCTCTCTCTCTCTCTCTCTCTCTCTCTCTCTCTCTCTCAAATTATATATTTTTCACACTTGTTAGACCATTATTTATACACTGAACTGACTACAATTTCTTCCGACCGTTTTTCACGATCTTTACAATGAGCACACGCGGCGGGTGCGACCGGTCGGCAGGGGATGCTCACTCCTCCCTGATCTCATCTCTATCTTTTTAGGGGTTTGTACTGCTCTGCTTTTATTTTCTATTTCGCTTTATGGATTTTTGAGATGGTTGACAGTTTGTTATTGTCATTTTTCATTCATTCACCACCTGACACCATCTTTTTCTCCAATTGCGCATGTTAAGCTTATTACACGGTTTAGCAAATAAATCTATATATAGATGAAACCAGGTGCTCTTTATTAATTCTAATAAAAAAAAAATTACCATCTGTTACATATGCATTATGAAAGTAAGAAAAAAAGAGTGTTTTTCTTTATGCGTTTCAAAATTTGCGTTCGCTCTTGCTCACATTAGTCCGAAATATCTTACCCCCCCCCTTTTTTTTAAAAACAATTTTGATATTTTATTTTCTTGAGGATAAAATATCAAAAACGTTATTGAAAAGACATGAAAATGTCATATTTCGGACTAGCTCACATGCGCTTGATTCTGTAATAAATTAAAAATTCTTCTTACGGTATAATAAAACATTTTCACATGTATCATTATAGGGCATGCTTTCATTTGATTAATAACTTCTTTCTGCGTAAATAGCGTCAAAACTGAAAAGCTAAAAAATATCACAGGTAACGATAGGTGAAACAAGGCTCTTATCTGTTGAATAAGGTGTATATTTTTGGTGTGGTATATGATCCCCATGCATGCGTAATATTAGCATTGTTTTAGCTCAGAGAATTGGGTTTTTTAAAGTTTGATATTAATTTTTTGCATCCTGCCCGAGACTAGGAAATATTGGCTTTTCCTGCAGGCCAGCAATGTTTGGATGTTGTTAATGCAGCTTCATGTAATAATTAAACAATAAAAGCTTTAATCTTTGGTGATTCATGCGGGATATGAAGTTGGCGACATTGCAGAAAAAATACATAACCTTTCTCAGTTTTCGAAAATTCATTATCAAAATTAAAAACTATAGATGTACCTAGATATGTAAAATTGTTAACAATGTCTAAGTTTTGGTGTTTGAAAATCTATTTTTAATCGTTTCTGACCTTACCACCCATTCGAAAAATCACGATTTTGGATTTAAAGCAACAGTTATCGAAAGTTTCCTACCATACACATCTAGAAGATTTCGCAATCCTACAAACAATTCAGAGAAGAGAACTTAATTTTTATATAAACTATAATATAATATTAATGTCACAATACTCGTAGTCATTGATGAAATGCATTGGACTATATATACATACGTTACAAAATCGATTCGTAGTGTTATCACAGACAAAACAATGCAACATTTAAATATTTGAGGTGTGTTTTATATATATATATATATATATATATAATAAAAAACTTTTAAAACACTGTTTCAAAATATATATTTAAATTAATACATATTTAATTATATAAATAGTTATATAAAATTTATACTATATATATAAATATATATATATATATATATATATATATATATATATATATATATATATATATATATATCTCTAGTATGAAATATCAAATGAACCGAAATCGGTCAAGAGAATTTAATTTCATTTAAAAACCTTTTTGCACTAAAGCTTTACATATATATATCAATGCTTGTATGATTAGCACGATATTTCATATACTCCTTTCTTTTGCATTACAATGCCATCTATACATAACCGTGCAATTTTAATATATCAAATTTTCGTAATTTTCCTGACATTGGTTGCACATGTATAACGACTTAATACAAATCTATATTTCTGATCGTATATATCAAAGAACCTATACATCATACGATTTGTTGGCAATGTATGCTACGTAAAAACAGGGATAAAGAAACTACTAAAATCAGATCGAAAGATCTTGCCTTTCCTCTTACCTGTATGAAAGTTTATATCAATAATATATGCTGTACATGTATTGACCTGTATTTAAGATGGACATGTGGCGGACTATTTATATCTTACGACACGTGGGGATCTGAACGTGATGTCGGCTCTATAGGTTTCAAAATCTGCGCTTCACACTTGCTATATAACTAGAACGGCCTAAATACGTAGTAACAGAAAAATAAAAACAAGTACTTACTGACTCAATGACAAACAATTTAAGCAAAATAATTGTAATATGTAAATTCTAATGTATGGCCTCATTCATTATATAATCAAATTAAAGACCTATATAAATGTGTTCTTAATGTAATAAGAAATGCGATTGATTGTTGAAGATATTGGGGAGAGTAGATATAACATTACAGAGATGTAACACATGGAAAATATTTTTAAATAAATAACATATCTGACCTACATGGGGTTCAATTAAATCAAGTGCTTTTCATGAAACGGTGACTGCATGGTGTCAGTATATAATTATAAGTCTCATATAATCGGCGTTTTCGTTAAAGACCCCGTAAGTTTTACTAAACATCAAACAGCGTAGGTTATGATATGTCAGATAAAATAGTTATATATATTAAGATTCTTCGGACTTCGTCATTTTTTTTTTTACCTCAAATGCTCACTTGTTGACCAGTACACATCAATATCGATTTCCACACCTTTCGGGGGAAAAATGTTTAATATAAACTGTTTATCTTACAAGGGACGTATACACGCCCCTGATCTTACTTTAGTATTTACTGCAGATCTTCATAGTTATCAAATTAATATCACGAATTAATTATTATACAATTTAATATACTGGGTATATAACATAAATGATTATAAAATTTCTGCTTTCATAACAAACCCTGTCGCGACCCCAGAAAAGGAAATATGACCAATCAGCGCATAGCTACAAACCACGTGATACATTACATAAGTTGCAAACATCACAATAACCGTACTTTACACCGATGGATCTACTGTGAGTGAGGAAGAGTGGATCAGCCACAGTCAATGATGGTTGATTTAGCGAAAGAGGCATTCAATACTCAGAATTTCCAACTAGCAGTGGAAATTTATGAGCGAACGATAAAAGAAAACGGACCATCCTTGGAACTATGCATAGGACTGGCTGACAGTTTTGCCTCGTGTGGTCACTTTGAAAAAGCTTTTGATACGTATGCGAGTGCTTTCAGACTCGGAAACTTGACCCAGTCATCTTTAAAACATTTGGTTTCGGCTCTTGTGAACGCTGTAAAGCAGGACAGTATTGCCACAAGTGCAAATATGAGCAAAAGTTTCATGTTTACATGCACTATATGCAGGGGACTTTTTAATGAACCAGTGACTATTCCGTGCGGACACACTTATTGTAGAAAATGTTTCGAAAGAGATCAATCAAAAGCATGTAGAACATGTGGTACTCTTCATCATTTAGTGAGGACTTCAAATTTTAAATCCAACGTGTTACTGATGAGATTAATCGAAAGTTGGTTCCCTAATGAAAGTAAAGCTTCGTGTTTGAAATCTGAAGGGAATAAGTTTTTTGAAAGAAGAAAATACGATAGATCGATTGAAATGTACAGTTTAGCCATTGAATTGTGTAAGTATTAATTTTAAACCAAAAGTAAGTTATGAAACACAATCCGGAAGATGGTTGTTTTGTAACAATCTAACTTCCGGTTGGGTTAAAAATGTCCACAAGTCTACTTTCACTTTGATTATTTATGAGAAAATAGGAATTTGAATCATCAAAGCTAATTGTAATGACTTTTCCGTTAGTTATTCACAATTGCTATGCATCTGGAAATTAAAACTTAGGTTCAAAATGATTTTAATAATAGATTTCAAAGCTGTTGATCACAGACTTTTGTAACATGTTTGACATTATATGATAATTTCCAGTTTTTCAAAGTTAAAAAGCATACAAAATTGCCTCACCTTGCAGTCAATTATAAAGGGTTTTCTTTGCATCATTGAAGTGCGCTCTTTCCTTCCATATTATCAGTGAAGAGTTAAGACCATGATATTGGAAATCTGAAAATTTGTTTTACAGCTCCACATGATCATTTGTTACTGAGCAATCGTTCCCATGCATTTGGCTGTCTTGATCGCTATAGTGAGGCTCTGCAAGATGCAGAAAAAGTGATCAAACTTCGACCTGATTGGCCTAAAGTAAGATTCTTTTTACATCTCTACCTTTATTTTCAATTTTTATAGATGAATTATGAGTATGAGGAACTGTGTCTTTTTACTTCAGTAGGATGTTTGAGCAACATTTGAAATGTATAAGATAATTTAGAATTTAGTATATTATTATCATAATTGATAAGTTTTCAATTATATGTATCACTTTTTTCAAACCTAATAGGGATACTTCAGGAAGGGTTGTTCCCAGTTTGGTTTGAATCTGTTTGAAGATGCTGTGGTGTCATTGCTACAATGTCTAGCATTAGACTCTGAAGTTCAGGCAGCAAAAGATTTCCTTGCTAAAGTAAGTAAAATACTTTGAATATTCCACACATTATGACATAATAAAATATTTCTGGGTGTATTTTCAAACCATTGTTTTTTCATTATTAATTTGGTTGCTCTCTATTCATGCCTATGTGCCAATCTATGGTAGTACTGTCATCAAGATGAAGAAAATTGATTCAAACATTATGATTTCTATGGCAATGTCAAAATGTAAAATATATTTCAATTGGTATCAATAGTCTTACCAATCTTTATGGGAGGGAAAAAATTCTTAACATATCAAAACAATCCTTGAACATGTAACAGTAGATCACTATAAACGTATAATTTATTTCAGTCTCTGCACAAGATTCTGTCCCCATTCCCAGATGATGATGTCAAAGCTTTGGCTTTAAAGAATCAGTTTAACCCTTCGCTGCTGACTCGACTGATTCGGGCCAACTTCAGCTCCTCTCTTCTTCTACCTCACATGACCGTCCACAAATTGGAGCAACTCAAGGACATCATCGATGAAACCCTCTGCAGTGCCACCAACTTCTTACTTGAACAAGAAGAAGTCAAACCAAGCTTTGATCATGTTGATATGGTAGGTATTGCAAGTACTGTTTTTGCATTTCTGTTAAAGCCTATTTTGAAAGAAATGGTGTTTGACTGGAAAGATCTATGGATGAAATAATCACTTTTTGCTCATTTTTGTAGGAGGAACAGTGTTCATCTGGGCATGTTTCCTTTGGTCAGAATGACAACAATGTCCTTCCCTTAAATTTTAAAAGTATGTACAGGCTTTGCCCTATCACAGAGATTAAATTTTTTGATTTGATGTAGATTTTATTTATGAATGGAATGAATTTCATCAGGTGCATCAGAACCAAGCAGCAGATCAGAGTCGCCAGTCTTTTTCTGTCGAGGTTCAAGGTCACGTTCACACTCGCCCTCGGGGAGGAACATTGACATCAACAGGAAGCGGGCCAGAGAACCGAGCACCACCCAACCACCACTTTCCCCACAGGAATCACCGCAAAAACAACAAAGTAAGCTTAGGGAAACAATTCTTAGGCGTATAAAATTTATTAAGTTTGAAAAATATTATGTGTATTAAAAATATCAGTTGATCAATGAATTTCATACCGATAATCATTAATTATTTACATATCATATGTTGTAAAACTTACAAAATTTCTGCTTTGTAGAGTCTGAAGAAATTGTACCAATGGATATTAGCAAAATCTTAGTGAATGTTGAAGACTTTGAATGCAGTTTGTGTTATCGACTGCTGTATGAACCAGTAACCACCCCCTGTGGACACTCCTTTTGTCGTCCCTGTCTAGACAGGTGTCTGGATCACCAAAGCAACTGTCCTCTATGCAAAAGCACATTGGCTGAGGTAAGCCCAGTTGCACTTCAATGTTACTAACATATAAGCACTGTGGTTTTTTTTATGAAGTTCATTGATTCATATGTGTTTAAATATCTCTTGATTTAGGCCTCAAATTTTAAACAATTCGCGATGTTTGTTAGGTACTGCAATGGGTCAAATGCTGTCAAATTTATTGATTTTACTGCCATTTGAAAAAGGGAATATTATTTACTTTGAATTAAATAAAATAAGTTAAGAACCTTTTCAAATCTTGCAATGGAAATAAAAATAATTGTATGTCAATTACTGTTATAAAATTTTTGGCTGTAGAAATTGAAGATTGTTAATATATTTGGCCTTATATTTATTCTTAGTATTCTTTTTTCATTTATGAAACAGTATTTGGCTGAGAGGCGTCAGACTCGAGATGAATCTTTGGAAAATATTATCAAAACATATTTCCAAAAAGAATATGAAGCAAGGAAAAAACTTCATGAAGATGAAATTGCAGAACTTGCCAAGTAAGTTCAGATATATTAACATAACAAATAATAAAAAAAAGTGTTCCTTTGCTCCATTAATTGTTCAGGAAATCTTTGGTAAATGAAAAGTATAAAACGTTATTGAATCTTCAAGATTCAAGTGTTAGTTTTTGGAGTAAGTTTTTTTGTTGAGTTTTTAATTGTTGACATGAAAGTATAAAATTGAGTTTCTTCTCACTTCAGGATGGGTGAAGATGAGAGACATCACATCCCCATTTTTATTTGCGCCATGGCTTTCCCTGGAGTGTCCTGTCCACTGCACATATTTGAACCTCGATATCGACTGATGATAAGACAATGTATGGAAGCAGGGACTCGCCAGTTTGGCATGTGCATTGCAGATGGTGAATCAGAGTATGTGTGAACATTTTTATATTTTCTATATTCTGCTAGCATTTGTTTCTCCTACACAATGGGTTTTCAGTTAAACTGGTTCATTGCCTTTTTAATTTTATGGAAGTCATGTTTTAAAATGATTGAAAAATAGATGGGAATTAAGGTTTTTAACTAATTAGTAAAACACTAAATGAGTTGGCTAAAGTGCTAGTATTTCCAATGGAAGTCAGTGAAACCCAGATAAAAAAGACATATAAAAAGATAGTACCTGCTAAATAGTGTTATGTAATATGGTAATGTTGCCAACAGAATTTTGTAATGGTATGCTTAACAAAATTTTAATGGTTTTATTTGACAAATGAGTTATAAAAAAAAAGAATTATTTTTTCTAGTTTTGATTCTCTCTGAAATTAGATTAATCCAGTTCGTGGAACTTTAAATTTTTAGCATGCTTGTTGCAGTGGCAAAATTATTAACAACCAGTTATATTTTTGTTCACAGGGATGAGTTTTCGGAGTTTGGCTGTATGTTGGAGATCAGAGATGTCCAATTCTTCCCTGATGGCCGGTCCCTGGTGGATTGTATTGGAGGAAGGAGATTTCGAGTTTTATCCAAGGGACATCGAGATGGGTACAACACTGCAAACGTTGAGTTCCTGAGGGATGTAGTAGTTAAAGAAAAGGATATGGAAGGTAGATTATGACTTATTGTATTTTGTTTCTTTCCACTCATCCAAATTTAGAAAATGTTGTTGTTACTCATTGAAAAAGTGATAGTGAGCAAATTAACTATCACATTTAGAAAGCTGTAAGAATTGATTGTTCAGTTTCTTTAGTATGAGGATGTAGAGAAATAATTTAAGTCTAAACATTAATGTAACAATAAAAACAGAAATGTTACAATAATTTCCGTTTTTTCCAAATTCAGCCGTTAACAAACTGCAAGAAAAGACCTACAGTGAAGTGAAAAGCTGGTTTGAAAACCTCCCAGGGATACAGAGAAATCAGATCAGTCGCCATTTTGGTGGCTTTCCCTCCTACGACGCTGATTTTCAGGGTAATCCTAACAGCACTGCTTGGCTATGGAAAGTCCTGCCAGTTCTCCCTCTGGATCCTAGGATCCAGTTAAAAATGCTGGCAATGACCTCCTACAAGGAGCGGTTAGAGGGCATACTGAGAGTGGTGGAGTACATTAAAAGACGGCAGAGTTCATGACTATGGAAGATACCTTATTTCCTGAATTACCTCCCATTTAACTACCAGATAGTGATAGGGCTCGTTATAGTTATTGCTTTATTTATTCAAGTTGCAATCTGAACAATCTTCTCGTTTATATTTTATATTTATATTTTAGACTATCCATTTTCTTATCCAGATGTTTGAATGCTGTAGGAAGATTTGTATCTTAAGAGAGATGCTGTATTTGTGAGAGTATGGGTAGTGAGAGAGGTGTCTTTGTTTATGTGTTTTTATCAACTGGTTAATGCATCTTGTCACAATTACTCACTGAAATGAGGCTTTTAAAGAATAAGTATATTTACTTATTTACTTTAGTGATATAGAAAATGCCGATACCGATAATTGTCATAGAAGAGAACGGTTAAGTTACTACAGTTTGCCAAAAATGATTTTACAAGTGTTGGAGTTTTTATGTTGGATACCTCTTCTTGACATGGACTGTTTTAACTAAAACTTTAAAATGAAATTTTACCTGTTAAAAGCAACTACAGCATTCGGTATGGGAGATTGTGTGCAAAAGCATTGTTTGATACCAGGTATATTGAGGGTAAATCGATAATTATATTTAAATGAATAATTTAACTATCTAATCAGGATGAGCTTCTGTGTCTGTCGATTGATTTACTTTGATTAATATGGTCTGCAATGAGTACCTTTGAACTGTGATATTTCTTCAAACCTTTCAGGTCAAATATTCAATGTATATTTTTGTATCTTGTTTTCTTTTTATGGTTGTAATATATGTAACACTGGATTCATAATTGGCTGTAAATCTGCTTTGGAGCTTTTTATAAGAGCTACAATATTGAATTTCACAGTATTTTGATTGTGTTACCAAGAATTGATCTGGGGGAGTCCTGTAGTTATACAGAATGAAATGATGGAAATTTTCCAAATGTCCACTGTTTTGTCGTGTAGTTTTACCCTCATAATGTCCATGTCAAATCATGTTGGTCTTGTCATTGGGCAGGATAAACCCTCAGAGTTGACCAATCTAGTATATAGTGGTCTGTGTGGATGGATGTCATCATTTGATTGTTTAAACATGTTAATTATTATTTGAATGCGACAAAGTTTTTACATTGATTCAATAAAAATATACGATACCTAAGTGTTCGGATATATTGTTTTTTAAGGCGTCGAGCTAATGCTCGGCAGCCTTCTAGCGATCGTCTGGATTGGCAATCGTCCAAAAATTCATGCACTGCACCGCCTTTTTGATGCGCATAAAAAAATAAGTTCCTTGAAGTATTAAACGTATTACAAGATTTGTATTCCTTTTATTCAACTAAATTGTGTACGAGAAACCCAACTTTGCCTCCCTGGTTATTGACAACTCATTGCATTAGTATAAATTTGCTTAATCAAGAAATGGCGGATGAATACAATAAGGTGCAATGTAAACATTCACTAAAATATTATTTAAGTTTATCGCTTACATTTTGATTGGAGACTGTGCCCGATAGAAATAAAATTTGATATGTAAATGTATTTGTTATCGGGCATGGTCTTCAAAATAATTGTAAGCGATAAACTTATCTAGAGATTTTGTTGCAATTAATAAACACGATAATGCAGTTGGTTTGGTCGAGCATTTTAGATAGCACGTGTTGTGGATTTGTTTGTAAACAACCATAGCATAGGTAATCTTGTTTCAAACGGGAATTGAAATAAATAAAAGTATGTTTTATTATTATAATTAGGGACACACTGTTAATGTATTCAAATTATGAGCCTGTGAAATGTGCAAAGACTTTTTAAAGCAGAAAGAAAATAATTTTTTTTTTAACTTTGAAATTTCTTCGATTTTTGTAACCATGATAAGTTATTGTATTATAAACTCATCACTACATATTTTATAACGAAATATACTGATTATTGTTTTTGAAACAGCACAAAACGTAATTCATTTCCTTTTTTATTCTAATATTATTTGATAAACGACTATACATATTAGTACAGAATTTCAAATTATTGATATCATTCTATATAAAAGAAAATGTCAGCTTGACGCCTTTGTGGCCGTTCCGGCCTTTGATATTTTATTTTCTATTTTGCGTGTGTGTGTTTTGTTCACAGTAAATAAATAATTAATTTATAAACATAAACATTGCAGTAACTCTCAAATTGACATATGCCAGCACGTAGTGAAAGATTAGATATACATATAGCACAGGGAAATTCGCTGTATTGGAGCTCCACCTCCTCCCTGGCCGGGACTTGATCTCACGACCTCTGGAACCCTCTCACCTAGCTGTGAGCGTCCTCTGCGCTAACCACTCGTGCCTCTTAACAATGTGGCATATTTGGGTGTGTTTTATTAGAAAAAATAAAAATAATTGTATTTGAAGCATTAAATTAGCTTCTCTTCTTTACAGCATTGGTATCTGATGAATGTGCGCGATAGAATTGCCTTAATTCGTCAGTCCACGGATGACTAACAAGTTGCGTGGAGAATTTAGACAGTCCGTGTGAGAGAATGTTGGATAAGTCCTGAAGCTGGCCAGTTTTTTTGGATCAAACTGCGCATCGCCAGTCTCGATACGGACTGTTCATATCGGCTGTGGTGTAGCCACAGTCCGGACACAAAGCCCCTGCGATCTCCTACCCAGACATTGTATGTGACAGGGACACTGGGATTTGGAGGAAAATCTAATCAAAATTACAATTCAAGACAGAATGTAGCTGCAGTATATTGTTTTTAGATAAAGAGAAGTCGGGGAGTGCAATCCATCGTCGGTGACCCACGCGTGATTCTTATCGATTCTCTCCATCATCATTGATGAAACTTGTGGACTCAAAACAGTGGTTTGCGACGATGAGTGCAGTCATACATTGTTTTATTTATACAAACTTTTCACACCTATTGTGACAAAAATTAGTGTGCAAACTAAATGATCACTCATATATTTTTAATTGTTCCGGAGACTATATTTATTGTTCATTAACTTTTTTCTAGAAAACAATAATATTCCACTGGCCGGCTTTCTCAGGTTTTTTGAAAGAATTTTCTTTTGTTTGTTTTTCGCTTGAGACCGTCACATTGACCTCGCACTCAACTCTCCACACTCTAAGGTGTTAGACTTATGGGGTCATCGTTTCGTGCTTGGTCAACGCCGGAGGAGTACTTAAAGGTCACAAAATACATAAAGTATATTCTGCATGGAAAAAATCTATACTCTCCACCACATCCTAGTGTAACTTAAAGGCAGGTTCTATTCTAGACGGAGTTATATTGTGAACAGTAATTTGATCGAGCGATTTTGTATTTCGTAAGCTTGCTCCATAAACGCAACGCGGGTACGATCAATGACTAAAGAACGTGGGGCCGCACGTGTACGTTGTTGTGCAATTATTGTAATTTTTACGTAAGTCTCTATTCTTAGTTCATTCTTCCCGTCGTGCAAGAGTGATCATTAAGGATAGCCTTGTACATTATCTATGTTCTATTTATATTGCTAGGAGTACCTATCAGTGGCGTCGGTGGGGGCCTAGACTATTCCAGAGAAATCTTGACAAGCAAAAAAAAAATCATCAAGGATAGCCTTGTACATTACCTATGTTCTATTTATATTGTTAGGAGTACATATCAGTGGCGTCGGAAGCAAATTGAAAGGGGGGCGGCTAGACTATTCCAGAGAAATCTTGAGAAGTCAAAAAAAAAACCAAAACCTAATTCCCAATGGGGGGGGGGGGATACCTACATGTATGACTCCAACTTCTCAATATTTCAATCTGTTCAAGGTAAATTAAGGAATTAAGGAACAATTATGTTTGCTGCGACAAAAAGTGTGTGTGTGTGTGTGTTGGAGGGGGGGGGGGGGGGGGGCTAAACCCCCTTTGATGCTATGTGCCTAATGTTAGGTCTAACTTCGCAAAAAAGTCCCCCCTCGCGCCCCCCCCCCCCCCGTTTCGACGCCTATGCCTATAGTTTATGAGATAAAAGTATCATAACAAACAATTCGAGATAAATGTACATCGATTTACTACCGGGTAACAAAAAAAAAAAAAAAAGAAAATGTTAGTGACAGAATGGCAAAATAGAAGAAATTCTTAGAAAATATCTCCAACTAAATTCAAACGCTTTGTCCCACTGGCGTCGGAAGCAAATTGAAAGTGAGGGGGGCTAGACTAATCCTCAGAAGTCCTAAAAAACCTATTTCCCAAAATCATGAAATTCCTAATCCCCTGGGGGGGGGGGGGTTGGCCTATTACTCTTTCTCAATCTTTCAAGGTTAATTTAGGAACAACTATATTTCCGGCGATAAAAAGATGGGGGGCTAAACCCTCTATGATGCTATGTGCCTAATGGTTAGGTCTACATTTGCAAAAAAAGCACCCCCCCCCCCCCCCGGTTCCGACGCCTATGTGTCCTATAATGGAATTTAAACGTTGCACTTTCGCTCCTTCGCCTTCGTGAAAGAAATGAAACCATAAAAATTCTTATGGCACCCTGGATCAACTATTGGTGCTCTTTGATTTGATAGTATATGCCCAGCAGGCATACAACGTTGTACCAACGTTGAAAATACGTTGATTATGGTTGACGACGTTGAACAACCAAAAAACAACGTTACAAGACGTTGAAAAAAAGACGTTGAAAACCTAACTAATTTTCAACGTCAGTATGCCGTCTTGTACTCTGAGTTATATCGACTAAAACATGACATAAAAAATATTATCTGATTGTATCGTTTTTGTTATAAATATAAGCATTTTTCTAGTTTAAGACTGTACACGCGATAATTGACCATTGTACAGGGGTGCGTACGTATATATATTGCTTTCATACTTTTATCACAAATCGTAAAATACCGGTATTTTTTCTTGAGGGGGAAAAATTAACCAATAGATATCTATTTATACTTATAGTATGACACTTATGTTCATTGGCTTGGGGTTTATTGATTTATTCTAACAATGAAATGCCAACTTCGGCGTCTTATGCGTGTATGTTGCAGAAACAAATGCGGGTAATGTATGAACGCTACCTTCATAGCCCGAATGAAACACAAAAGAAATCATTTCCAGTTATATTTCTTCAATAAACCATTTAAAGTATTTGAAAAAAACGTAAACCAACGGGGTTATTTTTCCCGATCAACACGTTGATCAACCAATTATTTCAGATACACGTATGTAAAGGTTACCATAGTTACTACAACTAGTTAGAGGCCTGAGGTCAGCTTGTGCAAGTCCGTAGAGTTTTTGCTCGTACTGTATCTAAAGTTTCGATCGATCAAAAAAAGTTATACACATTTTTAGCGTAAATTAAAAACAAACGTTGCAATATTCGCTTTTTTTCGATTTACAACATATAAAGTTTTAGTTGTATTCGTTAATGTTCCTATACGTATTTAGTAAATTTGTGTTGTATATAATAAGATCTAACCAATGATACCATTCGTAATTAAAGAAAAATAAACAATTCTTAAGACACAATACAAATGAGTTAATCAATACAAATAGAATTTTCAACTTATGAATAAAAATTACTATTCCCTTCAAACGAAAAATTATACAATACAAATGAAAAATTAAACAGTGTCTAAAGAAAATTACGAAATTACAAATGACAATTATTAAATACAAATAAAACATTTTAAATACAAACGGTAAAGATCAAATATTGCAACAATGAATGAATGGTTTTTTTTCTCTCAAACCATGTCAATGGTACATGAGGTACAAAAAACAAAAATATTTACAAATGTACAAATGCAGGGTCAAGTTAGGAAGAGTACAGAGTTGTATGAAACGAGCTAATATTTTTTTTAACAAATTTGGACAATTTTTTAATGAATCAATGTCATTGGTATTCATAAGGTTCCCAAATTTATAAGTGTTAACATTTTTGGAATATTTTTCTTCAATTAATTTGTTGCGGAGTAAAGAAAATGCCTGGCATTCCATAACATAGTTACGAAAGCCGAATAGGGCCACATAAAAAAATATTTTTATCTCGTAATTACGAGAAAAGATCTCGTTATTACGAGTTAGTTATCTCGTTATTACAAGAAAAGATCTCGTAATTACGAGAAAAGATCTCGTTATTACGAGATAATTTTCTCGTTATTACGAGAAAAGATCTCGTTATTACGAGATAATTTTCTCGTTATTACGAGAAAAGATCTCGTTATTACGAGAAAAGATCTATATTAAATGGTGCGTTTCTGAAAAAGAATTCGACTGGATCACGCTTTAAGTCTATCTTTTTTATTCCAGAAACGTTGATTCAATTTTGATCAATATTTAAAAATAACAACGATCATTATTCATTAATTTCTACACATCAAAATGATTGGTTTCGACATTTTATCTGGTATTAATTAAAGGAAAGAACTTTATGTAATTTTTCTATTCAACTTATATATATTATAATCCCACTCCGAAGTAAATACCAGGTAGTCCTATAGTCGTAAAAACACAGTTTTATTAGTTACAGATAACTTTAATGACTATATAGTTTTAGTCATGGATATGGATACAAAGGATTTACCCGAATTTGTGTTTTATATGTTCATACACAACCAACATGTATATTGAAAATAATTGATTTTATATAAACATTTTGGAGTCTGAAGAAAAATAACACGTATCCTTCTTAATTATTGACATATAGTTCAATGAATTTTTTAATCAATTTGCTTTGCTAATTCTTCTGAAATTTCTTTAAAACTGCTTGGTACGATTTTATATCAAATTATGCGTTTAAACGATGATCATGCTAAGTAAGTGTATATTAATAGCCATTGCAGTAGTTCATACACCATTTCAAAAATAGATCTTTTCTCGTAATTACGAGATAATTAACTCGTAATAACGAGATCTTTTCTCGTAATAACGAGATCTTTTCTCGTAATTACGAGATCTTTTCTCGTAATTACGAGATAATTAACTCATAATAACGAGATCTTTTCTCGTAATTACGAGATCTTTTCTCGTAATAACGAGATAATTAACTCGTAATAACAAGATCTTTTCTCGTTATTACGAGATAAAAATATTTTTTTTTAGTGGCCCTATTCGTCTTTCGTACATAGTGGTATTCGTCATCCAAAGTGTTTTTATTACATAATGAACAAATTCTCTGACATCTTTCTAGGTTATTCCATCTTCCAGTTTCAATAGGTAATTTATTATTACAGGTTCTAAATTTTCTAAATATGAATCTTAAATCATTTGGAAGTTTTTTAAGATAAGTTTCCTGTCCAAAGCTTTTCTTAAAGATTCTGCAATTCAAGCATTTGGGTGCATTTTCGACATTCCTGAACCAGTCTTGTAAAAACTTATTTATGAGCGTCTCTTTAACAATAGATTTTAGCCAGTTGATACTAGAAATGAGATTAGATTCTCTAATATGAATATTCTTCAAGAAAAGCGAAGTGTAAAGGTTTCAATGGGATCAAAACGCCCGAGCGAAAAAAAGTTGATTTTAAAAAATGGTGAATTATACTATCTTTTTTGGGGGATGGGGGTGAGTCATTCCCTCGATAACGCTAAAAAAAAAAATTATTGTTCAACGTCATTTTTTTTCACTTGTTGAAACTGATATGATGTGTACACGTGTGCAATATGATCACAGTTATAAACACACCTGCATCTTATTCATCTTTCAAATAACGAATATGGAGGAATCACGTTCCTACGCATAGGTTTTAACTGAACATAAAAGGTCATAATTTACGTTATTACACAATGATAATTAAAAGAATGCTCACATACATGTGCATGCATTTTTGATAACGGTAATTGATATCATTAGAAAAGAGGACGGGGAATTATTGTCGTGTTGTGAATTTTGAATTTACTGGATGGTGTAAAATGACAACTTGCCTGCAAAAATCTTACAATAGTGCTCTTTTTTAGAACTTTGAAAAAGGTTTTTTTTTAATTATATAGAGAGGGTCTGTACTAAAGACAAATAGGGCCACAAAAATATTTTTATCTTGTATAATTACGAGAAAAGATCTCTTTATTACGAGAGATATTACATTATTTTAAAAGTAGACTTAAAAAAAATTAAAAAAAATTAAATTGTATTTTACGAATATAACAATGGATATTGGCGCCATCTTATTTACCCATCCTCTTTGAGCTTATATTTATGCTAATGGCTATTGATTTAATAAAGTTTGAAGTCCGTCAGAAGTGAAGCTTTATTGTCATTTAGGAAGGAGGCAAGCTGCAATGATGTCTCCATTTATTTTAACGACGGGGGTGGGGTGGGGGGGGGGGGTGGGGGGGGGGCAGGAGGACTACATAACTGTAGTTATAGATTAAGAGTTGACGGTTTCACAACAATTATTCAGAATTGCGGGGAAATAGTATACAACAAGTAAATATATGATGTATCGTTCTTCGACAAAATAAAATAATGAATAAATTGGAAATAGACATCGAGGAGCAAGTCTTCTCTCCAGTCTAACTTATCTTACTATTTATCATTATTCTTCACGTACTAAACACCAAACTCTGTATCGTGACACCTGCAGATCATCGACTTTTTCAAACACCTTTATTTTTTTTCTTCACTTATGCCTATTGGCACTTGCATGGGTGTCGGAACAGCCCCCCCCCCCCCCCCCCCACCACACACACTTTTTCTCGCAGCAAAGATAATTGTACCTAAATCTACCTTGAAAAGATCGAAATATTGAGAAGTTGGAGTCATAGGTATACAAGCCCCCCCCCCCCCTCCCCCCCCCCCAGCACGGATTAAGAATGTCATGATTTTGGGGGGGGGGGGGAAATTTGGTTAGGTAAGACTTTTTTGGGGGAACTATTGGTATACTCCCCCTCCCCCCCCCCCCTCCCCCACGTGCACTGATTAGGATTTTCATGATTTTGGGAATTAGGTTGTTTTTTTTTTGACAAGATTTCTGAGGATTAGTCTAGCCCCCCCCCCCCCTTTCAATTTGCTTCCGACGCCAGTGCACTTGTATAATTATGCTTGAAACGAAAGTCGGAATCAAAATCATATTCCCTTCTCATACTAGAGTACTACTTCCTGTTTCTAGATCCCCAAGTATCACGTGACTTAGGGTATATAAGGAGAGTTTCTGAGCTCTCAGTCGAACTTCTGAACAGACAGCCGAGGTGAGAAGAAGCTGTAAAGGAAGCAGTAATTAGGGTGAAACCTAGAACACAAATAAATACCTTACGTGCCTGCATAAGGCTTTCGAGGTTTTATTGTATGTGTTGTGTCGGCTGATAACAGAATAAGTTCTGTTGAGGAAGCGCGTGCGCTCTAGTAGAAAGTGAATTGTATATATTACTGATTTAAAGCTTTGATTGAGAAATTTGATTTGTATTATAATTGCTCAGGCAGAGCAACCGAATCTTCGAACCCGGAAAACGTTACATAAATTTGGTGGCAGCGTCGGGATTCGGTTATAGATAATCATTTATTTATTTCTTTATAATCAGCTGTGATCAATTAATATGGATGAGATGATAGATGAAGAAATATCATTTTTAGAGCAGAGCTGCGATCGATTGCGCAAAGAAATAGAGTGGTTTTCTACACCTAGGGAAAGAAGAACGCAAGCGCGTGATTCTGGAATCGCTACACTGAATGGAGCGAGCGGAGGTCAGTATTACGACCCTGAGAATACAGTTGTATTGCAGGCTAATGAAGAAAGGGATGGTATTGATGATATTGAGCGCACAAGCCATGTTACAGTGCGCCGGGCAAAGGCACACAGTGAAGGTAATACTAGTGAGGCTTTGCTTGCGGATGTGCTGGGTGATCACATATTAGGCACTGAAACAGCGAGCGCGCCGCCAGCCGCGGGAGCGCGAATACTGTCGAGTGCGACATTGACGCGTGCGCCATTAGAGCGTAGAAATGCTGATGCGATGAGGAGAAATAGAATCAATTACGCACCAATTCGTGAGCTACAAACTGAAAGTAGACAGTTAGCGGTTCCGAGAGGAGATATTGAAGCATGCACAGATCCAGGAAGTAAGGGCACTAGATGCAACATCAAACCAGCAACATTTGATGGCTCTCATTCATGGCTGGACTACATATCTCATTTTGACGCCTGCGCTGCCCTTAACAATTGGTCAGAAAAGGAGAAAGGATTATACTTAGCTGTTTCGCTGCGTGGGGCAGCTCAAGGTATACTTGGGAATGTTTCTAATGAAATGGGACAACGGTATGATGTGCTGGTAAAAGCTCTAGAGGAACGTTTTGCGCCGCCAAACCAGACGGAACTCTATCGAGCGCAATTAAAGGAAAGAAGACAGAAAGCGTCTGAGACCCTGTCGGAATTAGGTCAGGCTATTCATAGGTTGACTTGTTTAGCTTATCCGACGGCACCGTCTGAGGTTAGGGAGACGCTAGGTAAAGATGCGTTTATCGATGCATTAGTCAACTCGGATATGAGACTGCGCATCAAACAGAGCAGACCTGGAAATCTAAATGACGCAATTCGCCTTGCTGTGGAGCTAGATGCGTATTTCAAAACAGAAAAGCGAGGAGACTTGCGCATGATTGAGAGTGATGAAAGCGCACAACCTCAGACAACGCAGCTAATGGATTTAATGAAGGCAATGCAGACTAAATTAGATGAATTAGAAAAACAGGTTCAAAATGGGGCACGACAAAGACGACCTATACAGACTTCAGGCGGAAACCTCAGCAATGGCGTGGTTTGCTACTACTGTAAGGAAAAGGGCCATATTCGGAGAAATTGTCCCAGTTTGAAGAGTAGAGGGGCGGATAAGAAAAGTGAGCCTTCTAGAAAAAGTCCGGGTGAGGGGAAAACTCGACGAATTCGTAGCAATCGCAGGAAAAACAAGTGTATGAACGCAAACATAGGCGCAAACACTTCAAACCATGAAGCTGGTATCTTTCTACAAACTAAGGTCAATGAAGTCCAAGCAAAGATGTTGATCGACACAGGCGCTTCGTTGACATTAATATCAAAGAAGATATACGATTTGATGCCACAACACACGCGGCCGATTCTAGAAGTAAGTTCGCAAAGAGTATTAAATGCAAGCGGAGATGCGCTCCCTCAGTATGGAAGAGCAATATTTGGTATCGCGGTTTGTCAATCTGAAACACATATTCCAGCTATAGTGACGGATATCACTGTCGATGGAATACTCGGCCTTGATTTCCTAAAAATGGGAAATGGTATTATAAATCTCGGAACTAATACTTTGCGGCTAAATGATGAGGAATGCACAGTCTCTTGTGAAGGAGCTATGGGCTGTTATCGTATCACTGCTGCCGACGATGTTCATATTCCTCCACGAAGTGAATTAGTCATAAAGGGTAAAATTTCTGGAGAAAATAAATGCGGTACCATAGATTACATTGTCGAGCCAGAAGAAAAGTTTCTGGAAAGGGGTCGTGCGCTAGTTGGGCGAACGTTAGTTAAAGGTGGAGAGAATATACCTGTTCGACTTATGAATATTACAGATGTACTGCAAACGATATATAAGGACACAACCATAGCTAAGATGACGGCTATTGATGCAGAGAAGAGCACGGCTAGATTTGAAAAGCAGTCATCTGGCGAGCTGCGAGAGGATTTGCGCGATCTCCTAGATCGAGGTAAAGATAACCTTACGCACTCCCAAGCCAAAGACGCTGAAAAATTCTTACGCAAATATCAACATCTGTTTGCAAGTTCAAATTTTGACCTTGGACGAACAGCAGTAGTTAAGCATAAGATAAATACTGGAACAGTTGAGAAACCAATTAAGCAAGGCGTGCGCCGGATTCCTTTGCATTTGTCACATGAAGTCGACAAACAAGTCAATGAAATGCTAGAAAGAGATGTTATAGAACCTTCCAATAGCCCTTGGGCATCGCCTGTTGTTCTAGTGCGCAAAAAGGACGGGACAATGCGATTCTGTATTGATTATCGCCGCTTGAATGAAGTAACTATCAAAGATGCATATCCCCTCCCAAATATTGACGAAGCATTTGACCATCTCTCGGGTCATGCTATGTTCTCCACATTAGACCTTAACAGTGGGTATTGGCAGGTTGGCATGGAAGAAAAGGATAAAGCTAAGACAGCGTTTGTAACGCGGAAAGGCTTATTTCAATTTAAGGTTATGCCTTTTGGTCTAACCTGTGCGCCTGCGACGTTTGAACGTCTGATGGAGACTGTTCTGGCGGGTCTCCAGTGGGACATTTGCCTAGTGTATCTTGACGACATAATAGTTATCGGAAATTCCTTTGAGAACATACTAGACAACTTGGGAAAGGTATTTGATAGACTTCAGCAAGCTGGACTGAAATTAAAGGCAAAGAAGTGCAACCTTTTTGCAACTAAAGTGAAATACCTGGGACACATAATATCTCACGAGGGCATTGCTACAGACCCGGAAAAGATTGCAGCAGTTGCCCAGTGGCCAACTCCTTCCAATGTGTCTGACATTCGCTCATTTTTAGGGTTGTGTAGTTATTATAGACGCTTTATTCGAGATTTTGCCTCGGAGGCAAAACCATTGCATCGTCTTACAGAAAAGGGGCGAAAGTTTCAGTGGACGCAAGAAGCACAGAGCGCTTTTGAAAATCTTCGAAACAGGTTAATATCTGCACCAATACTGGCGTTACCTGATGTGTCCAAACGATTCATTCTTGATACAGACGCAAGTAACTGCTCAATAGGCGCTGTGCTTTCGCAGGAAATCAACGGAAACGAGCGGGTGATAGCGTATGCCAGTCGTGCACTATCTAAAACAGAGAGAAGGTATTGTGTGACGAGAAAAGAATTGCTCGCTGTTGTCCATTTCATAAAGCACTTTAGGCACTATCTTTATGGAAAGCAATTTTTGTTAAGGACAGACCATGGGTCACTGAAATGGCTTCTTAGGTTCAAAAACCCGGAAGGACAATTAGCGCGATGGCTAGAAGTCATCAGCACTTATGATATGGAGATAGAGCATCGCCCGGGCAGAAAACACGGGAACGCGGATGCTCTTAGTAGAATTCCATGCACTCAGTGTGGATTTGATTCAAATTGGGAGACAAAAGATTCAAAACCTTTAGTAAGGGTATTGCACTCATCTACTGAGGTCGAGGAGAACAAAAATGAGTTGGTGAGCGCTAGTCTAAGAGGATCTCAAGATGAGAGCAAAGACATTCAATTAGTTCGCAAATGGATTGACCACGGTAAAAGACCCTCATTTTCTGATGTTTCGCAGCATGGGTACGTGATCAAATCGTTGTGGAACCAATTTGAAAGACTAAGCATCCAGGATGGTTTGCTTGTGCGTCGATGGGTATTGCTTCCGTCAAATCGAGAGATTTATCAAGCGATAGTGCCAGACTGTGAGAGGAGAAATGTCTTGGAGATGTGTCACGACAATAAGACGTCAGGTCACCTAGGAGTGACAAAGACGCTGGCAAAAATAAGACAACGATACTATTGGCCAGGTCTACAGAGAGATGTACATCAGTACATAGCGGGATGTGTCACGTGTACTAAGCGGAAAAATCCTATTCCGAAACGCCGCGCTCCTATGCAAATCACAACATCTGGTGTGCCTATGGAGAGAATAGCAACTGACATTTTGTGTGAGTTGCCCGAGACGGACCGAGGAAATCGTCACATTCTCGTCGTTTCGGACTACTTTACAAAATGGACAGAGGCATTTGCTCTTCCAGATATGGAAGCGGAGACCATTGCTCGAACCATTATGGAACAAGTTATCGTTAGGTTTGGTGTTCCATCCATCATTCATTCTGATCAAGGCCGACAGTATGAGAGTAAGCTGTTCACAGAAATGTGCAAATTGCTGGGCATTACAAAAACACGGACAACGCCCTACCATCCTAAATCCGATGGAATGGTTGAGCGATTCAACCGCACCTTGCTTTCAATGCTGAGCGCCTATGTCAGAGACAACCAACGGGATTGGGACTTGTGTCTTCCTTATATCCTCATGGCTTATCGATCAACGATGCATGAGACAACGAATTTCTCTCCTAATATGCTTATGTTAGGTCGAGAGGCAACGACGCCTTTAGATATAATGTACGAGATGCCGACAGAAATTAAAGAAATACCAGCTCATCAATGGGTTTGGATATTGCGCGAACGTTTGGAGAAGGCGCATGCCATTGTCAGAGACAATGTAAAGGGAGAGATGCTTCGTCAGAAGAAGTACCATGATGTTAAAGTATCTTGGTCGTCATTTAAACCAGGCGATATGGTATATGTATACTTCCCAGTAAGGAAAAGCGGATGCTCTCCCAAGCTAACTTCATTTTGGAGGGGTCCTTATAAAGTAGAGAATAAGCTGTCAGATGTATTGTACACAGTTGCATGTGGTTTTCGAGAAAAGAGCACTGTCATTCATTGTGACCGAATGAGAAAGAGCCATGCTCAGACATTAAGGGGAGAGGACAATTCTGACCACGAGCCTGAAAACAAAGGTGACTTACAGATAGGCGACAGTTCACCTCATGACGATGTTCACATTGAAGAAACGGAGCCATTCAGTTCCGTTGCGGAAACTGGCGCGAGCGGAAACTGCCGACCGAGACGCGATAGAAATGCGCCAAAGTGGTTACAAGACTATGAAGTCGACTATAGCGGCTAGATACTAAACTTGAATATTTGTTCAGAGTGCAAGCGATATCTTGACTTTTGTTTGTACGGGAACAGGTTAGATATAGTTGACCTGTTGTAAATCATAGCCGATTTATGGTCGCAGCTAGGAGGAAGACCACTGGCACATCGCGTGAAGACGAGAGTTGGTTTTAGATAAATTTAAGTTGATGTGTTTTTCTTTGATTAAGGCAGATTCCTTATTGGCTAATTTTTCATTATTTGTAAGGCATGCGGACTGCTCCTAGATCATTTGCTGATTGCATATTTTTACTCATACTAATAGATCTTTTCACTGATTTTTGTAATGAGCGCACTGTCTTTGAATTATTTTTGTTGATCATGACCCTCTATTGAATCAAGTTGTTTTATTGTTAGTTTTATATGTTCCACGCGCATTACCAGATCATATTGTTATTTTAAATGCGGGACGCATTCCTGGAGGCGTGGGTAATGAAACGAAAGTCGGAATCAAAATCATATTCCCTTCTCATACTAGAGTACTACTTCCTGTTTCTAGATCCCCAAGTATCACGTGACTTAGGGTATATAAGGAGAGTTTCTGAGCTCTCAGTCGAACTTCTGAACAGACAGCCGAGGTGAGAAGAAGCTGTAAAGGAAGCAGTAATTAGGGTGAAACCTAGAACACAAATAAATACCTTACGTGCCTGCATAAGGCTTTCGAGGTTTTATTGTATGTGTTGTGTCGGCTGATAACAGAATAAGTTCTGTTGAGGAAGCGCGTGCGCTCTAGTAGAAAGTGAATTGTATATATTACTGATTT
Source organism: Magallana angulata (assembly GCF_025612915.1). Taxonomy (NCBI): domain Eukaryota; kingdom Metazoa; phylum Mollusca; class Bivalvia; order Ostreida; family Ostreidae; genus Magallana; species Magallana angulata. The sequence continues at coordinate 15,757,020 of NC_069117.1, forward strand.
AAAGCTTTGATTGAGAAATTTGATTTGTATTATAATTGCTCAGGCAGAGCAACCGAATCTTCGAACCCGGAAAACGTTACATGCTGTATTATCATATCATGTGCACCATTGTATTTACATGGTTGAGCAGACATGTCATGTTTACAAAAGTGTAATCTTATCGATCAAATTCCCAGCGATTTATCACAAACATTACTGGACATGCACATATATAATCATATTTACTTATAAATCATTCTGTATATTTTACTTTAAAATTCAGACAAGATTTTCCCATTTTTTTTATCGAACTAACGTTACTGTTTTGATCAGAAGGCGGAAAACAATTAGGAAATTCCGTCGCTTACATAAAATGAGTCCCCGTGTTTCTTTCACGTGTTTTCGTCATCAAAGTAACCCCACAAAGGCTATACGCTCTTCTTCGCAGCCATATTCTTTATTTATGGAGCCCGGCGGTTGGTGTTACATGTGTGAAACAGTTTATATAAACAAGTTATATAAATCTAAATTAGTTTTTGGAGATGACAAACTGTTTGAATCAGAGAGGTATAAAGAAAAATTAGTTATAGGTGCATGGTGAAAATGCTGTGGCGGATCAAAGTCAGTGGTACTTTGTATCAAAATATACTTGAAATTAATTATTAGTTCATTCCATTATTAATTTAATAATGAATGACTACATGTATGTAAAGAATGAATACTTTCACCGAGAATTGATAAAGGGAATAGAAGACACGAATTGGGTCATTTTATTTATTCAACATAGAAATTTAAATTTGACAAATGTTGAAAAAATGAAATGAGACAATTCATTTCTTGAATTTTGATAAAAAGAATTTTCCAGGACGGATACATTTTCATTACCACCGACAGATTGATAGTGACCCTTTATACACACATACATACATACATACACACATACATACATACATACATACATACATACATACATACATACATACATACATACATACATACATACATACATACATACATACATACATACACACATACATACATACATACATACATACATACATGCATACATACATACATACATACATACATACATACATACATACATACATACATACATGTAACTATTAATTTGTGAACCAAGAACAGGTTGTGTTGACAAACTTTATGTCTTTATGCAAAATACCGGAACGTTGCATCAAAGGGGGGGGGGGTGCTAAAGCCCTCTCTTACCCGTCAAATAATATTACATATATAGAAACTTATTTGGGTAAAAAAAATACGAGCGAAGTTTGACATTACAAACAACATTTCTAAAAGATATCCGTCGCACCCCCCTTTTCCGTTTTGAAAAATCCTCATGATTGTGTACATTTTTGTGTATACAATTGCGGGTTGACATTTTATACAAATATATGTTGAAAAATGATATTTTTCTAGATGCAGCAATAAAACAGAACAAACGGCCGAAAGCCGAAGACTGCGAATTTATTATAATATCCACAAAACTAATTTTTTTAATATCTAAAACATTGTATATTTAACATAACATCGGTTTTCAACCCATAAAAATGTTCCACACTTTGAAAATGTTGATTTAAACTGGCCTTTGCGTACCAAAATCTCCAAATAGTTTCAATTTTAGCTCACCTGAGCTGAAAGCTAAAGTGGGCTTTTCTTATCACATTTTGTCTGTCGTCTGTCCGTCTGTTTGTTAACTTTTCAGCATCTTCTACAAAACCACTGGGCAAAATTCAACCAAACTTTGCACAAAACACCCTTAAGCACCCTTAGGCAAAGGGGATTCAAAGTGGTGAAAATTAAGGACCCCACACCCTTTTCTGTATAGTTAATCAGGAATTATTGAATTTGAAAAAAAAAAAACAACTTTAACAAATCTTCTTTCCAAGAATCATTTGGCCAAATAATTTGAAGCTTGATTGGAAGCATCCTCAAGTAGTGTAGATTTAAAGTTGTGAAAACCATGACCCCGGGGGTAGGGGGATCCACAATGGGAGGGGGGGGTCGAAGTATAGGAAAACAAATCTTTTTCTCAGAATGAAATCAGCCAGGAAAGCTGAAACTTGTTAGGAAGCATCCTAAGGTATTGCAGATTCAAAGCTTTAAAGATCTTCTTCCTAAAATCTAACCAGCCATGAAAACTGAAACTTGATGAAGAATTCTCAGATAGTGTAGATTTAAAATTGTGAAAATCATGCCCCAAGGGGTAGGGTGGGGCAACAACGGGGGCTGATTTTTTACATAGGAATATAAGAGTAAATCTTTAAAAATCTGTTCATCATAAACCAATAAGCCAGGAAAGCTGAAACTTGTGTGTAATTTACAGCAAACTACATTGAAGCGTTTAATTTACTCCAGAAAAGTTGTTACGTAATGTTTTGACTGACCTTTGTCCAATCAGATCGTAGAAGGCGGAGTTGAGACAATAACGCTCGTGACTTAATTTGAGAGAAAAAGAGAGAGAGTGTTAACTGGTTAATGGAGTAATAGCGGACGCAGATGAGCGAACTATCTATCAACAAAAGTTATCCTAAAAAGTGACAAATCACGGTCTAGGATATCTTATAAATTTATGAAAATTTGAAGTGTTTTTAAATTCTTTAACCAGGGAACAACGATGTCTATATATAGATCAGCAATAGGATGAAGTAATGTCGAACATCGAAGACTGTACGAATATATAAGAAACTGTTTTTATTACAAGTGTTACCGTTAATATTCAAATCAAAGTTTGCCGAATCTTTCTGGAATTAAACATAGGTTGTAAATTTACTTTGTATAAAAACTTTCTTCATGGTTACTCAGTGTGAAACATTCTCTACCTTAGGACGAATTTGTCCGCCATTGTTTTACTTTTCCACTAAGCATCCACCTGCGTTGCCTTTCCTTTACACTACATCTAAATTCATCATGTTCATAAGTGATCATTCATTCGCATTTCAAAATATTTAATGTCCGTATTCTCGGACTCCATGCTAGGAAATTTAGTTGGTTAGCTACGTCATTTTATCCATGTACATGTTGTCGACGGCGCGCAGCCAAAGAAATATTCACAATCGTTCTTTAAAACGCTTTAAAGTTATACCAATATAGGATATACATGTACATGTAATTTTTTATGTACAGACCTTATCTAATTTGTTTGTAAGTTTATAACTAATGATTATTCTTTCATCGGCACCACTCAATTCACTTTCTCGCTCTCTCTCTCTTCTCTCTCTCTCATTCAAGTCACGAGCGGCAATGTCTTATCTCCGCCCAGTTACGATCTGATTGGACAGAGGTAAGTTAAAACATTACGTAGAAACTTTTCTGGAGTAAACCCCTATTAAACGCTTCAACGTACTTCGCTGTATCTAATTTATCATGTCTATTGTTCTCAGGAGAGCGATGTGGCCCATGGGCCTCCTGTTAGAACACTCACTTTTATTTATGGAGTGGTTCTTTGCTTTAGTCATAGTCAAAATTAGGTATAACGGAAAACAACCCGATTTTAATCAACAAAAGCATTTGAGATGACCCACTATTCATGTACATTAAAAATATAATTTCGTATCCCAACAATTTGACGTTTTAGAAAAATGATACAAGTCCGTAAATTCGTGGCCAAAGTCACATACATATTTAACAACACACATTTGTTTTGAATGAAATGGCTCGGTGGTTATACATGTACATGTAGTACGTACATAGCCTTTTTAGGTTGTGGGTTCGACACCAACACTATTTAAGACAATAATATTTTTCTTATCGTTTGTTTGAATATCTAAAACTGAATATCGTTAGAAAATATGCATTTATAAACCTGTATTGTAGATAACATTTTCAAATAAATAGATCTAGTTGAAACAAAACTTGACATACGACTGAAATGGGCAAATGTGCTACTTACCCCCCCCCCCCCCCATCTTTTTGCAAGTTGTAATTTTTCCTTTCAGCTGCAACATAAAGGAATTTAGGCCACACACGTGTATAACCAATAATTCAGTTTAGTTTTCATTCATGCCCGCTCTTCTATCGGGCAAGATGCTTTTTGATTTCAGTTTTTAAAAATTCGGACACAGTATAAAAAATTAAGCTGCAGAACTGTAGCTCCACGGGAGATTCGGGTTGACGTCGTTGAGATATTGAATGACTTGGAATAGAATATTCCTCTACCGAAGGCACTTTCTTAAACATAAATTTCTGTACACGCGTATTTGTATCTAAAAATGTTGATGTTAGGTAAACAAAAAAATGCTTTCTTTGGTGATTCATGCGAGATATGAAAAATGCAAAGCTTGCGTGAGCAGGTCCTGTGTAATGATCGGATCTCCTGCAATGGTAGTGGCTTTCGACACCTTTACACGTGTTATGTTTTCCATTTACATGCGTAGTTGATTCGCATCTTTCACCAAAAACGAATTCGATAAGATTAAGAACGTTCCATTTATCCAGCTTAAAGTTTTTTTAATGTCATTTTTGTCCAGAAATACTTTCCGTGGAGGGGGCGACGAGGGATAATTTTATTTTCCGAAGGGGGGGGGGGGGGGGGGGGTTACGGCTTATTTTCGGGGATTTTACCATTTTAATAAATTTGAATTTTCAGGGAGGAGGTGCGGAACTCCCTCATCCAATCTAGATCCGCGCATGCAGTCAACTAGATAGAATGTTCTATCGTTAAAATGACAGATGCCCTACGGACCTGATAGTAGCCTGGTAACGGTAAGATTATTCTTTCTAGCAGTCAACTGCAATAGATGAATGGTATAGAGGTATAGATACGGAAATCAAATACTTGGTATCGGATGTGAATGTTTTCAGTCAGTCTTTTAGATAGGTGTTTGTAAAAAAGAGGGTTTTAAATGCATCTTAAAATATATCTAGTCTCGATGTGATGTAAAAAAATTGTTGATCATATTGTTACCATATTACACAATGGCTGCTTTTTTGTTTCAATAACAATAATTAAAGGTAACATTTGTAAAGTATGTTCAAACTTTAGAGTGACATTTGAATATTACAATACTTATTAGGTTTGTTACTGACTGTTTACAGAAATTGGTGGGGTCGGTAAAGTCCATAGAAGGCGAGGCGGAGTTGAGCCTTCTATGGACTTTATCGACACCACTAATTTCTGTAAACAGTCAGTAACAAACCTAATAAGTGTTTTGTTTTGTCGAGGACCTACAGTTTGATATAAAACAAACAAAAGATAATATATAACAATTAAATTCATAGCTTAATTCTAAATTATTTTACCTTCCTCGTCAGTCGTTTGTGCAAACATGGATGCTATTGTAGGATCATAATATTACGTCACGGGCAAAGGGGGTCACTCTAAATATTTTGGGGCTTAAAAATTGGTATTGTTGAACGTTTGTTTAAAAAATCAGCTCAAATAACGAACAAATGAACCATATGCACACAATATATAAATAGTGCCTGTTTGGGAGGGTAACAGTTGAAATTGACACCCTGAGAAAACCATTGTCAACCGACGCAAAGCGGAGGTTGACAATGGTTTTCGAGGGGTGTCAATTTCAACTGTTATCCTCCCAAACAGGCACTATTTATTTTCTTATTCTGAATGTCTTAATTTTAAAGAAACTTTACTGCTTTTATATAGGAATAACGTGAATTCTACAGCGAACCGTACGCGCATAATTTTCGCGCATGTAACAATTTGTAATGTTACCCGTTGCTAAGTACGTTGCTAAAGCTGAGGGTAATAGAACGGATTATGAACTGCGTCTTAACCAATCAGATTTCAGTATTTAACATGAAAGTATAACAATCTTATATAATGTATATATAGGTTTTATATTACAGTAAAAACAAACATGATTAAATAATATTTTTATTAATGTCATCAATACCATTAACACTTAGAACTTGAAGTTCTTCATTACATCATATCGATTTTCTCGACAAATGACAAGTACGCTATATGTCTAGCAGTTTTAGCAGATAACCAAAAGAAAAAAAAAAACAACAAATAAGTAACATTTATTTACATTATGATGGAATAAGGGTTAAAGTTTCCCCTCACGTCAATGCAGTAATACTGAAAAAAAAACCCCAAAGGGGCCACTCAAATATTAAAAAAAACAAGACTCTAAAACAACATGTATTATGGCTAAGTCTCCCCACGACCTAATATATAAGGCACTTGTATAATTAAATAAAGCAGCTAAAGAAAATAAGGCTCTTTTTAAAAAACGGTCTTGTCATAAAATTGACATATAACGGAAGATACTAGTAAACAATGCCGGGCGATGAATAGTGTATAACGGTCTCCATGAAAACCAACGCCACATTTCGTGCTTGTCACGGTATGTGTTAAGTAACCTGTACGTAATCAGAATGAAGTTGGTCTCAGTTACAGATCTGATGTCGGCCACTGTATACTTGTACTTATTTTTCATAAATGGTAATCAAGCGTAATAGGTGTTTTCAATTTTTAGGATGGGTTTTGTTGATTTGCTCTAGTTGTTTTTTAAATGGGAGTTGGGAAAATCCAAATCCTAGCAAAAACAATCTATTGGATAACTATATTCTTTACACTATATTTTTCTAATTACCCAAACAAACGCGTGCAAGAACCTATAGACGGTCTTGACTTACAAGACATCAAAATACTCCAACCAGGTGAAAAATAGTAAGATCATTGCTCTTAGCAAACTTCAGAACATAAATATATTCTGCGTTTCCAAGTAAAACTAAACAAAACAACCGAAAATCGATGCTAACGTTTGGCAATGTATAGAACTCTTCATCTATCAACCAATTTTACTCAAAAGCAAACTTTTGTCAATGGTTAAAAATTTTTGGGAGTAAAATTATCGAAAATACAAATGCATAATTTTTTTTTTTAGACTTTCAGATGAAACACTTGGCATTATTTCAATCTCGCACCACCATTAGCTGATCCATTAGTCCACTCGATGGTGGGGTATACTGGACGGCCAATCGGGATGCATTAGGAAGTCTCCACGTGACGGCTTGGCAACGTACCGCGTTCTTTGCACGGCCTCGATGTCGTCACGACGTCGCATTTCCGTGGATCCAATGCCGTTTCTGGAATAGCGCATCATGTTTGGCATTTGCCCTCTGTTTCTAATGGCTTCCAGTGCTCGGTGTAGTTCCATGTTTTCTGTAATTAGAAAAACAGAACTTGTTTATATCGAAAGTAAACATTATACGTAACTCTACAGCAATGAAATCTCATTTTAATGTGTATTAGTACGAGCCACAAGAATACAGTTAATTATACATTACATGCACCCGAGCATTTTCTGCTTTATTTATTAGAACCATTATAACAAGACCTTGGACTTTCGGTTGGACGTAGCTGTCTATTTCTTGCGTCAAAACAAGTTAAAAATGACGCGGTATTAAGCGAAATATGCACGGTATGCGTAGTCTTGGCTCAAAAGCCAGACAAATCTTGGTGATTTCAAAGAGATAGGCTGAGTGGCCAGCAATGAAAATGACAGGCCTACGTCACATTGCTGTTTGACACAACTACCCAAAGTCCAAGCTCTTCTTAAAATAGTTCTTACATAAACCAAATAATAATCAAATAGTTAGTAACACAGCTGAATCCCGATCTAACCAGTTTAAAATAAATTTCTCGTGATGCTTAGATTTTTAAAAGAATGTATGGAATATTTGTATTGTGTATTGTAACATACATTTACTTTCTTCCGAATAAACTAAACTAGAACTACAGTTTTTTGTTTTGTTTATTTATTATTTACATGTTTTTTTTTCTTTTACTGCTCATGATCTACTTGCCATTTGGTCGAAACCGGCAAGGGCTTTTATCTTATAACTAATTTTATTTTGTTTGTCTTTCTTGAAATTATAAAAACTGCAATTAGAACATGGCCATATACAACGTACTGTACAATTTAAACGTTTTCAAAACGTTTGGTTACATTGATATATCAAATTTTCAAACACCACCTTAAACATGTCTTCAAACAGACGTGTTCAGTTCATACTGTGCTAAACTAGTTCTTTTATTCAAATACCTATCATAAATAATGTAAAATTCTGTATGTGTTCATTGTGCTTTATGAATGTTTGTACGATCTTCCTGTTGCTTCTTGAGGACCCTTTGTCAATAAAAAAAATTGTTCAATGCATGGTGTCTTATTCTATACATTTAAGCCCGCACGTCGACCTACGCCAAGAATCTTCAGTAAACTTCCTTCTTTTGTGTTTTCAAACTGATTTTGAAGGTAGCGTTGATTGCAGAGAAAAAATGTTTTCAATCTGCAATGCTCGCTACATTTGTAATACCCTCATTAACCTCCTAAAGAATTTTATCCTTTGAATAAATTTTGTGAATAAATCAAGTAAGCATTGGTTATCTGTTTGAAGGCACTGAGTTTGACGTTGGCAAATTTATTGGAATTGGTTAGATTGGTGTTCGGTTGTCAATAGGTGTAAGGTAATTTATCGAGAAATACCGAAATAAAAAACCTCAGTTGATGTGAATATTTTATACATGTATATAACTTCGCAACACAATATATATTATGACGTTAACGTTAGGAAATGACAAATCGCTTGTATAAAATGTAATTAAATTGTGTTTACAGGTGTTTATAGAAATATACAGCAATTTAAATATTTTAATGGGATATGAACTTGGTTGGTCACGTGATCAAATCCTTTGGAGCCTGAATGGCTTCTCAGAAGATTTGATCACGTACCAACCAAGTTCATATCCCGGTAAACTTTTTAACATTGTTTTTTACTTATATTTATATTTGAGAGTGGCAAATTGTTCATAATCATTGATATAATTGTGGTTTTAAGTTTACATTATTGCAACCGGCAAGCGATATGCGTGTGGTTATCATTAATTAGCAAGTCACGAAAAAGTTCACACAGAATTAAACTTTTTCGCTATTCTATAGGTTCATAAAATGAAGCATATTTGCAAATGTGAATATATTAAATTTAAATTAATTCGCTCGAAAAAAAAAATGAGTTGTGGTGTTTTGCATACCAGAAGCCCCTGCGTATTTCATCCATCGGTAAGTTGAAGCCATTGCTGTTTTGGGCCTCTGTGGTTCTTGCAAGGGTATCCCATGCTAAAATGAAATACACAAAAGTTCAAAATCTGGACAGTGTCTCTAATTTTGGTAAACTGTATTAATTAATATATGTGCTCTGTAACCGCTATATCATTGCCAGGGGTGGGTGGATGGTTTTTCTAAATCAGAACTTACCTCAACGTTGGGTTCAGTGATGTGTTTCCCTTTCTGTTCATCGAAGACGTTTGGCAGTTGGTAGAGATCTGGAACAAATTTTTTGGAAGGATAAATAAATACTAGCTATTTTCACATCGAATATATTGATCATTTGAAAAAGTGGACATCATAAAAAATGACTTGAACCTTTGTCGTCTGCTAGTTTGGTCCATGCCTCTGCAGCTTGTGCTTCTACGGGGTCAAAATACTCTCGATATCCCTATAAGGTGAAATGTTATATACAATTATAACCCTTTAATGAGGTCAGTATGTTCGGGTGACCTGAAGAAAGTATGAGGTCGATACACCAGCTCTTATCAGGTCTACTGATTAATACACACATTGACAATATCGGAAAGACTTACCACAATAGAATACCTGGAGAAAATTAATCAAATTATAATCAATGTTTTGGATCCAAAACTTTAATTTAAAATAACTTGGGTGAAAAGAAACAACAATATTGAACAAGAATTTTGTGCTTAAATTAGTTGTGTTTTTTTTTAAATAACTGGTAAATACATGTAAATACATAAAGGGCATACATTAATACACGTATTTAAAAAGGTCCAATACTGCCCCCATTTTATAAACATAATCCAATCATACAGACATCTTAAAAATTTACACTACAAAATATTTCTACCCAGTAATTTAGATATGATTAAATATTGCTCAATACTTACTTATCTATCATGATAGCAATTAAATCAATCATTTTTCCCAAATTTGCAAAATCAAAGAAGAATTTTCTCTTCCTATTTTGCATTAGAAATAATTGTTTGCTCTGCTCCCACATTCACATATATTGTGTAAATCATTTTAAACATTTTAATTTTAAAAATGTGTTGACCATATGTTTTCCACAAAATAATTTAAATCATTTTTATGAGAAATACCTGCTTCCAAAACATTTGTTTTTTTTTTAAATTTCATCATGATTATACATGTATTCTATTTTCAGGAATAACAATTACCTACTTATTTGTACAAACTAAAACTTAAGTTGAACTTGATTTTACTATTTTCTATCATATTTCAATGTTCTACTCATAGAAATACATGTACATGAAATCTTTTTTATCTTTCTACAAATGAATCATCATGTTCACTCATATGCAAAAAATTGTTTTATCAGTTGGCATTGGACTTACATATTTATCAGTATATTGGTTGATGGCTTTTGCACTGGGTTTCCCAATATATTTATCCCTCAATGCCCATCTCTGTGCTTGCTCTTCATATGGAACACTAGCATCAACTTAGTGAAAAAACAATTCATCTTAAACACATGTAATATGCATAATTGCAAGAACAGCATCATGCATATCTGTCTGAGGTATACATTTCCAACCATGCAATGGATACACATACAATTTATCAAAAATAAGTCATCTTAAACACATGTAATATGCATATGCATCATGCATATCTGTCTGAGGAATATATTTTCAACCATGCGATGGATACACATACAAACATAATAAATTTGACTACAAAGTGTGACAACTTTGATGCATTGTAAAAGACCATATGCTGATTATATCTTATCCTTATGATGCATGTAATTCCACATAATGTACTACATGTTGTATGCAGACCCAGTGGATATCTGAATCATTATTTAAGAAGTTTTAATTGATGTTGCATATACATGCAGCTATATGGATGGATTTACCTAATAAGTAAGTGTTGTTTACCTTGGTAGACTGGTCTGTTGATAGTTGTATCAGCATTGTGATATCCAGGCACATAATGAAGGCGATTAGTTAGGAAGACTCTGCAAAGACAACAATGAAACACTTAATGAATGAACAAGTAAATGTTTGACAGTGTGTATGTATATATATATATACCGTGTGTGTATATATATATATATATATATATATATATATATATATATATATATATATATATATATATATATATATATATATATATATATATATATATATATATATATATATATATATAATAAATTTGTACTTCCATATACAGTTGACCTGTTCATGCATACATGATTTTTCACTGTTCGATTACATCTGTGTTTTATCTGCTGAGAAAATACACACACACTTACAGCGGTGGATGGGGTTTGTTTTTTCTGGTTGGAGAGGTAGGTCTCGACTGAGTTGGTTGATCTAGATTTCTGTACTTAAACTGGAAATCGTAAGTAGTTGCTGCTCTATCTAAGCCCAACCATTGGTCCCTGGCCTGACTTTTTATGCGAAGTAGTTCGTTTCTCTCGGGGGCGGGGACATTTTGCGCTGCGTATTCTTTAATCTTAGACTTGTCTAATGGATAGGCTGACTTGGCTCTTCTGAGATAAGTCACGGGCTGCCCATACCCGGGAAGTACATGACCCGTTGGCATATTTCAAGAGTTCTGTCTATATACTTGCCATAGTATGTCACTTCAGTGAAAGATAATTGTAAACAAAGATGGACAAGCACCTGTTCTCCTTTTTGTTTACGTGCGCTAAGCAACAGTCTCCGACCGGAAGTAAGGTGCTCTGTAAAACTGAAAATACATTTCAAAACGAGGCCTTTAAATTTCCGGTGGTAAGTTTCCTCCTACCCTATTTAAGAAATCAAAATAATTAGGAAGTTGTCGTTAATCTATTTATTAAGGATGTATTTCCAATTATGTATTATTTTAAACTTTTCAAATAAAGAAATATTTTGTGCATGCGACTCACAAGTATTCTTTGTATTGGAACTTTTATCATGTGATAACAGAGAATATTCGAACGACCCTTTTAATTTTATGCTACTGTCATCAACTGTGACAACAGTATGCATAAGGCTATCTTTTTGTGGCTGATAATTAGTACTTCAATGATTATTATACATATATTCATTTAATGATATATCTGTCCATTCTCTAAAGAGAATTACAGGCCTCTTAATTTCTATCATAATATTAACTAATAAGCCCTGAACTTGACTGAGTCTAATTATTTCTTCTCTAGATATTTGCGGGACGTATATACTTAGTATATACGCTTAGTATATACGTCCCTGATATTTGAATGATAGTTGAATGCTAGGTCAATCATTTTAAGATCCAAATATGATTTATTTATCACCCCAATTTCTTAGGGGATCGTCTCTACCTCATGGTTTATAATATCAAAGTTGATTAAAAAAAAGCCATATTGTTGGGGTAGATTGGTTTATAAAAATTAATTATTAATGAAATTACACTTTTCAAATGCTAAATGTTTCTCCTAATGCTTTTAATGTCAATAATTTTTTTTTTTTAAATTCATTTCCACCTTGAATGAAAAGCTAATAATACTTTTTTATTTGGCTTTATGCAAAGTTTGAAATATCTGGAAACAATGACACATAAGCGCTGTTTTAGCATTTTATCAAATCAAATTCACATTACCATAACTTTTCAACAAATATACATTTAAGGAAAGTTAAAACTTTGTACTTTTGGCTGCATGAAAATAAAAAGATGCGCACAGTCATGTGCTTTTGAACCGTACCCGGTGTCGTTAAATGTATGGGAGAGAGATTGACCCTATCCTATCCTAACCTAGCTATATATAAATACACCTGATGTATTTATATAAACATGTATCTAGAGTATATGTAATCTTTCTTCTCATACAGTTTACGGCTTATTGATAGAAATTAATCTGTTTGGATGCTTTCAATCTTATCTATGTGTTAATGTACCGGACTGATATGAAAATATCATGTTTATAAGCATTTCAATCCACTATTGATGCTATCAAATAGAGTACACTAACTAATCCCCTAGTGCAATTTGTTTTAAAATTATACTTTAGTCTTCCTAAGGTTATAAAACTTTTTAGAATTTCACATTTAGATATGAATTTCATCATATGAAAAATATTTATTGCAAAAGTTAAAAATTCTTGATCTTTATACATTGATGATCCTGGCAATATTTGGTTCTTTGGGCAATCCCAGTCATGACCCATTGTATGGCATATATTTTTATATAATAGAGAGATGATACATGTAGTAAGATTGGAAAAAAATTGCTATGAATGTATGATGATATTGTGTTTTATATCTGGTGTCAAAGTCTGAGATTATGGAATCAGCAGAGAATGGATACAGTCAAACTTAATTGTATAAACAGAAAAGATTCCCTATGATTTTTATTTTGCAGCAATTAAATGCCAGAAGGTTCGGCTAGTCATGGTAATTTGAAAAATACCTAGAGATTCTCCAGGTGCAAGTGGGAGTAGTGGCACTAAACCATGACTGCCATTAAACATACCCTTAACAGAGATGTATTTCTACCGAATGATGAACGCTTGATTGGATTTGTTCATGTTACAAAAGTTGGACGAAAGAAGAAAACTAGCTTTCTCTGTGCAGCATGTAAGTTTTTTTTTCTATTAAAAAGTCAAAGTTTTGAATTTAATATTTAGAACAAACAATTCAAATTTGAAATGGAATTGATACAAAAAATACATAAAAATAGAAAATTATTTTAGTAAGTACAGAGACTCCAGTGCAAGCGCGCGTTTACCAGGTTAAAAAGGCTGACAAAACAGAGGCCTACAAAAAGAAAGTAACATGGCTGCTGAGAGAATTGAAAGTAGTGGATGGAAAAAGTTCCAGTAAGGTAGGCTAGAGAATATTCAATGTGTATCTTTTTATACATCAGTTTTTTTTTATTATTTAAGTTTTTTTAAACTTTTTTGATTACAATGAGTTGATATTTTTGAGGGTGGGTAGGATGGAGGGGATGGCAGCTAGTGAAGAGGGAATGGAATTATAGACATCCAGTGTGAAAAATTGTTCTTAATAATCTCTGATCCTTAGCAATGTTTGATAACTCTGAATTATCCAGATTTTTTTATTCATACCATAAATCTGCCTTTTAAATAGACCAATTTAATAAGTCTTGTAGTGTTAATATTACACTCAGCTATTCAACAAACTGCTTAACTTTGTGGCTCTATGGAGACCTGCTCCCTAAAAGTAAAGAGGTCTAAGCCGCCATTGCACCAGTACAACCTTTTTTTTCTAATTTGATCTCAACTTGTATGTGTCGTTTATTCCATTATATCCATCGTGGCCAAAATTTCAATAACTTCGTTAAATACATGGATACTATCAAAGTTTTCTTTTTATTTTATTTCATTTTATATAAAGTTTGAAGAATAAATACCATTTTTACAATGAACAAAATGCTTTGAGGCTGAGGATTGGAGAACCTTAATTGCTTCTCTGATTTTATCAAACTATTTGTGCAAAGATAGTTAAAAGGAAAAAACATTCTATCTTTTCATAAAATACAACCAAAGGTTTATGTATATGGCTATTTTTATGTGTACATAGTACTATTACAGAACACATCTGGGTTGTGTTTTTATAGCACTAGAAATCTAATTACTTCCCTCTCCACACATAAATTCAGTCCATAAAACCTCCCAAATGTGTGAAGGGAAGCAGAAGGAATTATTTCATGCTCGGAGAATCGCCAAATATTGATTTTATTTCTTCTACATGTATTTGAGATTCTGAAAAGTAGTCTTCTTCTATTTTTGTACAGGAAACAGCAGAATTTGATCTCCATTTTGAAAAAGTCTACAAATGGGTAGCTAGCAGTGTACATGATAAAGAGACATTTATTTCATGTCTCTGGAAGGTATGATTTGTTTTATATTGCAAAAAGTAACTTATTCTCTAATGTATAATGCAGCTAAAAAAATTCATTATTAATAAGTCATAGATTATTAATTACAGTATATGATATAAATTATGGTAACAGATTTAGATATAATTAAATTTAGAGGTATGCATCTCACAGGCAAGTAGAGAAACACTGGATTTAAAAAAATTGCTTTCTTTGGTGATTCATTCAGGATGTCAAGGTAGCGACATTGCAGAAAAAATACATAACCCGCGTTAGCGTGTAAATTTCAGTCTGGCTGTTTCTATAGAGATATGAATTAACTATAAGTTTCCGTAAGAAATAGAGGGAATAATACTTGGTAGATGTAAATATTTTCTTTTTAATACACTTAGCTAATTCATGCACCATGAGCACAAATATATATGTTGTCACAAATTTGAGTTTACTTATTATTGTAAGATTAAATGGAACATTCAAACTTACATAACTAATTTAATATGTACTAATGGAAAAGAATCGTTAAATCTATTTGTTAACAAAAAAGATTTTTTTGACAAAGTTTTTGGCACAATATTCTTAGTCGTGAAAGCTAACTAAATAACATGTTAATTTGGCTGTTCCATATATGTTTCATACCCTTGACTAAGAGCATATATAATGGCTTTACAGTAATGATACACATATATTTCATACAAATAGACATCAGTATTAATATAAATATAAGCATTGAATGCTTATTTTTGGATGTCGACAGTCCTTTAACACACCAAGCGGTGCAGACAAATTATTATACTGCGCTAATGCATGGTATTCAATTTGTCTGCACCACTTGGTGTGTTATAGGACTGACGACATCCAAAAATAAGCTTTCAATGTTTAATTATCTTGTTTGTTAACAGTTTAGAATGAACTGTTTTGTAGCTAAGCCAGAGATACCTGATCCAAAAGCCAGATTTCCTAAATGTTCCCAGACATTTGTTGGAAGGTATGATTCTGACATCTACTCAAAAGATATTTAACAAATTTTCCTTTGTATGAAATTTTGAGGGAGGGCGTAGAATTTTAAGTCTGCTGCAGATGGTGTTAAGAGTAAATTTTAACCTGAATTTCATTGTAGTTAGAATTATACAAATTCTTGTAAGGTCAGCAAATGATGTAAATTATGAATGGGGGAATGGCTTTGACAGCTCTCCCCGCTCACTTTCGCACCTTATCACTAAAATCGTAGGACTTAGTAAATTTTGTTCCAATTAAATTTTAGATTATAAACGAGGCTAGGCAATTTCAAATAACTCTTGTTTTGACTTTTAATTACCTCCATTCCGTCCATGAAAATACCGTATATGGGGTAATTTTCGTGATGATCTAATTTTCGCTTTTTTCGCAATGTCTTTTAAATTGCAAATTTTTTAATACGCAGAAATTATATTCTGATTTATTTTCTTTAAGAAACTTTTTAAATGGCAAAAAATGACTGGCGTAAATTAAAAATGCTACACGTTTCCCCCATTTTCACAAATTTTGTGACACATGAAAAAACCCGGATATACGGTATGACATTTTATTTCTGTTTAAAAGATATTGTATGAGAAAAGATCTATTGTGAAGTTTTTTTGTTATTTTCTATCGTACATATTTGTAAATTTTTTGAATGTGCATTTTGAACCTATCATATTGCTCTTGCAATTTTATTATTAATCTTTAAAGTTGGGTAATACAGCATTCTCTTAATAAAATGGTTTATTTCTGCATAGTTTTTGGCCTAGATATCCTTCTGGACCTCCAAAAAATCTCAGATATTTTGATTAATTTTGTTCAAAGGAATAAATTAAGATAGAATTTTTTTAGGGGTTGAATTTTGCAAAAAAACGACAAAAATTTCAGAAACTGATTTATATAATAGTGGTCTCTATTTACATCACTATGAGTAACTTCTGGATAGCTCAGTAGGTTAAACCGCTGGCTATGTTACACAGGATGTTTTTTGTGCCCAGATTTGATTCCATATGTAGGCATACTTTTGTATAAACACAGGATCGTGTATTTTGTATTTTACTCAGATTTCTTCTTTTAATGCACGTTTGCAGAAATTTATGACAAAGTATGTACTGAACTGAAAGCACTCAACCGTAACTATACCTTAGGGTAAGCAAGCTTGAGGACAAGAATCATTCACTCTGTGTTACTCGAAACAGTTGCCACTTAAAAAAATCATGCCCATCAAAGATTTTGCGTTTGCCTTTCCAGAAAGAACATCTATAGGAAATGATAGAATTGTGGGAGAAGTACTGCAAAGTACATGTAGATGCAGTTCGTTCATTGCAAAGAATGTGTGCATTGGTGACATCTTATGCCAAAATGCAGTAGGAAGGTTTATAGATTAGAAAAAAATGTGGATTGGGCAGTTAGACAATTGACAACAAGCATTGCTAATTTTTTAATAATTAACTGACAATATTCTATAATCTGATCCTGTTTAAACTGTAGGGCTACATTTCAGTATTGACACAACTTCTTAAATTTCTTTTTTTTTTTATAATTTGCATTTCTTACACCAATGACATTTTTCGAAATAAAATGTATCATCTTCAAAGAAATTAGTTGTAAAAGGATGTAGGTACCGTACACTAACGGGGTTAGCTTCTTCTTTTCTGCCATGTTTACATTTTAACTTTTAAAAAATATCATGCTTGTTTTGAAAATTTTGCCTTATCCTCCCACGTTAAGGACCACGTCGCGTAAAGCATCCGTACCAACCAGAGACATTAAAATAAGAACTTACTTCTCAGTTGTTGTGGAACAAATAAGTTCAAATACAAAAAAATCTTGTAAAAACATTGCTACGGATTAAAGCAAATTAATGTGTTCTTCTTGCTGATACGGATCTGTTTCATAAATATTGAATTATCATGTTCAAAACTGAATGATATTTATGGAAAATATATACCTTATTTTACTGTCATTGTGGACACGAAATATGTTAGAATAATGTCATCGTAATTATGATCCTACACAGGAATGAAGTAAAAAAAATGTTCTTTATTTTTTAAAGGATATTTTGTTAATGTTTCAATAGAATAAGAAAAAATTGATGCATAAAACAATCTTTAAAATCGCGTCACGTGAGACTTTCGATAGTTGCTAATATGTCCCTGGTTGTAAATAAAAGCATATAGAGTACATATATGGCTAGCTGGATTATAGAAAGTAAACTGAAAATAAAATATAAAGATAATAAAGTAAAAAAAGCGTTCATTTCTCATACTGCTCAGACAACGACTGTGAAACTTTTTTTTGATCACTAGACATTGCTGGTATATACATACTGTGTACGGCCTAAAATCAAGAAGAGGAACGGAAATCGTTATGCTTTTTGTAAAAACAAAAACCAATATCAGCCCTATAGGTCATTTCAGTTGTAATAAACAATTGATCCTTTAGTCAGTCTTTGTTCAACCTTGCGTTGATACACTCATGGAATAAACTGGCATGAAATCATTAGATTGTGTTCATTTTTTGCGTGTTACAGCTGGCAACACATACATGTATTTAAAAAATTCAATAAATTGATGTTATTTTGTGTTTGCCCTGTAGAGGTGAGCAGACCGACAGGATCTGTACAGACCACTCAACAGGAGGATGATATTGTCACCATGGAGGACGATTACCAGGCCTTGACCTCCAAGGAAGAGACTGACCTTGACCAGCTGATGTCCGAGTGTAAGATCGCCATCAGTAATGCAGAGTTGTTCGCCGAGCAGCTCTCCAAACAGCTCTCTGTTCTGGATGGGGTGGGTTTAGTTTCTGAAAATCTGTTTCCTTATTGTATAGTATGATTTAGAGTTGAGTTTTCAAGTAAATGAATATTTATTTTTGCAAATGTCTTTCCTTATATGAACCGTCAAAAGAGCAAAAAAGTTTATTTCTGTGTGAACTGTTTCATGTGTCAAGAGGTCATACAATATTGGTATTTAGAATGTCAACAATAATTATCTCACTAGGGTAATTGTTTGACTATTGCATTATGAACTCAAAAACATGGTTAAAACATGGTTTTGTATATAATTCTAAATGGCTTGACTTTCTCAAATGTAAATGTAAGGAATGATAAAATATGGTAGATTAGCTTGACTTGTAAATGATCAAGTCTTTTGAGAAATAAGCCCTTTGGGTGGCACAGAATTTGATTGCCTGACCAACCAAGTTTGTATTCCTTTGAACTTATTCATTGTCCAGCTTTAGTAACCCATTGAAGTTTTTATTCTTTGTATTATAGACATACATATATCCCTATAAAGACTTGTATGTTGATATAGTACTGCACTAGGGTGCTAGTGAGCATAAACAATAATACTAGGTATTTATTTTGGTATTTTCAGGCCAATATTCATTCCATTATGGGATCTGAGGATCAAGTTCTGAACCTTATGAGACTTTTGGATGATGGGATTCGATCTGCAGAGACAATTGAGGATAAACTAGACTTTTATGATAGCATTTTGCAGGTATGCAATATTTTTACAGATCATTTCTTTTAGAGCCTATTTTTGTTGACAAGTTTTTCCTGTCTTAAGCAATTTTGAGAATTTTTGACACAAATTCTCAAATAAGTTATGGGAATCTAATCCTATTGAAGTGTCAGAACCTATGGGTTTTTTTCATTCTTTTCCAAAAGATCTACAATTTTACACCTAATGTTAAGCGCTCATCTAAGATTGTTAACAAAGGAAACTGTTTACTCTGTATTGTAGAATGTCAAAGATCAGATGGAGGTGATGAAAGAGAAGGACGCTCTGATTAACACCAGGAACAAGAATCACCAGCTTCTGCTGGAGGAACTGGACAACTTAGTGGTCAGTATCAATCAACAGTAACAGTCAACTTAGTGGTCAGTATCAGCCAACAGTAACAGTCAACTTAGTGGTCAGTATCAACCAACAGTAACAGTCAATTCAACCGAAAGTAACGGTTGATTCATACAGGTATATAACAGAGTGACCACCAGGTATAGACAGACATGGAATGAGTGGAGACGGAAAAGATCAACAAGCTTTTTAAAAAATAAAAATCTTTATTGGATATCACAGACATCAACATGATTTAAGTACAGATACTGCACTGTGTGCTTATGTGGAGTTGTGTATTTAATCAAATTTATTTGTAAATTGATGTAGCATGTCATTTTAATAGAGTGCAAGTAAGGGGAGAGAAGTTTTCATACTGACCTGATAACTTTAACATGCGGGCTTGGAACACAAATATTTTTGCCTCTTATAGATAGTTTTTGATAAACCCAATATAATATGGGGTAATTTTCCATTGCCTGCTATGTTAGAGGTCAAGATGCCTAGATTCTTTCATTTTTTAACAAATTTTAACAAGATATGCTGGTAATTTTTATATGTAATGGATATATGCTGAAAACAGTTTTGTAAGAAAAAATATCGGACAGTTTCAATGTCGTTAGGGCCGAAAACTGGTTTTTTTTTTATACAGAAGTGTTTGAGGCATATATAGTACTTAAAACACAGCCATTGAATTTCATTGCTGATTTACTTGAGACAGTCTGATTTTCAAGGATATTAGTACTTTAACCATTGGTTACGGTCTGATATTAAAAACAGTCACAGGTAAATATTTAGACTGCTGGAACAAAGGAATGACATCACAGCAGTGTTTTAAGTGATTTTCTCACAAATATTTTCCCAAACTCTTTTTAAAATAAAATTAAATATTTTCAGCTTGATTAATCAGGAAAATTCACTTGCCTCAAGACGGAATTAAAGGGAAATAACTTTTATGGGGAAATACATCATTCATAAACAAATTTGCTTTTTCAAATCTTTTCAATTTTAAAATTATGATGATAAAACTAGATTTTATTTCTTGGAGTAGAAATACTTGCTTGTTCAATGAGTGAGGGATAAAAAAAAGTGATATGTGACCAAATGTTATGGGCAGATTTCTGTTGATGTGACATTTTTACAATTGTTTACAGAAACAGCTGGATATAGACACAAGGCACCTGAAGGCCCTAACAGACGGGGATCTGTCCACCCCTGGGGGGATCTGTGAGTGTACTACAGCGGCCCATATCTTACAGCGTTGTCTTAACGCGGATATTCATCCAGGTTAGCTCTATTCTTTATTTACTATGTTAGGAGTTGGTATTTACTAAATGATTGTTTTGATACTTAATACTGTGTACAAGGAAATATTTGCCCCCATTTTATTTTCTCCTTTTTTTGCCCTGGTTGTCATCTGGCGAATTTAAAACTGAGCGAATTCCAATGCCTTCAATTATTCTTTTTAAACACAGCTGTGTCTGGGCGAATTCAATATGGGGCGAAACTGTTTTCAAGTGAATAAGGGCAAAAATTACATGGGGCGAAAATAACCCTGTATACAGAAGTTAAACATATTAAGCAACTTTTTTTCATTAATGACACATGGTGATAAAATAATATTGGAGCAACCTTGATTTTGGAATAGTTTGTTCATTTGTGTATGTTTTACTGTTTCCTTCATTCTGCTTTTAGCACTGAATCAAATGGCTGCTGTTGAGGAACAACAGAGAAAATTCACAAGGTTCTCGGATAAATTCGGCAAGAGATTAGCCTATCACTTAAATAATCTTTTCATTCAGCAGGTAATCTAGATAGAATATTCATTTGTGTATTCAGATCAATTTATATCTGCATGTACTTAATAAGAATACATACATGTAAGCATAAAAAACATTGCTTTAATTCCATTGATTGTTCATACATACAATTCTCTAGATATACAAGCTGTATTAGAATCTTAACTTTTCCAGGGTAATGTGCTAGGGGAAACTCTCAGTCGTCAGGTACCAGAATTCAAACTTCCACCGCACCACTCGGCACACCGCGACCTGACGCCGTATGCTGACCTTATGCTTTGGCTAAAGAACTCGGACTTTGATTGCTTCACTCAGCTCTCAAAGGTAAAAAAATTTTCATTGAATATTGCTTATTGCTGAAAATTTTATGCAGATGTCATGCAATTCTTTATGATGAAAAAAAAAATGAATTTCTGGTAAAAGGGCTGGATGCTGACATTTTAGACTTTTCAAATAAGAATTTTAAAGTCAGGACTTTTGATTTAAACAAAATTAGTTTATGAATAGAAAAACAATATTCAAAGAACTATATATGATAAGAGTTAAATTGTGCCCCCATAATTCGCCATTTTTTAAGTGTTTCGGGTACAATAAAATGTTATCTAATTTTTAGAAGAGTTGAAATAAGATATATTTTTCATCTATTTATTTGATTTATTTGCACTCACTGGCAGTATATAGAAGTGACGCCATTTCTATAATTCAATCAAACTCAGTCAAAAATTGACATTTTTCTTATCTATTTACGAATGGGAAATATAGAGTGCATGCTTGAACAAGGACAATTTTTTTCTCACTTATTAGTCTTGGCTAGATACATCTCTGATTAAAATATTTTATTTGTTCAAGAATGCGCTCTATGTTTTCAGAAGGAAAAACTGCTTGAAAACAAGCTTTTTTACGCTAAAAATGCAAAAATGGCGAGAAAAGGTTGTCTTTACAATGTCATATTTCTAAATTGTGGGCACTTGAACCAAAATGAATATTATGTAAACACATCACATACATATCTGTACTAAGAAAACAAAGAATGATAGTAAATTGATGATGTTCATTTTAGGGGGCCATTTTAGGCCCTTATCATATATAGTCCTTTGTTGATGAATCTGATGTGTAATATGATGACTTCTCAGTTGTCTTACATTATAATGGCTATCTCTCAGTGTCCTATAGCTGGTGGACTTAATATTCTCAAGTATCTCAAGAATCTCAAGTATACAGTTGTATTTAGAGATAAATTCATAACATGCATGTGCAATAATTAAATCTTGGATCTTTAAATGGATTTTGACAGGTTTATACCCAGAATTTAAGTAAGCTCTACAATAAAGAAATACAAGATTTTTTGGAGATGGCCAAGCAGAAATTAGGAACCAAACCGGACAAGAATAAATTAGGTAGGATGCTGGATGTGTACTTCCCTTAGTTAACCATAGAACAGCAAACTGTTATTCAAGTTTTAATCACAGTGCCTTGATTTTGCATTTATTAAGTTATATTAGACTTGGTCTTGGCAACTATTATTTGCAGCCAATTCTTTTTTGTTATTGTCAAACAATTTCAGGATACATTAATTTTCTCACACAGAAATAAAAGTTTCTCTACAGCATTTAATAATCCTAATAGTTCTTAAAGAGTATGTGTAAATTCTACCTCTGATCCATCATTTCATTGTCCAGGTGTTGGACTGAGTGCACAGGCTCGAGCTCTTTCTGGCTCTTCCTCCAGTCTGAACCGGAAAATGTCAGGCTCGGTTCAGAGTTTGAATTCGGACAGTATCTCGATGCATGGATCCAGCCATGATCTTGCCATGAGACATCTATTTGACCAGGTAAACATTACTTTAAATCATAAGAATTTGTTGTGGCTCAATTTTCATGCATTTTGTGGGAACCTCTTACCCATGAATTGACGTTTCCAAAATATTTTAAAATCTCAGTCTTTATTCTATTAACATACAAGTAAATCACATCTGCCACATCTTTAAAAATCTAACGATCAGTGAAAATTAACCCCCAAAATTTAAATGATTCCATAGTGTTTGTATTTTGTTTGTTTGATTTTATGCTGGGTATGGTTCAGTTACATGTTTCTTGAATAAATCATTACAAATTTGAAGAAAACGCTAACTGAAATGCATAGATAATTAGTAATTGGAAAATATAAGTATTGCAAAATATTTCATATTTAATGTCATTGAACTTGAGGGATCTATTCATCGTATGCTTTGTGTTTACAGATCATTGATAAAATCCTCAGTGAACTTGAGCCTGTTTGTCTGGCAGAACAGGATTTCTGTGTCCGATTCTTCCATCTGGCAGGGGACATCTCTGTTAACAAGGAGGCTAAACAGGTCAAGTTGTAAACATTAATTCGAAATTGTGTTTTTTTTCCCAGTATTAAAGTCAGTTTTTTTACGACTTTTTGGTAATATTTGAATGGCATGATTAGATGTATATGTACTAATTATGGTTGTGTGAAATTTCTTTCTATATGAAGTGACACAATGACTACTCTATATAGTCTAAATATGTTTATGTTTATATTTTTACCTCTCAGAAAATTATCTTTTGATGCCAATTTTGATTCCTTGTAATTTGATTGGTCGGTGATTAACTCTAACACTGGAATGTTCTACCTCAAACTACTAGACAATAAATATAAACAAATTTAGTAAATTTATACTGGCAGCTTACGTTATATATTAAATAATTGACGAAGAGGCTCGCAAAATAAATTAATTCCAAATGAGTTTTAATAAAAAATTCCACCGGATGTGATAATTTGAAATCAATCCAAGATGGTGGCAATGGGTATCTTGATTATTATAAGGAGAGGGTATATATTTTTTATGATGAGAAAAATGTAAAATGTCAGGTGCTTGTGTACATGTATTATAAATCACCAATCCATGAGGTGACGTAAGTTAGGTAACTCTTTCATCAGACTTCTGTCATGGACATAATAAAAGAGTTATACCTCTTTTAGCAATTGAATAAGTATCTGCCTCAATAAATTTTCAAAATACATTGCCATGATGTTGCAACTGTAATGCAAAATAAAATTAAAATAATGTTATTATATATCAGTGTCCAAAAGCCTCTAAAATAAATAGTTTCACATATTGGGTAAAAACATGATGAAACAGACAGATAGATATTGTGGGGGTGGGGATGGAGTAGAGTAGAGGGGGGCCACAATGGGGATGGGGGTAAAATTTTAGGTAAGAAATCTTTAAAAATCTTCTACTCAAATACCTTTGGCTTATTATTTTTTTTACTTTGGAATTTGTAAGAGTAATTTTTCTTCTCAAAAAACCATTTGGTAAGAAAAGTTGAAACCTACCGTTGGTGTAATCATATTCAGGTATTCAAGATTCAAGTTTGTTCAAATCGTGATCCTTGGTGGTAGGGTTACGCCACAATGGGAGGGGGTGGTGTCAAATCTTTACATCAAAACATGTTAAATTTTTAAAAATCTTCTTCTCAAATACCTTTGACTAGTAAAGTTGGGTTTTATAAGGAAACTTCCCCTGGGTGTAGGGTGGGGCCACAATGGGGGGGGGGGGGTGTCAAATACATATGAATACCAGAAATGTTATATTTTAAAAATTGTCTCAAAAACCATTTGGCTAGTAATTTGAATTTTATATGGAAACTTCCACAGGTATTGAAGGGGGTAGAGTCTGCCACAATTGAGAGGGAGATGTAGGATATCTAATTTTTGCATAGAAACATATTTTTTAAAATCTTCTCAAAAACCATTTTGCCAATTTTAAAACATGTGGAAGTATCCCCTGATAGTGTAGATTCATGTTTATTCAAATCATGATCCCTAAGGTATGGTGGGGCCACAATAGGGGGAAGGGGCAAATATTAGCGTAGGAATATTGGGGGAAAATCTTTAAAAATCTCCATTCTTTATCTGGGGCTCAATGTTAAAAAATGTGCCAAAAATTAAAATTAAAAAAAATGCAAAATTGTAAAGACATTTTTATATTATTTTGATATACTGGTATATGAAAGCTGTAATTTTGGTCTTGTTGCACACATATCAAATTATTTTTTTGACCCTCATTCTAAATCACTAATTATTTTATTGAGAAGCTTCATTTTCTGCTCATGATTTACAGGAGGAAGAATCTGATGATGTATGGAAGCCACTTCAACCTTCTGCACCTGAAGTTGTGTAAGTATTCAGAGTACAAGATAAATGTAGTAAAGCAGAAAGAAGGGATGTTGAAATTAGATGGATATGGTATTTTTCAGAAAGAATTAATACACATTTTAATATTTTCTTGTGAATTCATTAAAGATGCAATCTTTTTCATTTTCTGTAGAGGTTTCTTATGTTTCCAAGAACAAGGATATATTTTTCTACCTTTATTGGTATACATACACATGTGTTTGTAGGGCCTTGTTCTTAAAGATATTGATTCTGTCAACGTTTCTATGGCTACTGACTATTTTAGGGAGTTCTATGAGGAGAATTTAGGTGGTGGTCTTAAGATTCAGAGGCGTCGTACCAAGTCCAAGCTGTAAGTGGGCCCAACCCAGCCCTGCCCTGCCTGCCTCTCCGCTTCATATCACCCACACACCACTGTACTGATTTATGCTGCCTTGCCTTGTCTTAAGTTTGTTGATGTTTTTTTAAATTTAAGCAGGATTGCAGAATTTAGTGATTGTCTCAACAGAGCATGTACCACCAAAAGTTTCTTATGTTTCAGATGATTACAAATTATGAAGAATCACAATTGGAATGTAATTTTTCAGTGTTGAGACAATTTCATTTGAGCATCTCCATGTTGTTGCCATGACGATATGAGTTTATTTATGTTGTTTATTGGAGAATGCCCAGTTCTATGAAATACTCATTATACTTGCAATAAGTAGTGTATATTGTTGTCATGTCAACACGCAGGCATTGATTGGAAGCTTGATTTTTGAGATGGAAAATTCTCTACCAATGCAATCATTTGAAATTGTGTTATGAACAATAGCGGTTTTTGATAATGATTATCTATGACAGAACTTGAATGCCTTTCAGGAGAATTGACACATTTGATTTGTGTTGTAAATTAGAGGATTTTGTTCATTTAGGCTTTGATCCTCTATTTTGAGGCACAATTTGCTTGTTACTACAGTATTAAGGATGTTGTAACTGTACCACATTTAAGATGTATGAGGCATGCAAGTTTACTAAAATATAAATTCAAATGGTTGATGTGACTAACAAGAAAAGGTTATTGTGAAAATTAATACAATTAAATTAATTATGAAAATAATATATCTACCGTACATATGTTTATGCAAGTTGCATCACTGATGATGTTATGTGCAAATATATTATGACAATGTTAGTTGAGGGTAGTAATCGGCAAGATCAGAAAATGATCCATTAAATGATATCTACATTGTACTAGGTAATTTGAATCAGACATAACTTACACAATACAATGCTTTCTTTGGGTATAAAGGTAGCAAACATTATAGAAAATGCATAAGCCGATCACGTGTTATATAATTTTTTCTGCAATGATGGGTACTTTCAGAGCCAGCATGAAACAACAAAGGAAGCATTTCACCGTTAACATTTAGTATATGTATATCAATTAAACAAATTTTTGTTTTATACATATAAAGTTTGCAGAAGTACATATATCAGTAGCAGAGGTTTTCTGAATGATAAATTATTAGAGCAAACTTGTTGGTCTGATGTCTTTGCAGTCTCTATACTAGCTACCATTGAAGGGAAAGTTTTGATCATGATCATGAAATAACTCTAGTATAGGTAATTACCTAATTTAAAGTCATTATGTTTAAAAAATTCAAAGAATCCATATGTTTATATAAAAAGAATTGTTTAAACTTCCCAATTAGGGGTTTCTCATTGTCTACGGTATAATTAAGATCAGATTTCTTTTAAAAGATACAAGGGCGAATTTACTCAGTAGAGGTAAAATTATATCAACAAACCTACCATGCACATATGAACAATACACATGTATATTATTTATCCCTCAACAAACCCTTCCTTGTCCTAAAAAATCAATCTCTATTTTATCCAATTTTTGGAATGAATTTACCATTAGCTAGATGTTTACCATTACTGGTCCTATTTAAGAACCAACCAGTCAAGTATAACAATAGTTCTATAGGTTAAACCAAATCTTTGACTGCATGACACAAATACTATAAAAGCAAACATGTCTAAAAATATACTATTAGCAATTTTTTGCAATTTTTTGAAGTTACGTTTTACAAAAAAGATCTACTAAAGATTTAAAAATTAAGGTGTACATTTACAAACAATGAAAAAATGTCCCCAAAATATTTCTTTTTCTCATACTTAATAATAGCAATTTAAAAAGAAATTGGTTTGATTGAATGTTTAAACCATAAAGGAAAGGTTACCGGTAATAAGGTAATGCTGGAATGGGGTAGCATTGAGAAGGGGGGAGGGTTCATTAGGTCTCTATGATATTCTACTATATATTTTATTACATGAACAACTAAGAGAAGCATCAAAGAGAAAACAAATGCCTTATATCTGACGATGTGGGCTGAAAAAACAAACATAATTTAACATTAATTATGTTTCATTCTTCTATGTTTAAGCATCAGCTTATATTACTCATGATTAAATAAAGAAAAAAAAAGTTTGAATAAATATTTATTTAACTTTTGAACTCTGATTTTTGGTAGGAGACATATGAATGAGGAAGTCAGAAGGATGATGGGAGAATTGTTTCCAAATCTGGAATCAGAGCTTGAAGCATTTGTGTCATATGCAGATAGATTGGATGGTTTGTAAGTAAATACAAGTTGTAATTAACAATTGGTTAATATTATACATTTTTTAATTTTAATTTTGATAAAAGCAGGCCTTTTGTAGTATATTTTCAGAAGGAGAAATAACTCTGACTAGCAAATAATCAGCATGCTTGTACAGATATGGAGACCTGTACTATGGTTTTTGATTCATAAAATTATCCAGAGAAATATTTTGCTATTCAATTTCAGGATCAAACATTGAGAATTGATGGTGTTTAGATATTGAAACATGAGGGAATTTAACAAATGTTAACTTTTTACTCTCAAGGAACGGCAGAAATTCTGAGTATGAAAGATACTGGCAGCAAGATAACAATATGTAATGACACAATGGATGAGAACTTTTATATTAAGGGCATAATTTATATAATGTTGTGTCATGTATATAAGCTAAAATTTGTAATGACCTTCCCACCCCAAATCTCTCACTCTGTCTCTATACTTTATATATACATCTTATATCATATCTTTTTTAGTCAAAATTACTATTTAACAGTGTTGAATTACTTACAGAGGTTAATGATGGATGCTGTATGAATGTTAAAAAAAAGTTATGACATGATTTCCTTGTAGCTCTGGCTTGATTGTAAAATGTAATATATCCCCCTTCTGTTATAAGACTGTTAAAATTCATATGAGGTTGAACAACCCCAGATTAACAATCAGTTAATACTGCACTAAACAATAGACTCAATGTTTATGATACATACAGTAAAACATGGTTACAGCAAACTCCCTTTTTCAGACAGTTTTGAGCTATATGAAATCAAAACAAAAAATTTGTGCTCGCGATTTTATATTTTCGAGATTTGATGCAAAACAGTGGAATTGTGGAATTAAGTACTAGCGTACAATAAGGAATTTACATTAAAATTTCAGATTGACTTGTCCCTGGCAATTTGCTATACTCATGTTTTACTGTTTTCCAATGTTACACTACATAACACAACAAATATACTGTCAGTGTACATTATGAATATCAATTATCACTAGATACATGTAGTACCTATCTATGTAAAAAAAGAAAGCTAGTAAACGGTAGAAGTGACCATGAAGTAAAAGGATTTTGTTTTATATCTTTGAAATAAAACAAATTTGATGTTAAAGTTAAAACTCATACTTTCATATTGAAATATTACACATCTTACAAATTATTCAAAAATTTAATCATTGAGCAATGTAATTTGAGAACTGTAACACCTGTGTCCATGTTGTGTTCTATAACTTTGGTACTGAGGTTCTACTGTATGTTGATTGTGACATGCCGCCTTTCTGTCTGCAGTAACTCCATGTACATGTTGGTACGGATGAGTCAGCATGTGAACAATGCCCAGGACACCGGTTCCTTCCTCAGCCTTATGTTTGCCAGCTGCCTCGTCAAAATCAAACGCAACTTTGACAAGTTCATCGTAAGTAAAAGATACACCTCGTCAAAATCAAGCGCAACTTTGACAAGTTCATCGTAAGTAAACAATACACCTCGTCAAAATCAAATGCAACTTTGACAAGTTCATCGTAAGTAAACAATACACCTCGTCAAAATCAAACGCAACTTTGACAAGTTTATTGTAAGTAAACGATACACCTCGTCAAAATCAAATGCAACTTTGACATGTTCATCGTAAGTAAACGATACACCTCATCAAAATCAAGCGCAACTTTGACAAGTTCATCATAAGTAAACGATACACCTCGTCAAAATCAAACGCAACTTTGACAAATTCATTGTAAGTAAACGATACACCTCGTCAAAATCAAACGCAACTTTGACAAGTTCATTGTAAGTAAACGATACACCTCATCAAAATCAAATGCAACTTTGACAAGTTCATCGTAAGTAAACGATACACCTCGTCAAAATCAAACGCAACTTTGACAAGTTCATCGTCAGTAAACGATACACCTCATCAAAATCAAACGCAACTTTGACAAGTTCATTGTAAGTAAATGATACACCTCGTCAAAATCAAACGCAACTTTGACAAGTTCATTGTAAGTAAATGATACACCTCGTCAAAATCAAATGCACTTTGACAAGTTCATTGTAAGTAAACGATACACCTCGTCAAAATCAAACACATTTCTGACAACTTTACTCTGAGTATACCTTAATCAGGCGCATGCTTTGACAAGTTCATTGTAAGTTAACGATACACCTCGTTAAAATCAAACGCAACTTTGACAAGTTCATCGTAAGTAAACGATACACCTCGTCAAAATCAAATGCAACTTTGACAATTTCATGGTAAGTAAACGATACACCTCGTCAAAATCAAACACATTTCTGACAACTTTACTCTGAGTATACTCAAATCAGATGCATCTTTGACAAGTTCATTGTGAGTATACCAAACATCTCATTAAAATTTAACACGTCAACTTTGATTCTTATTGCTTTTAATTTAGAATAAAAGATTAAACAGTTTCTGTCCTTTTTCCAAAAATTTGCTACTTTTAAAATACCCTTTCCTCGGAAAAAAATTGTTTTGTGCATACATTGTATTTCATCTATGATGTATCTTTCAAAGACTTGATACCCTATTGAAAAATTTTGCTTTTTTAAAGCTACAATGTTTAATGAATACTTAGAGCCAAAATATTGTATTAAATTGTTGATTGTTCATGTACTGAAAGAAAATATGTTGTGTAGGCATTGTATAATATATTTAAGATTTTGTACAAAGTCCTGTTTAAAGAATAAGAAATTTTCTGTGATTTTAGGCAAACCAGATAAAAGCCATTCAAGATTTTAAAGTTTCCAAGAAGAGTCGATGTGGAATTATAGCCTTTGTCCATAACTTTGAGGTAATTGGTCAGAACACGATTTACTCTGATTGTTAGGATAGAATGTAACCCTCTTAGAAGTAAAAGCTGAACACCATTCGTAAATAGGCATTGTCAACCAGACCAGGTACCGGTATACAAAGCCCTTTGATTTCATTACACCCAATTGCACACCTGAAACTCGTGGCTGACGTGTAGTATTCCTTTCGTGGTCTTTGGATTTTATGCATTTATTTCTTATTCACGTGCATATTCTGTTTGTAAATAATGCATTGACCAATTTGTTTGATGTTAGTATTCTCCTGGTTTGAAAAAAGTGCATGAATTTCATAATTTCATTGCGACCGAGTAGCGCGGCGAGGCCAAGTATTTTGAACTGTTTAGAGGTCTGCACCTTATATACGGGTTGTAGGGACAGCAATGATGAAAGAGAAATATGGCAGACATTGCATATTTACGAGCAATGCAGTGTCACAATGTTATTTAACCAGTACCAGCTTGTTAAGCTATGAATGAAACCTTTTTATTGAAGATTATTTTCAAATCTGTAACAGGAATTTGCCAACCAAGCAGAGAGTATATTTAAGGGCTCAGACAGACACACACATCTGGATAAGTCCTACAAAGCTTTGGTGGTGGTCATCTATGAACAAATTGTCCGTGTAGCCAGCGAGAGCCAGAAGACACCAAAAGATGTTGTCATGATGGGTATTTACCTACTTATTCACCTTCCCCCTCCCCTGTGTAATATGTTTGTGTGTAAGTTATCTTACTTCCAAACAATAATCAGCCACACAAAATAACACTTGGATAAGATTCATTTAATGTTGAATCATTTTAATTCATGGGGCCATGCTAGCTAGGTTTCATTTATTGCTTTTTCATAAGAAAATTTTATGGATTTGTATGAAAATTCAATGAAAAAAGATTGTTTCATCGATAGTTTGTTGGGAACTGAATGTACTGTATATATATGAGATGTACCACAAAAACCAACAAAGACAAAGCTACAATGAATTCTGTAAATCTACTGTATAATCTTGTTAACATTCTCTAATATCTTACCACATTTTCCTTTTTCAGAGAATTTCCACCATATGTATTGTAAGTAAACTATTCTAATGACTATCAAAAAATCAATACATGCATGGTTTCAAATTCTACCTTAAATTGACAAATTCCATTAACATTCCCCCCAGATTTTCAGATTTAAATTCTAAAGTATCAAATAGAAAACAAAGAGAATAGAAAATTTAAAGAATATAGGAAAGTCTTTTTTGTCATTAATTTCCCTAATGGATTCTTTTGAAACTGCACCTGTAATTGAACACATGATTAATTCAGTGTTTTTAATATTAAAAGCAATGAGTGCTTGCATGATTTTGCTCTCTCTCTCTCTCTCTCTCTCTCTCTCTCTCGAGATCTCAGCAAATTATATTTCATTGTACATACCTCTAAGAATTAATTTTATGAATCTTTTGAGAAAGTTGTGTGCTATTATAAAAAAAATTTACTCCCTCTAGCAACATTGTCCACTCTGAAAATTCCATGTCTGGAGTCTGACCGGAAAGAGGCTAAACAGATCTATCAGGACAATCTTAACAGTTACACCCTGAATCTTTTGGGAAGGCCTCTGGAAAAATTACATGTAAGCCCATTGTCAGAAAGCTTTAAAGTGGAATAAGCATAACATGTGAATGGGATTAGTCATGTTATTAGGTATGCTTAAGGCTTTAGAGCTGACATGTACCTGTGTCTTGTTACAGGTGTTTTTTGAGGGCGTACAGAATCGTGTGGCTACAGGTGTCAAACCAGAGGAGGTCGGATTTCAGTTGGCCTTCAGTAAACAAGAACTAAGGAAAGTCATCAAAGAGTATCCAGTGAAAGAGGTAAGGACAATAAAGAATCCAGTTTAAAAGGTAAGGTCAAGTTCATCAAGAGTATGCAATAAACAAGGTAATGGATGGAAGGTCAAAGGTCAGTAAAGATGCAAGTATAGATAATAAGTTCAAAAGGTCATCAAAGAGTATGTAAAGTCTCTTAATGTCAATAAAGATGCAAGTATAAGAGTTGTAGTACATAATGTATAATTAAATACATTTATATTTGTTATACTTTCATGTTAAATACTGAAATCTGATTGGTTAAGACGCAGTTAATAATATTTACTATTACCCTCAGCGTTAGCAACGCACTTGGCAACGGGTAACATTAAAAAATGTTACATGCGCGAAAATTATGCGCGTACGGTTCGCTGTAGAATTCACGTTATTCCTATATAAAAGCAGTAAAATTTTCTTAAAAATTTTAAAAAAGACATTCAGTATAACAAAATAAATAGTGCCTGTTTGGGAGGATAACAGTTGAAATTGACACAAAGTTGAGTCAAAAAGATAAAAGTTTAGGATATTAGTGAGTAGGAGTCTAATTGATGGAGATTAATGACCGTCATTGTCATCATTGAATAACCAACCAATCGGGTTAAGGTCATCCATGAGTTTCCAGAGTGAATGGTAACCATTAATTACTAAGTTATATACATTCAAAGGGGTAAATAGTAAAGGTTTATAATGATGAGATTCTATTTAAAAAGTGGAAAACAATTGGGATCCCAGTTGAAAGGATACAGGGTCAATGTCATCAAAAGTGTCTCTAGGTAAAAGAGGTAAATAATAAAGCTCATCAATGACAATCAATTTCAAGGGTTAATGTAATAGTCATTAATGGGAATACAGTCAATTTGGAAAAAAATTTTCAAGTAAGTGAGAAGGATACGTCAAGGAGCTCAAAGGTCAAATTCTTAATAGTGAATCATATTAAGGATACACGAGACGTTCATCAATTTTGTATAATTTTCCTTGATATTTTATTCCTTATTAATTAACATTTAAACCTGTTAATTCCCAAAAATTCAGGGTACATTACCAGACTCGTTTCGGAGCTAGAATATTTCGAATTTTCCTTAAAATAGCATGCAAAATGCATTTGAATGCTTATAAATAAAGTCATACAATACATTTTCAATTGAACACTTTATATCTAAATTTAAAAAAAAACATATACCGGTAACACAAAAAATATAATTATAAAATTACTAAGTGGAAATCTTCACATTGTAGAGATACGAAAATATAGAAAATGGAAAATAGGTCGCGTCTGACCTTAAAGAGGTTAGGGATAATATTCATCAATTAGAAACTTAAGCAAATTTATTAATGAAAGTTTAAGGTTATCAATGAGAATCAAGTTGATGGGATGGGATGTCAAAATCATCTATTAGTACCAATATTCAATAAATGAAATAAAAGGTCAATAAAATTGATGAGAATCCAGTTTGATAATAAGGGTCTAAAGTTATGAATGGTTCTCTAATTAGATAGGTTAACAATATTAGTGAGGTTTCAGTTAAGAGTTAAAGGGTAAAGGTAAAGAATCAAGGAAAAATTTAAGAGGCAAAGGTGAAGGTTATCAATGATGATATATACCTTTAAAGGTCAAAGGTAAACCATATTAGGGTTTATCTGGTTATTAATTAAGGTCATCTTAGAACATCACTCAAATAATCACTGGTGTTAAGCCGATATGCGTACCATTTGGTACGCATATCATAAGATGGCGATGACCTCTGCAGGTTCTTAAGTTTACACAACTCTTCTTATTTATTCAGATCGTATTTCAGCGGGTAAAACATCAGTGTTTGAAGGGTAGCGAGTCTCCACATGTAGCAACCTATAGAATATTCCAAAACTGCATATTAATTGATATTTTCTTCATTAATGAAAATCCCGATGATATGCGTACCTACAAAAACAGATATACGTACCATAAAACAAATAAGAATTTCTGGATATGCGTACCATCGGTAAGATATACGTACCACTTATATACAAACTGATTTGTTTTTTTTTTTCTGAAGGGAATTGTATATTTATAACCTATTTAACTGTATTTCGTACAAAAAAATTAAAACGACTTGTTAAATGAAAACTATAAATGAAAAAAAAAATTATCTAAGAAAGAAGTACAGGTGATTTAGATTGCCTGATATATAATCATCAGATTACCAAAATCTCACTTTAAGTCCAAATTCAACATTCAAGTCCGAATGATACAGATATTTAGAGTCCCTCAATTTCTTTATCAAAAAAAATATTCTAAGTATAAAAAATTATTTTGTTTATAAACACAGTCAAACTTCGTTATCTCCAACTAGATAGGACTGTTTATAACTTCGCGATATCCGAGTATTCGAGATTTTGAGGGTACGATACTTCAAATCAAAGTACTGAAGTACTGACGGGAGTTGATTTTATCGATTATTATTTATTTTAAAATCAACGATATGTAATTTTACATGCATGGCAAGTAAATTCCTATAAGTATTTGAATAACGAACATTTTTTAAACATGAATTTCCTTACGGGAAATTCGTGAAAATCCAATATCAATGAAATATCCAATATCAATCATGTTGTGCAATATTCAAAGAATTAGTCCATCAAACTGCGTATCAGTAATCTAAATAGTTATAAGAAATTGTTTGGATCCAAGCAAAATTGAACTCTAGTCTCGTTCAAATAGAGGCTCAGCTGTATCTGTTAATCTCCGACAAGCAAGAGAGACTCTCTGCTTGTCAGAGATTTACGGAGACAGCCGGGCGTCTGGTTAAACGAGACTATATTGAACTCTGGCGTAGGAATACATAAAATGTACGACTTCAAAAAATATCTAAATTGTTCGTACCATTTAAAATCTGACTATTTACAATGTATTTATAAATTATTTTCCTTGAAAAACAATACTTAAGAACTCATTACATCGAATTTATTGATTAGAACTAAATGTTGTCAGCGGTGATGATTTGTGCTTAGGTCCAAACAATGTTTCACTTTCGGTTTGCCTGAGTAACTGCATAGTTGATTAAAATCAACTCCCAAAATGAATGGTTGTTAATTACAAATCACTTCGACATATCCATTGTATTCGAGATATGGGTGTTCAATATATCGAAGTTTAGCTGTATAAAATTACGAACGAATGAAACAATAGACAAATAAAAGACTATTTTGTTCAAAAATTAACCATTTAATGTTGAATTCTGTTTAATTGATAAAGCATGGAACAATTACTACTCGGCATATTTATTATTTTAAAACAATTGACATTAAACAGATAGGATAATTTCTTGACAACTTTTTAAATATTATCTTCTTACATGGGATTCATCAATTATTGTTCCTGAATTCTCTACTAAAAAAAAAAAAGTATTGCCAGAATCGATGTTCAGTATTGAGCGTAAATCAAAACCGATTGAACCGACCGACCGAAAACAAGAGATCAATTATAGTATGATATATTGAAAATTTGAATGTTTATTTCCCGCCACTATGAAGTAATGATATATGTCCATATGTCCAAGTTCTCAACATACTGACGCTCTGGGGATAACGATAATAAAACAATATAATACAAATGCATTCAACGTCTCTAAACCGCACAGTTCAGTGAAAATCAGAAAACACAAGATATAATAGAAAAGTAGATGGTACCCATATCATCAAAATATGGTACGTATATCCAAAAACATAAACATGCCGTAGGTACGCATATCATAGGGATTTTCATTAACGAAGAAAATATCAATTAATATGCAGTTTTGGATTATTTTATAGGATGCTACTTGTGAAGACTCGGTAGCCCTTCAAACACTGATGTTTTACCCGCTGAAATACGATCTGAATAAATAAAAAGAGTTGTGTAAACTTACGAACCTGCAGAGGTCGTCGCCATCTTATGATATGCGTACCAAATGGTACGCATATCGGCTTAACACCAGTGAATAATATGAATATTCTACATGAAACTTATGAAGGAAAATTAATTGTGTAAAGATTTTAATCACAGGAAAGTCTGTTAAAGAATAAACAATTGTTATAGGTGAAGAAAGGGCTGGATGGAATTTACAAGAAAACCCTTAAAGATTTGTGTGAGGAGGAAAATTTGCTCCAAGTGGTGTGGTTCTCCATGCAAGATGAATTCATCAAACAAATCAAACATTACGAAGATCTGATCAACCAGTGTTACCCAGATTCTGGGATAACCTTGGAATTTAAAGTGGACGACGTTCTTTCCTTCTTTTCAGAGATAGCACAGAATCACTAAGTGGTTGTTGAGGATGACTTGTCACCATTACACAGTGAATTTTTGACTAAAATCAATTTGAAACAGCAGTGCTTTTATTTTCTGCTTATTGTGCTTTCATGTTGTATGCAAGTAACATTGAAAGTGAACACACATTAAGGAGTCATTGTATTTTCTGCTAAAGGAACTGCATTACAGGTGGAACAATGTTAAGATTGCCAAGAAAATTTGTTAAGAAAACCTGTCGCTAATGTTTCAGAATCAGTGGAGTTAAACTTTTACATTATTAATCTCCATTTTTCATACCTTTTCACCTCCAGAAACAATTTATTAGAGCATATTTTCATTAAAGCTGAAAAAAATTGGTACTTGGTTGTTACCTAGAAGAATTACCGGTATATAGGCATTATACAATTTTATCAAGAGCATGTGTATTGTATAAACAGTATATAGTTTTTATGAAAAACCAATAGATGGTAAAATGTTCCATGCTTTTGCAAATTGTCAACTGATTGATTTTCAGAAACAATTTTATCATAAAGCGAGTACATGTATGATGCTGAAAATCTGAATTGTTAATTTTATGTTGTCCATGAAGAAATGATTTCTGTTACGGTGGTATGCCCTGTATGTGCAATAATCAAGTATACTGTTCTTGTTATGAATGTACTGAATAATTTATATACATGATTAATTCATGAATCAGACTTGTTCTTTATTGAGTTTTTAAGTAAGATGGCTTTTCTCAGTGTCAAGTAACAATCTGTGTGATACAACTTCTTCGTTTTGTAAATTTGTGTCTGGCAATATGCCATTAAATAATTTAACATGTCATAACAATTATCAACTCCTGGTAGGAATTCCCCTTCAACGCCCCAAAACATTATTGGATTGGTGGGCATTGTAGGCTATTTTATCGTGTAAATAAATTGCAATAAGATTTGATTATGGGCAATGACAAAACAAGACCAGACTGCAAAGATGATAAGGGTATAATTGGTATGTTGCATCACAGAGCATTAAGTAGTGCAATCTTTTGTATAAAAAAGATCTGTTTGCAATTGTCTTCTCTCTTTTATTATTTGGGATACAGAGACTGAAGATGTTTTTTCTCTATCAGATATTATAACTTTCTTTCTTTCTGGGGCTGTAAGGGTAATGGTATCTTATAAAATCTTAGTCTTTTGTGTCTATATGCTAAGACAGGTATTCGATTGGAGATTGTTTGGAGAACAGATAATAATAAGTTTAGAATGGACCACAAGGAAAATGCTGGAGCAACACAGACAGATGAAAGGGAATATGATACAGTTAGTGTTAAGGTTAATGGCATTTGATATTGAATATGAATATGATACAGTTAGTGTTAAGGTTAATGGCATTTGATATTGAATATGAATATGATACAGTTAGTGTTAAGGTTAATGGCATTTGATATTGAATATGAATATGATACAGTTAGTGTCAAGGTTAATGGCATTTGATATTGAATATGAATATGATACAGTTAGTGTCAAGGTTAATGGCATTTGATATTGAATATGAATATGATACAGTTAGTGTCAAGGTTAATGGCATTTGATATTGAATATGAATATGATACAGTTAGTGTTAAGGTTAATGGCATTTGATATTGAATATGAATATGATACAGTTAGTGTTAAGGTCAATGGCATTTGATATTGAATATGAATATGATACAGTTAGTGTTAAGGTCAATGGCATTTGATATTGAATATGAATATGATACAGTTAGTGTTAAGGTTAATGGCATTTGATATTGAATATGAATATGATACAGTTAGTGTTAAGGTTAATGGCATTTGATATTGAATATGAATATGATACAGTTAGTGTTAAGGTTATTGGCATTTGATATTGAATATGAATATGATACAGTTAGTGTTAAGGTTAATGGCATTTGATATTGAATATGAATATGATACAGTTAGTGTTAAGGTTAATGGCATTTGATATTGAATATGAATATGATACAGTTAGTGTTAAGGTTAATGGCATTTGATATTGAATATGAATATGATACAGTTAGTGTTAAGGTCAATGGCATTTGATATTGAATATGAATATGATACAGTTAGTGTTAAGGTTAATGGCATTTGATATTGAATATGAATATGATACAGTTAGTGTTAAGGTTAATGACATTTGATATTGAATATGAATATGATACAGTTAGTGTTAAGGCTAATAGCATATGAAAAGAAATGGTGTAAAATGCAAAATCAAGTATTGTTTTGATTCTTAATTTTTGAAACAACACAAGGGCCGGAAAGGGGCTTTATGCTTATCAAGAAATATCTGGAACAAATGTTAAAAAAAATCTGTTTAAACAAAACCATATATTTTACATTAGAGTTCATAAAACTAAGTTATATCCATTGTTGCTCAGGTGGGCGATGTGGCTCTTGGGCCTCTTGTATTTCTATCGCTTTATTCATGAATCAGATTTACTGATATTAAAATTTTTCAGTGCGTTATCCGTCCCTGTATAGGCATTTTACACGCCTTATCCACCCATCTTCTGGCCAAATCTTATTTTACCATGTTTTCACTGCTTTGGTAATGCAATTCTTACGATCAACTAAAATTACAGTGATAAGCAAGATAAAGAGCTGACAATTCTTTATAATGTAAACAAAACGCGTGCCTTGTTTTGTTTACATTGGTTCAATATACCGGTAAAAGTTCTTTTCCAAGCTGATTTTCTATCTGCTGATTGGTTTTGAACATAAATAAACAGTTTATAGCGTTTGTCACATTCATTTTAGGTCTAAACCTGGAAATTTCTTTTTTCCAGTCAAATGTAAACAAAAACATTTATTTTTATTTACGTAAGGAAGAATTGGGATCTCTGTATCTTGCTTATAACTCGAAAACTGATTTTCGGTTGAGTATTAGATATGTCTTACTGAAGCAATGTAAACATTTAATAGAAACGGAAAAATGAATTATGACCAAAATTTAAACTTCCTAACTTCCTCCAAGTTTTGCGAGTTACTCGGGTGAGCGATGGAAGTCTTTTTTCCCCTTATTTGCAGAATAGAAATGATACAACGCTATATGTGACACAATTTCAAACTGCCAGCAATGAGGTAAATAATAAAGGTCATTTATTATTCCCTTTTTTATATCTCAATATATAACACACGCGTTCTAATAATTCTCACACTTTTCTTAACCAAAATACTCATACGTAAAATGTGTCTATAGAACTAACTTTTTACGTTTAAATATTTTCTCTAATAGTTTGTTGTAAATGTGCCAAAAATTATTTTTTTTTAAGAAGATGGGGGATAAGATAGCGCAAATGCCCATTCAGTTTAGTCGTAAAATACAATTTTGAAATTATTTTTTTTCCAATTGAATCTATTCAAATATATTAATTTTAATTCAAGTTTGCAAAAGCACAATTTCGCGCCTTAAATTTCTGTGGTATCGAACCCATAATATAAAAACCCTAGATGTATAAGGTTAGGTTATGACGGGTGCTCTAACCACTGAGCCGTTTCAGACACAACAAAGTAGCGTGTTTAGATACTATGTGCCACTTTGGGCTCGAATTTACGGACTTGTATTATTTTTTCAAAACGTTCAATTGTTGGGATACAATATGATATTTAATGTATAGTAGGTTACCTCTCCACGTTTTTGTTGATTGAAATTGGTTTGTTTTCCTTTAGACCTTATTTAGGCTATGAGAAAAATATGGAGCACAGACCCACTCTTTATAAGAAAATGTCTTGAAGTTCTAAAAAATGACACCATTTGCAGGTTTTGATACGTATACGCCTGTTTGAGTCAACATATTCCCGGTATTGCACATATTTATAGGTTAAAAATCAATGATATGTTAAATATATATTGTTTTAAATGATATTTTAAGAAATATTAGATTGATTTGATATTTTGATTTTTCAGTATCTTGTTCGACCGTGCATGGGCATTTTACACGCCTTATCCACCCATCTTCTTTGCTATAAAATATTTAAGTAATTAAAAATGTGAGTATGTCTTCATCTATGTACGTAAGATTAATTATATCTATTGAAGATAGAAATGTTGTATATTTTATTTGCTGTAATAAATTATACCAGGAAGGACATTTGAGAACAAAGATAATTAATACTAACGTATAAAGTGTTAAAATCAATAATAAATCATCATAATAGCACATTCGAGATAAAGTTACTTTCATCCTAGCTGTAGTTGTAATGTTCCAGTGTATTTAATTACGACGACCTGCAAAGAGCCATTGTTCGCTGGAATGCAAAATACAAATTGCATCAAATGATGCAGATTCCAAAAGAGCGCATGCGATCAATAGTCTGGAAGTGTAAGGGATT
The DNA here is from genome assembly GCF_025612915.1 of Magallana angulata. Classification (NCBI taxonomy): domain Eukaryota; kingdom Metazoa; phylum Mollusca; class Bivalvia; order Ostreida; family Ostreidae; genus Magallana; species Magallana angulata. Next base: position 15,798,661 of record NC_069117.1, read on the forward strand.
TCTGTAGGTATGAGTACCTACTAATCAAGTGCCCTCATCTCGCCCGCCTGTTTTGCTCTTCGTGACACGGTATAAATTAGCCCTCACCATGAATTGGTGCTAAAGATTAAATCTCGACAAATAATTGGCAATTTTTATTGATACCAAACTCTAATTTGTCGCCTAGTGATGCAAAAATGATAGGTTTTATGCGTTCAAAACGCAACATTCATCAACTTTATTAACAGTAGGTTTATGATTTCTAGTAAGTATCGTCTAAATTTGCACAATGTTATGAGTTGTTTTCTCATCAGCTAAATTCATTTGGGATTAAGTTTTATCAGATGCTATTAAGTTTGCTGCGTACATGAGAATAATGGATTTTTTTTAACCCGACCACTGTAACGGACTACAGGTATCCGGAAACTTCAGTTCTGTGTTGTCATGTTATGATAATACACGTTTTGCGCCCCCCTTCACCCCTCCCTCCCTCACACTTTCCTAATTACCACCTTCCTTTTCCGAGGACCACGGTTTGGATCCGATTCTATAGGCGCGTGACATTAGTACGGTAATAGAAATAGTCTTTAAACCTTATGAATCACAGGGATTCCGGCCAATTACTCTGCAGAACAATATATTTAAACAATAAAAATGCTTTTTATTGGGTGAATCATGCGGGATATGAGGAAAACGACATTGCAGGAAAAATAAATACCGCGTTATTTTTGGAATTTTTATTTTTGAAAGGTAAATATTTCACATGATAAGTGAGATACAATAATAGCAAAGATGGTTATAAACTCATTAAGCAATGGTTTATCTAATGACACATTTGAAATTTTCTATTAATGCAGCTCAGACGGGTGCAAACATGCCACCTTGACACTGGCATAATTATCCGGCACAGTGTTATGTATTTCATGCATAGTCTAGAAGTTCTTTTCATGCATTAATAGATAAATTGTAATGAAGAATGCACCCACATTTTTAATGCAAAATATTTGAATTGAATTACATCTACCAAACGAGACTTTAAAATAGAATTCTTCACCTGAATTACGTTTAGTTTCATGATTCTTCATTCAAGAAATTATGTCTAGTGCTGGGGATATCGGCTAGATATTGTAAGTCTTTCACTCTGACAACAGCAATATTAGCAAGTGTTAATCCTCCTTTAAATTGTCTTTTCTGACTCACAATATTTTCATTTTCATATAAAATTCATGACTTCTTTTGCTGGTTTTGATTAAGAAATTGAAACCACGAATTCTTTTCTCAATTTACACTTCACTTGCCCACACACTTCATCAATAAAATGATTGGTTGTCTCACACGCCGGGAACCCTACACTTGACTTTAGAAAGCAAACTTATTGAAACCAGCTTCGTTAAATGAGGGAAATGTAGAACCATATCTTAATTAACAACTGAAGAGCTTGACTTTAGGTCGTTGTATTTAACAGCAATGCACGACGTAGGCTTGTCTATTTCATTGCCAGCCACACAGACATGGATCTTTGAAATCAACACGAATTTTCTGGCTTTTAAGCAAAGACTACGCAATCGGTGTGTATTTCGCTTGAAACCGTGTCATTTTTAAACTTGTTTTTACGCAACGTCCTACCTAAGGAAGGAGTTCTAAATGATTCTATCAGTTGAATCAAATGACTTCCTTGTTTTCGCATAAAAGTCAGGTCAAGGTCACTACCTTTTTTCCTTAAGAGAGGAAAAAATAAATGTAGTTTTTTTTTGCAGTTATCTAATTAAAATATGAAGATGTTTTTCTTTAATGAAATGATAGAACATCAGAATGTCTACCAACTTACACTACTAAACTGAAATGATTATTTAAACTGGAATTGATTTTGCTTAGCCCGCATTTCCTCTAATTTTCTTAAATTTTGAAGATATTTCGATTATTTTTTCATGCTTCCAATATTAAAATATTTTTGATTTTTACAAGTTATAAAGACTTTACATAAAGATATTAATTGACAGAAAATCTAATATATTGACCATTTGATAAGGGAAAACAAATGATTTTAGTAATTTTTTCACACAAATCAATGTATAGAATGGACGCTTAAAAAAGCTTATAAAAATGTAATTTGAGAGGTAAATCATATTTTAAAAACATATTCTGAAACTCAAGTATCATATTAATAGTTCACAGTAGTTAAAAATCCAACATTTATGTTATTGTTTTTAAAAAGTGCTAAAACAGACTCATTAATCTACAGCAATTCTGAAATGCGAAACATGTGATATTTTCCTACGCCAATATTCCGCCAAAAATATAGTCCATGTTAGATTCTAAACATTGATAACTATTTCTATGCCAAGTTGTATGATAGTAAAAAAGAAAGAAAAATATACTATTTTAATTTCCTTCCATCTTCATTTAATGAACAATTAATCAAATTTACGTTTGACGAGTCGAAACCAGAAAAGACTCCTTCCTTAAGGTCTAAAGTCTTGTTAAAATGTTTCTATATTCCAAGATTTTAATAAATTTAATTGCCAAAATATAGACTCCATTATTCTTTAGATGCCAATTGTTGTTAAGGGGCAAATAGGCATTTAAGCTTGCTCAGAAATCGTCAAAATTATCTATGCAATTATAACTGAAGCTGTGGCAATCGATGAAAGATAAAATGCTATTAATTGGTAACAATTTACCTCCAGTTAACAGTTGAACAACATGGAACTGCTATTACCTCGGTAGGCAAGAAAATGCCATTTAGGTTACAGAGCTCGTCCTTGTCAATGTTGGGCTCCACCGTGGCTGCCACTAATCCTTGCCCAAGCCCATTTTCTGAGCCAGCTCTATAGATACCTTCAATCTCTAACCAATCTCCTTATATTTATCTATAGATGTTTTACAATAATTTTACCCTTTTTCAAAATTAAGAACATCATAAACATATACGTGTATAATGATGTTAATGGCGAAATTATCTGGAGCCTTTCACCACATATATCTTTGATGTAAACGTCTCGATTACCTATCCCACCATACTTGTCCCGGAAACAATTAGATAAATACCTTGGACACTTATTGTTGTCTTTGTGCTTGATATAGTTAATTAGTTTTCAATCATTATTGCCCCTTTGTATGAAACGTAACAGGGTTACATGAGTCCAAATAAAGATTTCAGACAAGATCGAATACGAATACTTTTACGCTTACTCCACGATTTTTAGATAATTTTTATGATTTTTTTATCTTCTGGAGAATATGATATTTGCACAAGTACAATGTATGCTTTAGTTTCAATATGTCATTATATGAAACTCTCATTTCTTATAGGTATTTATTTTTCGTGTTCAAAAATTGTAACAATACTGAACTTTATTTAACGTACGTGTTCTTCTGTGTTTATATAATTTTTAAAGCGCTAAGCATAGCTCAGCGCTTTATTGTCGTTAGACTTCTATTTCCGGTGCAAGGAATAACTGCCCTCTATGAGCAGAAATATACATCATTTAAACTGGTAAGAGGTATAGGGAACCAGTTATCTGGGTGACGGAAATGGCCGAGTAGATACGATTGGTTTGCGGGGCTTACGTACATCAGCACGGGATGCTACGCAGTGATGAAAAAATATAGTGCGTATTCAGAAGCTAAAATATAGAAAACTAAAATGTGATAAATTACTGTTCAAAAGGTATAATTCGTGATTTTAACATATTGTTTTTCAGGCAAGTATCCATATACAAGTCGTGTTCAGCTTTAATTCACATCATCTTAAGAAAGTAACATATATTTAAAGAAATCTGGCCTTCGATACTTTAAATTGATATTCATTAAACATAAACCAAAATTTCAATAAGGCTCATTTCCGTCTACGCTTGCACACAGTAAATTTTCTTAGAACTAAGCTAGGTTAGCGCTTTTCAGTACTTTCAGTACTTTGATTATATTTGAAGTCAATTGCTTAAAAATATCGTTTTCTCGATATATATTTCCTACTCGGGTTAATATTTGACAAAAATGAGAGATTTTGAATTGTATATGCACGTGTTTATGTCAATTGCTGTTTCTTTCCCCGCTTATGTCCAGTGTTGTTAATAACGCCATGACTCGTTTAATAAACAAGAAAAACCCAGATAAACTCAGTATGTGTCGATGCACCTAGAACTTCTATGGTAGGTGTGTGTTTGGGTCAACACTCGGTAGGAAGTCTAAGTCTGATACTTACCTTATACATATACGTATTTGGCATTTCTACACTTATTTGTGTTCAATTGTGGAACATTAGCTACATTAAAGGAGTAGAATTACTCCCAATGTATATATATAATTAATGACTAGCTGGGTCCATGTACGAGATTACATACCAGGAACCTGATCTGAACACACCGTCTTCCGAATGTTCACTTTGATTAGACCATCTAAATTATGGTATTGGAATGAAACCCGAGTCAAAGGAATCATATTGGTACACATTTTCAGGCAATTTATGTAGGGTGTAATCATTCCTACTTCACTGGAATCATACTAATGAAGAAAGCGACAGTCATGTTAGATGTACACTTTGTGTCAAACAGAAAGGCTACTTATCAGTTCAGGCAGGCCTTTATCATTTTAACAGTGTATCGATCAATTAATAGATAATTATAAAACACAGTAATAGTTTATATACTTCAATTAGAAATGTCATATTCTTGTAAACATTGGTTCAAACGGTTATCAAAATCTAAATTATGTATGGGGGGGGGGGGGGGATTTGGAGGTGAAAGCGGTTATCACATTCAAAATCTAAATGAATTCGATTGTTTGGAGTATTCAAAAGAAGGAGGGGTACGGGTAAAAAAAAAATATGCTATTGGGAGGGAGAAGTGAAGGTCATTTATTACTCCACAAAGACGAGTGGATTATACATTCCGGGTTTGTTTTCCAATCACCGGTGATCATTGATTGGCGTTGTTTTAAATTCGCCCTTATACACAGTAAACTGTTGTGATTAAAGAAAAGATTTGTTTGGGCCAAAATAAAACGGGTAAAAGTTATCATTCATGCATATGTTCACTGTTTTCAAAAGTAATACAATAATGAAATGCATTCCTATTTCAATTTGTTCAAAGGCGATAACCTATTCAGTATTTTTAAAAATTATTCTATTAGCAAAAATTGCACAGGGTTGCATGTTACCATGATATAAGTGACATGTAGAAACAAAATATATTTGCATTTATTCACGAACATCAAAAATAAACAAACATGAAAAATAGATTGTGATAAGATAGAGAGCTGTTTTGGTAGACAAATAGGAGAATTTTCATATCAGTAAACATTTGATACAGTTCAAATTTATTTTTGGTCTGAAGTATGTTGTACAATTATGCTAAAACAACGTAAAACATCAGCTTTAAAGGTCATATAATGATTAAACAACAACAAACGCAGGAAATTGTCTATTTCCGTGAATATGCACGTTTTACAGAATGAAAATAGAATCAAAAAATACATACGTAATTGTATAAAACACTTTAAAAAAAACTAATCTTAGATCTAAAAACGACATCAGAGCCATTTTTTGATGTTATGGAGAGAACAAAAACAAAAAGAAATCTTTGAAGGCAGAAAACCACAATCTAGCGAATAATGAATATTTACTATTGATTGATTTTGCATTTCATTCTGTCTAGTAGAATAGCTCGGAAATCGGGGCTCAGATAAATATACACGAAAATGTTTACACTACTGTTGATTAAGGTACATAAGTCAAGCAAATCACCGACGCCTGAGAACAGAAGAAAGTAAAAAAGATGTCCGTCATCGCCATGGAAACCAGAAATAAAAGACATGATGCCAATAGGGAGTTCTGTAAAGACGTAAATGAAGGCAATGACGGTGAGCATTTTGGTCGTCTGGTTGTATGCGTCCCCAGATGAGACACCTCCCGTGATATCTTGGACTCGTCTTTTGGCCTTCTGAATGAAGCAAATTATCAGCGTACAAAGGACGACGATCGTCAAGATGGGGATGATTTTCACTACCACGCCATAAATCCACAGCAAAATAGTCGGATATTCGGGATGGGATTTTGTAAACTCCGTTGGTTCAAGAAAATAACTCGAAGCGTTTGTAACATTGTTCGAAATTTTCTGAACTTTGTAGAAAGGGTAGTTTGCAGACGATGCGAAGAATACAGAAACAGTGACGATTGCAATACTTATCTTTGCCCTTTTAATTGTGCATGCCTTGGACGCAAGTGTAGGTTTCACAATCTTAATGTATCTGAAAATCATCATTGTGATCGTCAACCACGTGGAAAGCATGTGGAATGCAATGAACAGATGGAAGCTAATCATCACAATATACATGCCTACTTCTGTGTAAGTTTCCTCGTCGTTTGGTGACATCACCATAAAGAAACAAATGACGTAGATTTGGAACATCAACAGACAGAGAGAATCTGCAATGGCCAGGGAGGAAAGTATGACGTAGGTGGGCTTCTGAGACTTCTTCAGATTCCAGACAATCAAACTTACAAGGTTACCCACAATTCCAGTCACACAAATAATGGTGCTGACATAACCATGGTAACGTCTGTAAACAAGTGTCGGATCAGCCATTCTATGGTGGAAAACGAGAAATACATAGCCAGATTAAATAGAATTCATTGTCATTGATTTTAGATTGTGCTGCATTGTTTGTTAGAAAACCAGTAAATGAAAGGTTCCTTACAGTAAAAATAACTATTAAATTGCTAACGAGCAATGCCTGATATTTTTATCCTAAAGTTCAGACAAATTTTTCTTACAATTCTGGTTACAGAAGTAATTTTAACAATGTGACAGTTCATTAACAACAATTTTAAAAGACGTGCTTAAAATATTGACCAAGGGATGAATATACCAAGTGCTATCGTCTTCTTAAAAAACCAAACGAGAAACAATGGATTCTTCAGTATAGCATTACAGTGAATCTCCTATAGCGCCAACACGTTCAGAATCCGATAAATCAAACCATTTTGGTATTCAGCGTGATTGAAACAAATAAACCTTTAAAAAGTCGTGTAATATTGTGTATAATTCACAACCAATAACACTTTTCCAAAGAAGGTTTGAAACTGTTTAGATTAAAGACAGTCAGATCAACAAGAATGTATATACACTGTACATGTATAGTTCCGACAAGCTATAGAATACAAAAATGAGCCAGTCGAGTAAGAGTTTTTCTTGATTTATTGTTCTATCTACATTTATTTCTTTTTCATTTACAATGTATGAATTGTGGATGTAGTAAATTTTAAAAAAAATACATGAGAAAGAAAATGTACTATGAGTACAACGCGCATTTCTAGAAAGATTTGATAAACCTCGTATTTCCTGACGCTGTGCGACATGTGTACACGTGTGTTATCAATTGTACACATTTTCATTTATATTTGACAATTTTTGTATTTCTATTGGTGTTTATTGATGAAATTTGTCAAAAAATTTCATACGAATTAAAGAAATACGGTGCGCCTTTTTATCCCAATGAACCCCAATGATACCCCAATGAACCCAAATGATACCCAATGAACCCCAATGATACCCTATGATACCTAATGATACCCCCTAAAAATATATCATTCTTAGAACAATTATTTCATCAGCAGTTTGTTTTAAAATTAAATGTAAAAAGGTTGTAAATAACATCTTTTGCAAAATACTAGACAACTATGAAAATCCTGTTGTGAAAGTGGTTTTAATAAGTTAATAACACCAAAACTTTTTCTGACTGTATTGTAAGACATGTACAATTTGACGGCGAACCTCTTTGGTTTTCAAAAATCTGTGAATAGTTTTTGGCGTTTTGGCGACTTTAGTTGATATTACATTGTAGTAAGTAATTATACTGATTCGGACCACGATCAATCACGACCTATAATTGGGTAACTTTACTGTTAAAACTGGGAGTGGCATTTTCTTTCTACGGCAATTGAACAATCATACTGATTTAGGCACTTTGGAATCATCTCGTGCACTGTGTAAATTGTTTCGTTCCAACTTCCGTAAGAGCCTCTACAGTAAATTAAGGTTGTATAAAACATACAGTGCAACAGCTTAAGGTTTGTCTCTGATTCATGTATTTTGGATCAAAACGAACTTGCTTTATTTTATTTACGATCTTACTGCAGAAGACGTCAACGAAAAAAATTGTAACGCCCAGATGGTTGGGTGTAATAAGATGACATAGCAACAGAATGACGATTCTTCATCGAGTTGTACTATATCGTTTGCAAAACATATATAAATAAATATAAAGCGTGAATATATATAACAATTCAAAATATGCTTCAGCATATGCGTTATAAAGATGCTCAATTTTGCTATCTAAATCATGTTTAAACCACATATATGTAAATAAGGCAAAATTAGGTGTAAAGCAAACGATTTCTCTTCATATTGCTCTGATCAATATAAACATACAAGTGATAAACTAAAAATCATGTAAATTAAAGTTCAGATACAATCTCCTTTACGGTGAATCTACAAAAGTTACGAAACAAATTATGGGAAAACTACGAAAAGTATCAATTCAACGGTCCTTCATTCAATTGTTAGAATATGATAGATGATTGAAATCTGTTTTCTTTATAGTTTAGTTTCAAATCAAAGTTAAATTGGGAAAGTGTACAAATGCAAAAATGCCCCCCTCCCGCCCCCTCCCCGATGCTACATGTACGTGCCTACAAAGTACAAATTAATAGATAAGGTTAACTGTATATAATATACATAACATCTGAACCATAAGCGAGTAAACTGTCATTGAGTTTACATACATTGATTTTGTTACGGAATTTTTTAGCCTTTGTACATAGTTCAGTATGAAATTAAATTACATTTTTGCAATTGTCTTGTTCTCTTGGTATCAATTAAAATTTAAAGAAAACTCATAAAAAAGTATATTACAACACTCAATTACAAACCAAGAGACGCTAATATATAGCATTAGCACATATAGAAATACCACCTGTAATATTTGTATCTTTGTAGAGGTTTGACAGATATAGAGGTCAAATAGACCAATAACACAGCGGTATTGATTTAAATAATTGTAGTGTTAATTGATGTAACGTGTCAGATAACATGGAAGGAATCTCCGAGATATCCGAAGTGGAATGCATACATTTGACACTGACCTGAGCTGAATGCTAGACATCGTATAATTACTAGTAGTTGCCGAACCCAGATGCTAGAATAAAGTGGATTAATGAACAGGTATACAAATACTATAGAAATATAGAAATATCACATTTGTGTCATTACCATAAATAAATAATTCTCACTTTTTTGTTATCGGCATTGGGTGTGAAGATATTGTAGTAAGTAACCCAAGTTTCATTCTCCAACCCTTGCTTTTAACTATTTAGTTAATGAACTTGTCATTATCTGAATGCATCATTTAAGTTCAAATTAGTTCAAAAATGGTGTATAAATATATATGAATGGACTTTATTTTCTATTATTTTTCCAGGCAGTTAAATAAAGTTAAAGAAATTCTTCAATACGCAAACAAGCAGAACTACATTGAAATAAATCAAATTGATGGGTAACAAAAAAAAAACCCTTCACAATAACAACGAAAAAAGAAAAGAAAAAAGAAAAAACCCAAACAGATAAAACAACAGGAAAAAAAAAACCAAAACCAAACCAAAACAAAAAATAGAAGAGCGCACATTTATATTCATTTTTGTTAAGGATATTTATCTATTCCACATATATTTTGAAAAGCTTTAAAGTTTCAGAATGCATCATTTTAATGTTAATCTTTTTACCGATTATATCATCGCAAACAACACTTTCAGACGTTAGAATTTTTTTTTATGAACAAATAAGAAATTGGCTAAAAAATTAGGTTTAATAAAATTACATATAGAAATACACATGAACAAATAAGAAATTGTCGGAAAAATAATGTTAAATATACATGTAAAAATACTATACTATACCTACCTTTATGATAAATGTTTTAGCGCAATGTCCATTTAGGAAAGCGTAAAGAATACGGAATACCAAGCAAGTTGTTGGAAATTCACTTCATTGTTAACTTAACGGAATTTATGCATACTTTGATCGAGGTGGCTATAATTTTTTTTATTGACTACCCCCTATGGAATAAATCAATATGTTGGAACTAAAATCTATGTCTGCTTTTTATCTTCATAAAAACCCAAATGAAATGCACGCAATTATTGCCATTTCAAAGTGATGCAAATTTAACAAAATGATAGCAAAAAGTCTAATTACAATCGTCTCCTTGAATAATGCAGAATACAAATAGGATTCGAAAGCTTTTCTCCTATTTTTTCTATAAAGAACTAATATATCTAAGGTTCTTAACAAACTTCAGCACGCATATACTAGTGATTGACTTTGATCAGGTATTTTACATTTACATGTAGCTATAGCATTCTGTTTAATACAAATAACTGCATTTATGTGAAAGTAAAAAAACAATGCATTATTTTTTTTCTCCATCTAATTGTCTGCAATGCACTAAACAACTGAAGATAAAACTGTCTATTTGTTTAGAGGTGTTGGAAACTACTAGTAAATTACAATTCGATAAATTATATTCAGTAAGGACTTACCGTGTTGGTCAAATAAAGCCAATAAGAACTTATGCCAGTACTTCCTACACAGATAGACTTTATAGTAAGTAAAATCGATACGCGGTGATAATGTAATGCGTTTAGTTTTGCGTAAATCGTTTTTGATAAAATACTAATATACATGTATACAATTTTCTATCCTTGCATCAACAAACACAATAAAATCCATCAACAACGCAGTATAATTACTAGACAAAACACTCACTTTAATTGTATAATTAATGTATCACAAGAATAACACAAAAGTTTAATTACAAGTATGAAATATCAACATAATTTAATATGATAAAGTTAAAATATTACTTTAATTTATTGATGACTGCTTTAATCATTAATACGTGAAAATTATTTTTTATTAAGCCTTGTACAAATATTTTTTCAAACAAATATTTTTTTACCGTAAGCAGAGGGAAAACAACTTTTTGATTTAAAGATTTTACGTTTTTAACCGGGTTTTCCAACGGAAAAATCCGGTTATTAAAATGGTGAAAATGGCGGGCGGGCGGGCGGGCGGCTGCCAAAAGGGTACCCTCATTGTACGGATAACTCCTCCTACAGTTTTCAAGATAGGAAGTTGTTCTTTTGCAGATTAATTGTACATATATCAGAGGTGTGCATATTGCTAGGATTTTGATTTCCGATAATTAATCGAAAAAATACCAGCTTTTGAACTTAGTCATTTTTGGGCAAAATGTTGCATATAGGGTACCCTCATTGTACGGATAACTCCTCCTACAGTTCTCAAGATAGGAAGTTGTTCTTTTGCAGATCAATTGTACATATATCAGAGGTGTGCATATTGCTAGGATTTTGATTTCCGATAATTTATCGAAAAAATACCAGCTTTTGAACTTAGTCATTTTTTGGCAAAATGTTGCATATAGGGTACCCTCATTGTACGGATAACTCCTCCTACAGTTCCAAAGATAGGAAGTTGTTCTTTTGCAGATCAATTGTACATATATCAGAGGTGTGCATATTGCTAGGATTTTGATTTCTGATAATTTATGAAAAAATACCAGCTTTTGAACTTAGTCATTTTTTGGCAAAATATTGCATATAGGGTACCCTCATTGTACGGATAACTCCTCCTACAGTTCTCAAGATAGGAAGTTGTTCTTTTGCAGATTAATTGTACATATATCAGAGGTGTGCATATTGCTAGGATTTTGATTTCCAATAATTTATGAAAAAATACCAGCTTTTGAACTTAGTCATTTTTTGGCAAAATATTGCATATAGGGTACCTTCATTGTACGGATTACTCCTCCTACAGTTCTCAAGATAGGAAGTTGTTCTTTTGCAGATCAATTGTACATATATCAGAGGTGTGCATATTGCTAGGATTTTGATTTCCGATAATTTATGAAAAAAATACTAGCTTTTGAACTTAGTCATTTTTTGGCAAAATGTTGCATAAACATGTAGGGTACTCCATTTCACTGGATAAGGGTTGACATGGATTATGGATACAGTTTACATAAAAGAAAACCCGGTTTGCTGTCACATTGACAGCTTTTCACTTGTTTAAAAAGAGTTATGTACCGTTTTTATAGAAAAATATGTTTCTAATTTTCAGTAGGAATCCTTAGTTCAAATGAACTGACCAAGATTTCAATATATGGCATTATTTAGAACTGATCATACTGTGTATCATTTTAAGTATCTATATGGTAAAAAAAAAATTATGATACTTTAATGTATCTGATCCATAATAGCCTCAGATTCAATGAACCTTGGTACATAACATATATGTATAGGCTTAATACTCAGTAAACTTGGACATTATTTTCCTTTTTAAGTATTAATATGTAAAATTGGAATGTGTCCTAATTAACGACATTTCCTTTTTTGAAGAGTTGTCCCCCTTTGCTTTTATTCTATAAAAAATAATTTAAAAAAAATATACACGGTATAAAATTCATTTTCATTAGTTTTTGTATTACAAATGATAAAATACATCTTTCCACCAAAGCATTTTTTGATATTCCTTGTAATTACTTTTTTCTTAAAAATGTGCTTGTTTCCATAGACCTTAATGCAATCTTCATGAATTAATTACTGCTTAGTTAATAATATTTTTGAAAATTTCTCTCTGTAATTTTTTCTATTCTTAAATGCTTAATATAGATATCAAAGTATTAAATACATGATGAATATTCAAGGTTGGAAAAATTTGGTCCTAATATGGATGGGATACCTTAAGCCATAAATTGTCATTTAGTTAAGAAAACACGTACATGTATTCTAAATATTACAGCTTGGAAATTTGAATATTTTCTTTTAGCTTTATATAGAATTCTTTTCCAAAGGAGGTTAATGTAGTCTTAAAATTGCTACGACCATTGAATGAACCCTTTTGCAGGATTCGTTTCTCAATTTTTCGACGAAGTTATCGATGAGAATGAAATATTTTTCTTTGTCGTCGTTTTAACTACGGACTTTAATATTCTTAAAAAGCAATAAGAGAACAGATATTTGATATTCATTTAACATGCATTGAGCTTTATTTTCTTCCGTTTCTGATAAGAGTTTCCATTGAATTACAAGAATTTTTTTTCCTTGAACGATCAAAAAGCATCACATGCAACTGCTGTTTAATGTTGTTATGAACTGTTTCTTTTTCTTTCTTTTTTTAAATTCTCCCCAGAAACACAAAGATACTTCTAACTGCCTCCTAGGGGCGGTATGTACATGTAGTTTCAGTATATGCAAGCTTTCAAATATTTCGTATTCCATACATTGTCTTGCGTCCTGCGTTGTTTTTTTTTTTTTGTTCCTTTGTAAACAATTTTTGAAAAATTTGCCCAAAAATGCATCTGCAAACAGCATGAAATATATATTAAAAAAACCCAAAAGATATTTTATTCATGTTAATTAAAATTCTTATCAGAGCGTCGGTATGCTTATCTCTGATGCTGTTTAAATAGAATGGAGTACTGCACATAGAATGACATAATGATTTCTCTTTTAAAATGCATACGACCAAAAACATCATTTGTCAGTGAATCGAAGAGAAAAAATACTTAAATTAGGGAAAAAGGATGGCCTTGGATGGATTTGGTATGATGTATCCTCAAAAATGAAATATAATCGTATAGTGTTTAACACCCTTTTTAACTCTGCGCTGGTGTTCGTGATTTACAAGACGTTTCATTATTGTTTATTATCTGTCTTTCTTTGTGGATTGAACACGAAGACACAAATACCAATCCAATTATCACATCAGAATACTCCACTGCTGTTGAAATGTTGTTAAATTTCTTTATGTAGTGTCTTTTATCACATGTTTATCTCAATGTGCGGTGAATATCACTCATAGGATAAGTTTTTGATATTCCACTGTGTGTTCTTGCGCCGGTGACGTCATAATTTAACATTACGTAGTTTCAATCGGATGATTGACGTAGATGAAAAAGTATCGAAACCATTCAGTTGAAAAGTGTAGAATTTTAAATGTAAAGCACTTATGCTGTTCTAAATTTTTTTCCCATGATTTGATAATAGCATGCTCGAAAAGTCTCTAAGGAATTTTTTTTTCGTGCGTAACAATGTTTACGTCTTGTTGTTAATGTGTTGGGCGGCTTACGATTTAATTTTTATAGAAAAATTGAGGCTTAACAAAAAAAAAAAAAAAACGTGGTAAAACATGTCATAAAAATAATTTCTCATGATTTGCGATGGTATATGATTTTTATCCAACTCGTTGTGTACTTTCTAACCCCTCGCCATCGCTCGGGAATAGAAAACACACAACTCGTTGGGTAAAATCATATACCATCGCAAATCATAAGAGATCCTATATTAATTATTCCAAATGTGTTTTTTTTTCGTTTCCTCAATTAGCAAAGAGGGAATCCTCGCACAAATCATCATAAGTCATTATATTTCTTTCTTTTGTCCTCAACTTAACACTTTACAGAAGCCACAAAAGGGGGGGGGGTCGGATTTTTAAAAAGGTTTATAAAGGACTAAAAATCTTCTTCTCAGCAGCCAATTCACCAGGAAAGCTGAAACTTGTGTGAAAGCATGCTCAGGTAGTGTAGATTTAAAGTTGTGAAAATCATGACCTCCGAGGGTAGGGTGGGGCCACAATGGCGGATGTATAGACATAAATAATCTTTAAAAATCCTCTATTCAGAAACCAATTCGCCAGGAAAGCTGATACTTATGTGGAAGCATCTTCAGGTAACGTACATTCAAAATTGTGAAAATCATGACCCCTGGGGGTAGGGTGGGACCTCAATGGGGGTTGATTTTTACATGGGATTATATAGAGTAAATCTTGAAAATCTTCTCAGAAACTTATCAGACGGATGATTCTTTTAAATTGTGTATACTTTGGCTCCTTGACAATTCTTGGGCGTCACAAAGGGTTCAGAGTTTGATGTAGGTTTATATCCCATATACATATACAACTGTTTAGGATCTTTTTCAGAAATGCAATGCTTAACATGTGTTATAAATATAAAATTATCCTGTTAGAAAAGGGACTAATAATAATAATAATAATATTAAAAATATCCAAAGAGAAAATGGATTTTTATTTATACAGGATCTACATGTATAATACATCATTGTCCAGATAGTTTGTGTTATGATTTTATCATACCTACTGACCCCAGGTGAGCGATGTGACCCATGGACCTCTTATTGATAATTTAAGGACATACCTCACGTTCGCAATTTCCTTTTAATGAACATCCGAACTCTAATAAAAAACTACAGAATCTCCATATATATAAAATAATACATGTACTCTTTAATCTAACTCCTAAAGAATTATTACGTCAAATAGCCTTAGTATTATTCTATACTTGAAACCATGATCAGTTTGAAGGTTCTTCTTAAAGTATGAATTAAAAATTTCAACAAATCTTATCGAGTTTGCAATAATATACGGGATCATCACCTGTGTAAGCTTTTTGAGGGTACCCGATTCTTAAAACGGGTGTCAAAAACCATCAATTCAAATATTTTGTCTGTGTCTATGGGAGTACATTGAAGTTTAAATATATATTTTTTATTTATGATAATTATTTTTTGGACTCCTACCCTACTTCCTAAGAGAATTAAATTTTAGGTGTTATGAGACATCTGTCGATACTAAGATGGAATAAAGTACATTATGATTAAAATACTTTCACCGGTTTTGAATTTTCAAACTTTACGATATTTAACAAAGAAATATCTTTAAAATTATTTGGAGAAGTAAAAATTGTAAAACCCCAGCAGGATTCGAACTCATGATCATGACTTTTAGATTCATAGTGAACCTTTATCTTTTCAGAATACTTTCTTATCGCCTAACATACGACATACAAGTGGCACATGAACACAATCATGTGGTGTAAATTTCGGCAGTTAGTAGACTTCCAATCTACTTAGAATACCTGTGAAAAGCTTTAAACAATATGACTCGCTGAAACACCCTTTTACGTATGTTGTCGGAATTAAAGTCATACTTGCTAAAGAGCACACAGGTCTAAGCAAGTTGTTGCTTTTAAAGCATTAAAAAGTGCTTTCTTAAACTTAATGCTTTCATTAACTTCTGCACAAAAGACTGCAACCAGGTCTCGCCCTCTGCTTCTATCATGGTTCTAGATATGGTTCTGGTGATGTTGTTCTGTTCATACCTTGCTGTCTTTATCTCTGTTTCAATAGTTCTCCTCCAAGTGCCCTTTGGTCCAGTCCAGCCACTCCATAGGTCATTTTGTTTTCCTTTCTCTATCTGACTTTTAGCTCATGATCTAACTATATTTCTAGCGTCTCCTCCCGGTTTCGACATTTATGTCAACAAGCTCCTTGTTGCTTTTCTCCGATCTTTCAATTGTATTTCATACGCCGTATGCATCTTCCATTACACCCACGACGTTTCCATATTCTTGGTTTAAAAAAAAAAAAAAAACCCCGAATCAATGGTTTCATACTTATTTTTCTTTTAACTTATGTTAACATGCAACATAATTTTTGTTGTCATTTCATATACTGCAAATAATCGCATTTAGACATTTATAAGACTCGTGTTTACATTATTATCTTGCACTTAGACATAACTATCTTGCATGTCAACATACTTTTCTTGCATGTTGACATAAGTTATCTTGCATGCAAGATGCAGGAGTAAGCAACCATTGTTCCGGTATTGACTCTGGCCTGAAAGATCATTTTTATTACCAGTTGTCCAATAACATACTACGTTAAATAGCAAAAGTTATGCAAGATACAATTATCTTCAACACTGTGCGGATAATGATGCCAGTGTCAAGGTGACATTTTTGCGCCCGTCTAAACTGCATACATCGGAAAATTCAAATATGCCATATAATAGACCATGGGTAAAGAGTTTACAACCCTCTTTGATATCATTGTATCTCACTTGCAAGGTGAGATATTTACCTTTCAAATATAAATTCCTACAGGAAAATAATATCTATCATAGGAAAAGCAAACTTTCTATAGGAAATTTGAAATTTCCTATCGGAATACAAGAACTTTTTAGAGAATCCTTTAGGATTGTCAATATTTCCTGTCGAAGAATCATTTCTTCTATGGGAATTATCAATTTTCTATGGGATATTAATTTTTAGAGGTAAATATCTCACCTGTCAGTTGAGACACACTAAAACAAAAGTGGTTATACCCTTTCTACATAATGGGCTATAATTTGGTATAAATATTTTTGAATGCCACCTTGGGACTGGCATAATTATCCGGCAGTGTTATCTACAAATGAAATTGTTTTGGTAACTTAAACAGGCATTTGAATCCACAATATGGAATATCCCACTGTAATGACTGTTATTTTCAATTTGGTTTCTGATGTCTGATGTCTTAGTGAGTCATAAAATAAGAATTAAATGAGCAACTTAAATAGATATCACTGTGATCTAAACGAGCATTTTTCTTTAATTACGATAACTACAAAATTCCACTTTGGGTCGATCTGGCTTTCTTTCTTTTTTTTATAAACGAACCAAGTCATTGATGATTCTGTTTTGTTTTGGGGCCATCGATCATAACCTTTAAAAAAATTGAAGCTTTTCTCCTGCAATTTTTTTTTTATTAAAAATACAGAGTCAACATTCAAAAATAAAACTTATCCTTTGATAGTTGCAAGTAATAAAAACAAATACTCGTATATGTATGAATGATAATCTTATATAGAAAATATTGCGTGCCCTTTTCCATATCACACCCTGTAACAACCAAATACACCAATATCAGCCGATATTGCCGAAGAGAAAGAGAAAATACTTTGAGTTCGTTAATTATCAAAGGGCTTTTGACAAAATTTTCAGAAATTTTATGTGCTCTTTAACTTAGCGAGAGAAAACTCTAGATGATGAAATGATGGTGTTTAATTGTATTTGCCCACATAATACATGTATAAGACTTTGACATTCCCTTATGATAAAACAATTGAACCAATGATGTATCCAAAACATAAAGTGTTAATCAATCCTTTTGCATAACACAAACTTGTGTTATATAAAAGGATTGATTAGCAATACTTCGTTGTATTTTTTGTTATATAAAACGGTTGATTAACACGTTATGTTTTGGATACACCATGCCTTTGTTCAATCGGTTTATCATAAGGAAATGCCAAAGTCTAACACATGCATGCTCACATTTTAGGGCAAATATATAACATATATATTATACAAGTTGCTGTCCTTTAAAAAAGGACTACAATACGTGGACCATTTGCATGTGTTTCCAACGAAAACATGAAGGCCTTAAGATTATCAGAGATTCCACCGACTCTAGCCCTCTGCTTTTAACCACTTTTGTACGTTGTTACGTACTTACGTATACATGTATGTATAGCCCTGACTTTTTATCTCAGAATTTAAAGGGTTCATACTTCTAAAATAATTATCTATCTATGAATGAAGTTTGCATGTATAGTATCAGGCATTCGGTGAATTCTACTATTTGCGCACACATTACGATTTGCACTACTTTGTCAACTATGCAGTGACAGCTTTGTGTAAATTGAAAATTTCATATTTTGATGCATTTTTCTTGAGGATTTGATATAGTGACAAAATTATTCAATCATACTAAAATGCTTAAAAAATTTTAATCGGGAAGTACTCTAGCTTCGCCTACTATAAAAGTAAAGTTAAGTTACATGTGTATTCGGAAAACAACAAAACATTGCAAATTATGCTATTTGATGCATGTTGTAGCTTCGGCATAACATTTACTTATTTCATAATACTGATAGTTCATATCACATGCCAATCATTTCTTTAAAAGGAATACTTTGTTTCTGTACTGTTTACCGAACAACTTTACAATTACAGCGCCTTTGAACTTATGTGTGCGTATGGCACGGAATCCCGATCCCGATTCAGATAAACGTATGCTAGCCTGGTTCCCTGAGCTGCCCATTACGCACAGGAACCAGGCTAGCTCATGCGCAGGCTGAATTTTCCCCATAGCATCCGGTTTAACCTCGCTTATATATTTTCTGCGTGGACCTCAGGGTCCACGCAATAAAAATAATTTTTTAAATAAATACATATTACCTACGATACAATGTTTATCGACTATCCTTCACAATTTATGAAATATAAATCAACACATTGAAAACACATGACAAGATTTTAAATATACATCTAAAAGATATTGAAAAAACATCACAAGATATTAACGCTGTGTCAGTTAATCATGCCAGTGACAAGATGGCATTTTTGCACCCACACAAGATGCAGTTTCGGGAAAACTTCATATATTCCAAATGATAGACCATGGTCTAGAGAGTATATTTCCTTTTTTGTTTTTAGTGTGTTTCACCTGACAGGTGAGATGTTTACCTCTAAAAATTAATATCCCGCAGGAAAATGATAATTTCTATGGGAGAAATGATTCTCCTAAAGGAAACATGACAATTAAATGGTATTTCTTATAGTTTTAGGAGAAAGGTATTTCCTGTAGGGAATTGATTCAGACAGGTAGGTTTCCTGTAGGAAACAGAGATTTCCTAGCGGATTTTACCAAATCCAACCGGAATTTAAATTCCTTTAGGAAGTTCTTGTATTTCGGTAGTAATTTTTTTAAATTTTCTACAGGAAAATCGTTTTTCCTATGGAAAAAATTATTTTCCTGTAGGATTTTATTTTTGAAAGGTAAACATCTCGTCTGACAGTTGAGATACAATGATAGCAAAGGTGGGTATTCACTCTTTGAGCAATGGTCTATTTTATGGCACATTTGAATTTTTCTATTCATGCAGCTCAGGCGGGTGCAAAAATGTCACCTTCACTCTGGCATAATTATCCGGTGTAATGAAGAAAAATGACCCCCGTAGAATAATGACCGGGGTCATTTTTCAACGTAGAATAATGACCCCCCCCCCTGCAGTAGAATAATTGGACTTTTTTTAAAAGAAAAAAGACCCAGGAGTCATTCTTCTTCATGTTTAACGTGAAGAAATCGCTGTATATAGTTTTTCATATCCGTAGCAAACACACACACACAAACACACTTACATTGCCACAAATTGATTGTTTACAGTTGCGTCTCTTCTCTGGTCGACATATGGTGGGAAATAACGCTGCACTTGTGTAGAAATCTGCTGACCTATACTTGATTCTTCAGCTTGCTTAACTTTATATATCGCGGTTTTACAATTGCATAGGCAACAATTTGTCAGGTCTGCTCGTGTGTGTTTAGAAATCTGAGCAGGTGGTGCTCCTGTTGCAAAGCCATTCCGTAATTAAAAAAGAAAACAAATGAAAACAAATTTATATACATTGAGGAGTTAAATTGTGTGATTAATAACGAACAACAATCATGAAAGAATATTTGTTGTAATGAAATAAGCAATATTCATTGATGAATGAATGGTCAAACAAAGAATGATATATACATTTTCGTGCTGGGGAAAGGGATTTTTAAGGTTGAATGTCCCTGTGATAAGAGGGATAACTTCTGTAGAGACTTTGTTCTGATAACTCATAATTAGTAAGGCAACAAGGACAACAAGCAACAAGGGAGGCGGTACGTAATAGGTCCCATTTTAGCTGGAAGGCGACATTTATTTTAATTCAAATATTAAAAGATTAAATTTGAACAGAACGAACTGAATCCCAACTTTTCGGGGGGGGGGGCAGAAAATTTTGATATGTTTTACCAAACATTCCAAGAAATTTAAACTAATCATATTGATAAAGTTTTGTGAGGTAATATCCATAACCCCCCTTCTCCCATCCTCCAATGCATTGCTGTTGCTTTCCCCCCAAAATATTCATTTATTATATGTACTTGTACAGTCTATCAACAATACGTGTTTGATGGTTAAGGCCAAGGGAATCTTTGGATGGAAGATTTTTATTTCTCTCTTAATCACTCGTTCACAAACTAGGTAAATGAATTAGAATTAAGGAAAAACATGCTAAGACAATTGCGGACTCTAGACTTAGTCGTCATTATTTGAAACTTATAACATTTCAAATGTTTAAAACTGGTTCAGGGTTTACTATTTTAAAAGATCAGATATGGGGAGACAAATTTAAAAAAAGAAAAGAATAATATCCAATTTTATTCAAGATAATATATATCCCTATATTGAGATTATACCAATTACTAGAAGATCATTCATTTGATCCCCTTGATGTGTTATATATAACAAAAAGCTCTGGTTTGATTTGTTTTTCATTCTAAAACATATGGATCCATTTACTATTATCTTATCCAAATTTAAAAAACAGAAAGCCTTTTTATGAAAAATTAAAAACTATTGTAATTCATCATATACAGTATGTAAAATCTGTATGTAAAACCTTCAAAAGTTAATTATAAAGAAAGATAACTCATGCTGTTTGAAGCAGTTTTTGTTACAAACCTTAACAACAAAGTGTTCCTCAGAACTAAAAAGCAGCACTTCACTATGTTTTGTAAGATGATTTGACATTGTATATAACTATATATTATTTTCATATGCATTTATTATTCTTTTATTTTATGCTGCGATAATAAAGTTTTGATTTTTAATCACTTTGTCTAATTTTCTTCATATCATGATTACAAACATTGTCAATTTTGGAGAAATCTAGCAGCGCTTTTATTTAAAATCTCTTTAACTATGTTTCATTGGAATCCCTTGGTATTGACTTTGATGAAAATCAAAACTAATTAAAAAAAATTATATGATAAAATTACATGTAATAGCGGAGGGATATTACACCTTAAAAAGACTCATTTTACGTTAGTTTTGTTTTCTTCTACGAACATATACAATGTACAGCTGTACATGTAATAAATAGACATCAATATTCTAAACATTTGTTATAATGTTGTATTTGTGATCATGAAAATACTTTTCAGAGCAAATGTGTGAAGAGTACCTGACTATAGTAAATCTTAAATAGATAATAAACATTGATCGAATATAATAAGTGATTATTTCTATAAGCGTTGATAATGGGTTAAGGGCTCATTTTGAAGGTTTATATCTCCCTTGATTTTGATCATATGAACCTAGAAATCCACGCGTGAAGTAAAGGAAGTTTCTGAATAATGATAACAAGGGTCTGAGGGCTTCTATCATATCTAAATGTGTCCATTTAGCTCACTAGAACTTTGTCTTTTTTAACTCTTCAATACGATATTGTGGTGAATTGTGGGCCGTTATCTCCATTTTCTTTTTAGTGTACATCAAACAAATTACAGGGCATTGCAGGTGATCTATAGGGCTATTATTTCCTGGTCCAAAATTTGGGCTGTACGGGTACCACCAGGTAATTCCGAGGAGTTTATATCTCCCTTGATCTTGATCACAAGATCTTTACTGCTTTCGAAGTTGTCAATGCTCTCACAAACTATTGCTGTATTAATCACATTGATGTTAATTAAAGTATGCCGATGATAAAGTAAAATATATTTTCTGTTCGAGTTCTCTCAGTACTTTGACGATTTCCCTTATTGAATGGCTGCTGTAAGTGGCTGCTAACTTCAGCATAGTTATAATGCCTAACAATGGAGTAAACTTTTCATAATTTTGTTTCATCATTAATTCTGGGTGATGCACTTGCATACCCAGTAGTTTATATTAGGGGAAAATCGTCAATGCAAGTATAATTCATGAACTATATCGAGTCTACTCTTTTATTGCTAATAAACAGAATTTTGTTTTATAGTGTCTTGTATATACACATGAGATATACAGGTAAATGTAATTCGTTTTAAAAGATAACAACCATACCCCTGTGCAATACGTCAGTATCTTGTTATGATGGAAGGACTTTTATTTTCTAAGATATACCCCTTCTTTCACTTTAAGTTTATTTGAACATAAAATATAATTTTTGTTACTTTCTGTAAACTGCAGTTAAAATTACAATATTGTAAAGATTATTTCACAACTGATAAAAAATTATACTGAAAAACTTTAATCTATAAGGGGGTCATTATTCTTCAGGGGTCACTTTTCTTCATGTAGAGTGTGTTCATTTTTATGAAAATGACACTTATTCTTCAGACAAAAGGGTCATTTTTTTACGATTTTTTTTTCTGCGTAGAATAATGACCGGGGGATCATTTTTCTACGTCAAAAAATGACCCCCGGTCTTTTTTCTACGGGGGTCATTATTCTTCCTTACACCGGCAAAGTGTTGTATATAAAATATACATTACAAGTACAGAATACATGTTACAAAATTACATGATTATCAAAATACATCAAACAATTATAGAATAATTACCACAGGAGTTTTAAATTACATCTGAACATATCAAAATACATTTTTATGATATCGTTAACATTCATCACAAGGTATTGAACAAACATCCTTAGAATTTAAAAAATTCATCACAATGTTATCAAGTAACGATTTTTACTGTATATTTTAATACTCAGCTTTAATTGTATAGTAGGACTTTCTTCGTTGTTGACTTCGGCTTCTTAAATGCGCCTTAAAACTGGGTTAATGAGAAAAAACCTCCTTTGTCTCAATAAAAAAAACATGCCTTATTCCGATAAGACCCTTAATATTTTGAGAAGGATAAATTGCCAATCGTGATTATATTGTAATTAGCTACATTTTTCATTATTTCTTGTTATGACGTTTTCAAATCTTGAGCGTAAAAGGGATCTGATAATTAATTTTTCGATTGAGAATGGAAGATGTTTATGAAAAAAGGGAAAGTTCAATGAGTTGGCTCATAATCAGCAAGCATATGCGAGATGTGCCATCGGTTTTTGATGTCGTGACTTTTGAAGCAAAGTCAATGTATAAAAGTGTTGTTACGAAGGGATGGTTTAACAAACCCAGAAAATATCTTTGTCCTTGCTGAATTCAAACTGGAATATGTGAATCAGTAATCCGATGCTATTTTTATTACTCAATTATGTTGAAATTGCAAAAGCGGGTCAGATTCGATCAAATATTGATATAAGTATTAAATAATTTTGAAGCATATTAGTACACGTATTGCCCCCCCCCCTAAAAAAAACAGTTGTGCGAAATATTTTAATCAACATTTCCCTTTAATTAAATAGTTTTTTCAGAGTAAAACCATAAGAATGAAAAAAAAAATCATATGATTACTTTTTTGCATTTAAAATAGTGGAAAAGGTGAGCAAATGGACGGCTTAAAGTAACAAGAGGAGTAAATCCATTAGAATAAAAAGAGAAAAATAGACTCTTTATCTAAATCTTTATACATGTAAGTGTTCTTTGCTTAACTATTGAAAGTGTTGAGTTTAAAACCTAGAACTGGAAAACGATCTTTTCTTTCATTAAAACTTTACATTGAACACGAAATAAAGGCAATTTTAGGAAAGGAAACTCTGTGAAGTCTTTTTCCTAAAGGTAGCATCTGTCTTGAAAAAAAAAAATCGGAAATCATTTTTAGATTATTAAAATTCTTAACGGTTATTACACTCGAAATTTATGTGTACATGTATTTGTCATTGTTTACACCATATGCATGAAATGTATAAATAGGGTGTGGAAAAATTATCAAAAGACAAATTATTGAACATATATGTAACAACGCAATCAATATTCAGTAAGCGTATGCGAGACTGGCCGTGGGTTTCCGACGATGTCCTAGTCCTACAGATATCAATCTACTTTTTAAAGTGCATGAAAATATTTAAGATAAAATCCCAACATTTTATAAACATGTCATGCCATGAAATGAAACTAATTCAAAATTTCCACGAAATATTGAAAAGATATTTATACACATCACGGTGTTCGTCAGATTAAGTCCCTTTGAAAATTTTCACCTGCCTCAAAATTTTCAGCGAAATCTACATAAATTGTGGTTTTAGCAGATAATTTCTCGCAAAACCAATAGTCAGACAGTGTTTGTATTAAACAAAACTTTACGTAATCGGATGTCTTATATTCATTAAGTTCACGATTTAACTTACATAATAATACAAACTTTCTCCATTTTGACGCTTTGTGGTGAGTAGAAATATTATTACTTCAATTAGTAATAGTCTTGTAACAAGTGTCAGGTGTTAAAGTATTTATGTAATCTTATTGTAAATTGAAAAACACAAAACACAAAACATATCTTTTACTATTTCCCCCTAAAGATTGCTGTATACTTTTTTATTTATATCACACAATCGCTTTTTCAACTTATTCTGTTCTGTTTCAAAATATGTCCATCTTTTCGTATCATTTCAAAAATTAAAAAATAGACTCATAACCTTTATTTACCGTAGAAATTTTTTTTACCAAATGATACACAAACTTCTTTCTTGAACACCAGAATTCAAGGATAACAAAAAATAATTATAATAATCAACCATTATTTTTGTTTACTGTGTACAATCGTCTCATCACATGCACGTACAAATACAACTGCATAAATATATGTCGATAACCAAATGTAAAAACGAAAATAGTAGATATAATTTTTATCACATAGTGTAATATCTCAATATTAAAAAGATATTACAAAAATGCATGTCTATGAACAATTTGACAAAATTTAGCAAGGTTTAGGGGCCATTTGTGTTTAGCAAGCATATTTTGTATAATTTAAGAAATCAACTATCGCTCAGTCAAATCGTTCATCAAATAAAATTATATCCGTTAATCGTCAAATTGAAAAATCTCATTTCTGACTTTTGATACATCTTTGTTTGTGCGAGCATAAATCATACAAGGTTAAAGGGGCACTGACACCATTATAACAGAAAATTTTATTGTATTACAATGTTTCCACAAGGTTTTTCTGATGATTAACCCAAATCATATATATATATATAGATTTATAAAAGATATGTACAGCTCACAACTCTAGTGTATGTAAATTTCATCTAGTAATAAATTTCACTTTGCAATCTAATTTTCAACAAAAGCATGGTACCATTGTCGGGTATTGGAGGCTCTGTATCCTGTATCTCGTTTCAAACGGACACTGACATATTGGTTGATCATTGAATAAATATTGTATCAACTGTAATAAAGTAAATAATCTTGATCAAGTAAAACTTTTGCTGACGACCCTCTACCTTTTTCTCGCATTTTTTGTCCCAACGTATAACATGTAACTCATAAGTTATTGTCTATTCCAGTCACCAAAGAGAAATTCTTGTCTATCGGTATATACATCTCTTTTGGTTTTTTTAAGGGGAGGGGTGAATCAAATGGCTCAACGAAACCCTCTGAATAACTGAAAATGAGATTCGACTAGAACTGTCATCCACTTTTGGAGAATTATGTAAATACCATGTATGTAGTCCTTATTCAATACAGTAGACCGATATCAATCACTGTCCTGCAATGAACCAAGACTCAACCCCTCTCCTGGCAAAACGGATTGCAAAGAATCATGTGATGCTATGTTTTCCACGCATTCCGCATGGGTATGTCGTTTTTGTTGATTGGGTATTGGGATGTTGGTCTCCGATGGTGGTCCATACGAGTCAGGAATGTTAGAAAACGAAAACATTGTACAACAAACTTCTTTAGGACTCGGGCGATTTTCGCATTCGATCGGAGCGCCTCTGCTCCTATAGACGTCACTGTTGCTCGGCTTTTGACTCGCCATGCTGCTAATAGATGGGAGGTCTGGAAAAGACGCCTCCGTAGGAATTTCTCTTGCAACTGGACGATTGTTACATGTAGGTGAGCACTGTTTCATCTCATTCGAAGCAACGTCATTCAAACTACCCGATAACGGCCTATCATTTAATGTGGCTTCGCGTCTAAGAGAAAAGTCTTCAACTTGAGTGCTTGATCTATTTTGAAAGCTTTGATAGCTGTTATGTTTGCCTTCAAAAGACACCGGTAAGTGCCAAGGCGTTTGGCTGCTGCCTCTTGAGTCCCGTATTTGTGGTCCTAATTCATCGACAACCTCCGGAGACCCAATACTTTCTCCTTTCTTTAAAGGATTACCATGAAATTCATTCTGGTATTGTTGTGACATGGAGGGCTCCTTCTCGTCACGTGAATATTTATTCATTGTGATATTGCCACCGTCTCCAATAATGGTAAACTTAGACTTTAGTATAATCGTTGGTTCATTTGTGAATGTTACGGGTGCATCAGTCTCTATACTGTCCAGAAAA
This sequence comes from Magallana angulata, assembly GCF_025612915.1. Classification (NCBI taxonomy): domain Eukaryota; kingdom Metazoa; phylum Mollusca; class Bivalvia; order Ostreida; family Ostreidae; genus Magallana; species Magallana angulata. Next base: position 15,825,807 of record NC_069117.1, read on the forward strand.
GCCTGTTCCTTTTTCTTATGTTCCCTCTCCTTTTCTTTTCGGATTTTTGCGTGTTTCTTTAGAAACTCTTTAATAGCGGGCGCCCAATCTGACGTCTGTTGTTTATAGAACCTCAGAGGACAGGAAACAGTAGCGGACATTGGGAGATCCAAGTCTCCCTCGGGTTCTGTTAACACTGGTATGAATTTTTCCTCGTACAAAAGATCTCCTAGATGACCATGTTTTGTTACCTCGAGATAGTACTTCACAGATTTCTTCCCTGTGAATAAATACATAAAAGCAGAACATCTTTTATAGTCCGGAAGTCCATCTGCATGGTTCACCCATACCTGTTTGTCTAAATAACCAGCAACAATGTAATTATGATCCTTCATTTTGTTTCGGGTTTCAGTAAGGAATGATTGTGCAAGTTTTTCATCTTCTTGCGAATAAATAAGTAAGACATCAGGATAGAAATTGTTCTGAAGTTCATCAGGAAGAACGGAACGATCTACAGACGATGGGTATCTATGAGCTAGAATAATACAATAAAATTGTTATTATTAATCTCTACCGATGCGTGACTTCATTAAAACTAAATTTAAAAAAAAAACCCACTTACAACTCTTTTTAGGTCTTGCTCCCCCGGAGGACATGATGTAGGTCTTTGGATAACAGCGATTAGATGCACATGTACATTTGTATACGCATCTAAAAAATATGATTGGACAAAATACAAAATTCGTTTATCGAACTGAATAGCAAAAGAAATTGTCTGTATCGAGACTACTTTGCTTATGGATCAAAATCTAAAAGGCTCTCTTAATGTTACAAGACCGTAGTTTAAAGAATATTGGGGGCTAGCTGAAAAATAAACACTCTTATACAGTGTAACTTGTACTACTTCCAATTCGTATATTGCTCATTCGTGTGTAGCATTTCATTTGCCCTGTGGTAATTTCTTACTTCCATCAATAAATATGCCAATGAATTTCGGAAATTGTTAAAATGGCAAATCTAGACTCAGATATACTTATATCGGAGGCAAGTAGTATCGTTTTACAATTCTTTGTTTATGAAAAAAGGAGCTAGTGTCATACCTACCCAAAAACAACCTGATAAAAATTGAAACACTTTAAACATTCAGTCTGCTATTGCTCCCGTCCTTCCGTTGTTGCATGCTTACATCGTTTACAATTTGTAAAACCTTTCTTCTAGGTAGTTTTACAATTTGGTAAAAAATGCCAAAACAATACTATATGATTCATCAATTGATTGTGCTAAATACATTATGAACTACATGTAATGACATGGTTAATTCACTAATGAATTAGAAATGTAAAGAAGATATATCCAATGAGCTAACCTTTAGATTGTTTAGTCCAAAGGATTCAAATTAAACGAATTATGGCATTCATTGTGCTAACTTCAAATCAAATAATATAACTGATATTTTATCCATAAATCATTTTTGATTCTTTATCATTTCCTACCGACCAGGAAGAGTTCAGAAATAACTTGCAGGCAGGAACACTATTAATGTAGAATGAAACTCTCGGCAAAAAAATTCAGCTCTTGTATTCTTATAGAAAGAAAAAAGAAAATCTAATTTTAGAGCTATTCCTAGCTCCACATTTTATCCATATTTAGGGAAATACTGTTAAACTTAGTTGTTATATTAAAATAAATATACTTATGTTACAGCAATTTAACGCTTGTATCCGATTTCCGCTTTCTTGACGAGCACCTCGGGATCGTGAAATATATGCATGCGGAAATTACACAATAGAGATCTAAAAAGGGAAGACTCAAAGATTGCTAAATTCACACTTTTTACGACACGATTTTGAAACATGATCATCGGATAAACACGTGGCATGAAATAAATTCTTTGAAGCAAAATGGCCTGTATATTAAAAGAATATGTCCAATGTACCCATAAAGAAGTACAACAGAAGCAAATGATTTTTTAAATCCAGCGCCGATCCCTTGACCCCCCCCCCCCCCCTTCGACCCGTTTGATTTTTTTTTTTGGCTTAATTTCGTATACCTTTTCGTTATTTTTGTAAAAATCTAGAAAATGCAGGAGCTCTCGGGACCTTTTTTTTTGTTTGCTTTTAAGCGCCATCTGAAAAAATTTTGCCCCCTCCCCCCTTTCGAAAATTTCTGGTGGATCCGCCCTTGAAAAGCACGTGCATGGGCTTTATTCAAAACAAACATATTTCTAAATAAAACAATTATAGAGATGCATGTAAAATGTAAAATTGAGTCTAATTCGCCGAAAGTTCAAATGCACGTTACTCAATTTGTATGCACACACAGCTGCAGTTATGATATTACTTTTTAAAAATGTATGATTCAATGCAATACAAGCAAAAATGTGTGAAATGTAAAAATACAGAATTGAACGTTTTCGCTATTCGATGGATTCATATAAGGAAGCATATTTGCAAAATTAATTAAGTATACAGAAATACCTAAAAGTTTAACACAATTTCAATCACGTTTGTCTTCGGGAACAAATAATAAAGAACTGCACTATCTGTCAACCGAGCCCCTGTGATCAATCATTTAAATCGAAAGTACATGAAACGTTTCACAACCAGGTGTAAATAAAATTATCGAGTCAGCATTAGAATATAATCTTAGCAAAGTACATCTCAATTTGAAAACATTTTTGTTAAAAGAAAATCGTAACATAATATTTTGTTAAAATTTTCTTTAAACATGCAAACTTATAATAATATGAACACGTAATTTGGATATTTTTTAAAAATTCAAAACAAAAACAAAACATACAAAATGACATTAAAATATCTTAATAAACTGTCTAAATCAAAGCATTTTTTAAATTATCATTGGATACCTACTAATGATTATTAGGGAAGAAAGATTAATCTTCTTTCTTGCTCAACTTCATCCTTGAAAATTTACATTCAAAATAGAATGGGAATTCCCTGGGCTTAAATTAGAACTGATGACGACGCTCATGGGCCATATTGCCCAACTGAATAAAAACTCAACTGTGAACCATTTTATGCAAACACCAATGTTCCTGGTACAATGGTACAAGCTGTAGTAATATAGACAAAATAGGACATGCACACATTTTGAAAATATAGTTTCTCAACCAAGCAAGGTACATGGCTAACTGAAGGTCAATTACTCATTGCTTTCATAATTCAGTTCTGAATATTTCATTTGCAAAAATATTTTCAAAATTATACTTCTTAAGGCGTATTATTGTTAATGAATGCGTAAAATTTAGGCATTTGAGTACTTATGTTTGAATACCGTTGGTCCTATCATTTACACATTAAGGCTGTTCAAACAAATTGAATACTGAGCGTTAGCGCGATATGATAATTTGTCTGCGCAGCCTTGGTGTGTTATAGCACCGATGACATCCAGATATTCATATTGATATTTATTTGTATAAAGTATTTGTGTATAAAAATATAGTGCCAGAGACTTTGTAGAGAAAAATCTTTCTTTTTACGAATAGATATGATTTAATGACTTTTTTTCAATAAGTGCATATCTAATTGGTTATGTACATATGTAAATTTCATTCAATCTTACAATAAATAATATATTCAAAACGCGTAATGACGTTTATATTTGTGCTAATGCATCGTGAATAGGGCTGAGTATTTTTACAGGAAATAGAATGTCGCAGATTTCCAATGCAATCATAAGGGGAACTATACACTGAATGTAAAAATAGATAAATTAAAACAGGCTGAAAGTCCTTCTTAGCAACAATATGAAAGTTAAAAATAGTTCAACTTTTTTTTGTACTTTTGTATTTCCTTAATACTTAGGTGTGATGTTTAAAAAAAAATTGAATTTTGAAAAAAAAGTAACAAAACATTCTGCCAATTAACTTTTATTACATTGTCAGCCTACCACGGATGAAAACGACATAGTGTCTTTCTTTGTGTAAACGCAGAAGTGCAGCCTGATGTGTCCAGTGCCGTCCTCGTATGGGTGGTCTCCAGACATATGATTGTGGTTGTCGTTATCCTCCGTATCCCATTGGATGGTTTCCTCTCTCACGTCCATGTCGTGCACGACCTGACAGCCTCTCCGATGACGTAGAAGGATAAATGGCCTCTCATTGGGCAAAGCGATCGCCTCGTAAGGTAATGCGTCAGCCCTTACATAAGTAAAGCCATATTTTTTTAGCATGAGCATACCTTCGAGAGGGATATCAATAATGGATAGTTTTTAATAGCTTAAACGATTTTTCTTAAATCAAGAACCTGCCAATTAGGTAGAATTGTAATCAACGAAAGGGTAAAATATGAAACAAAAAAGATTTTTTTCATTGACACTTTAGCTTTTTTTGTACCAGGAAAAACTCACAGAAACGTAAAAATATTCTTACGGAGATTTGCAATGGGAAATGTTGACATCTTAAACCATTTGAAAGTCATGCATTTCTTTACGATATCATAAGGGTAATTTCATTCTGTTGCAATGCCTAATCTTCGCTGACTTTTTATATTTAGGCGTGTATTGAAACCTGACAAGCTAGAGGGAGCGTTTCAATTGAGAAGTCTTAAATTTGTATTTATAAAACTAACCATTTCATTCAAAAATTTGATTTTAAATTGTAGAGCGACCTTTCATAGCAATATATATTTGACGTTAATCATTAAAAACCTCCAAATATGTTCAACGTTTATAAAGCGATGTGTCATGGTTCTCCATGAAAAGTAACTTTAAGATAAAAAAAAAACTAACTAACATATTTTCCTCCTTAAATAGATAATAGTGTATACAAAGATGTTCATTAACATAAAAGACAACAACTGTTTTTTAAAGGCACTTTATCGTATGTACCTTTTATGGTCTCAGAAAATTAAAGCCACAAGCTAAAGATTCCACAGATTTTTGAGTTATCTCAGCTTTAGTTGAAGCAATATTATTTTGAAAAAAATCCGTTTTCTCGTATTTCAAAGAACTATTTGACACAGCTACCAACCTGCAGCAGTATTCGACCTCAGTATTTGTCCCAAAGTAACCATCAGGCAGAGTTCCACTCCTATGGTTTCTGTCCCCTGGGTCTTCATCGTCCCAGTATATAGAACCACGGTGAAAGCCTGCGAAAGGATCGGCATCGTTAAACTACATTGTTAATTTCCCTCATCGCCCTTACACTGAAAACAAGTTGTAATCACCATCTCTCTCTAAAAGAGTTTTACAAAGGTAAACAATCAGCGAAGCACTAGTGACAAGCTTGAGGATATCAAATTCTTTCTTTTTGAACTCTCAATTTCAATGAAGCAAGTTTGACGCATGCGAATGATCGACAATTAATATTACAGAAACAAATCGCCAACCAAACGTAGATTAAGAATACACGTTTTAGTAGGTAGTATAATGCTGCTAAATGTTCGTATTCGTCAATTCGCAATTGAGTACGTATACTATAGTATGCACTCACTGTCTGGTTACTTCTTAAAATCAAATGACGGTTTGACGAGTCCAGGCCAACATAAATATGATGTCAGTCACTTTTTTGTAAAATACTAGTATTCGTTCTTTGATTTCATCATGATCTTCGTAATCTATTTTCATCATTTAACTTACCATCAGGACACTGATTTCCGTATTTCAGAATGCAGTAGTCTCCCTTTGGCCAATCCATATCATAGTTCGACACCTGGGTAACGCCTTTTATACAAAACCCAGTCTGAATTCTTTTGTCGTCTTTCACACCTATATAACAAAAATACACCAGATGTACGAACAGAAAAAAGACATGAAATTTTAGAACTTTAGTGAACAAGTATAGTTTTTTCATTCATTTTTTTTTCACTACATGTAATACCTAACAATACTGATCTGAGAGACAAGAAGGCGACTTCTGGTGTTTTTGTTGTTACAGTTGTTATAAGGACCGGATTGGTCATAGACAAAAACACACGCACCGTAGACATGAGAAGGCGTTGTCCATGCGTTTTTGTTGTGCCTGTCTTCTGTGTCCTGGATTACGTAACCTTGGTGCCACGTGAAGGATTCATGGGATGGGCACCCGTATATCGTCATCATCAGTCCGTAAGTACCCTTCGGCCACACGAGCGGAATTTTCAAATCGGGATCTAGGTAAACAAAAAATGTTGTTTAAAATATGTACTTAAGATTTATACTGTTGCCCTGTTTCCTAATGATCTTGGTTGGACAGTATATTTGTAGACAGCTTTTGGGAAATTACATGTAATATGAAAATCAAATGTATCATATACTTTGTATAGCCAACCTGATTAAAATAATTGATTTGCAGACGAGACAGTGCTAAAGGCAACAAATGTTATTCTAAATAAATTTTCTACCAATAATTACAAAACTGAAGACGAATTGAATTGTGTTCGAAAATGATGTGCTTTTGAATTTTAAATTCCCATTGGCATAGCGGCTTATTAGAAAAATGAGATATTCATGTTCACGAGAAAGACAGGCGACAAACACGTGAAAAATGACATGTTGACAGGACACTCACTTGCATTTTGGGAAGAAAGCAAAATCATATAGGATTCTAACAGTAGTATTTGTAGTTTTGAGGGTCAAAACTTAGTCATTTTATTCTGATTGCCCCAGAATTCCTTAATTCATAAATTAAAAGATATAGATTTATTGAAAAACGCCCAAATATCTGAGAGCATTATACGCCCTTTTTGACCTTGGGTTGACCATAAAGGGAAAACTCGAATTCACTTTTTTGAAATGTGTGAATTGGACTAAAACGAATCACGATTAATTTGTTTTTTACCAGAGGGAGTTGGCGCCATCTTATAAGCTGCGTATTCAGTGAGCGCTCGTTCAAGGTTCGACTTTCGTGTCTGCAAGTGCTGTTGGTCATCCGATGCACAAATCCCAGAAGCAACCAGCTCATCGTACCTCTGCCAGTAGATTGGATCCAAAGCCAGATCGATGGTCTCCAGTTTCAGGCTGATTGGTTCCGGAAGAGACTCAGACCCCGATTGTAATGTATATTGATGACTCCCATAATTTTGACGAAAAGTGTCGCTTTGTTTGAATTTATCAAAGTCCATTCCAACGGAGGCGGAAAATCCGGCGTACGAGCCACCAACTTCCATTCCGAAACCGCCCTGAAGCATTATTATTCTTCATTATGATGGTAATCATGTGTTTGTATGCCCAGTATCAGTTAATACGATCGGTTCCTTTATCTAAATTTTTTACCAGTTCAATTGTATCTTTAAATGATCGTTCTTCGTTAATTTGAAGGAAAAAAAATGATATGATATTGAAGGTCGTTGTAAGACCATAATCTAATGTTCATATGTCAACAGTTTGTTTGTAAACCCATTGCTTTTTGATCAGATAACTGTCATCCCAATCATAATCTGTCATCGGTATCTAATTGAGTCGAAAACAAAATATAATTATATACATTGTCAGGATTGTCTTGATTTCATATCAAATATTCGATCTCACAAAGTAAAGACTAACAACTCACTGAGTGCATCACTTGGTTCATGAACTTGGTGAGCGAGGTTCGAGACCGACTGATGCGTTTCACACCTAATTCTACCTCCGTAGTCACATGCTGAAAAACGAGCTACCTTCGTTAGGCAAGGAATTCTACGAGTACTTTTATGTACATAAATTTAAATAAATCACATGGTAGAAGAGACTAAATGTGTCAAATTTTAATGTTTTTTACTTTCATTTCATATCAAGTAAACGAGGATACTGGTAGCTTAATATAGCATCAAAATTAACCGGTGCTATGAATTAGATCATTGCAAGCTACTGCATGTGTTCAAGTATAGAATGCAGCCATCAAAAATCGTCAATTATCCTCACCATAGTCATCATCATTTGAACTTACTAATGGGCGTAAATCACTTATGGAATAAAACAGAGCTACATTTACTGATACACGTACTTTAAGTACATGTGAACGGTACTTTAAGTACGTGGAAACGAGCCTCAGTCTCACATGGAACAACGCTTGGAATAGTTTAGTATCGTTTTTTAAATTATATCTACTTTATACCTTCAACAGATTTTCTGATCACACACGAAATAATATTTTTAAAAGGATAATCCATATTTTATGAACACATATAATTAAAGGTTGTAAATGTAATTGTCTGTATCTTGAAAAAAAAACCCAGACCGTTCCCCAGTGATCCAAGAAATCCATGTATTCTGATTGGTTGTAGGTTACAGGAAGTGAACAGACAGTGGCAGCAAAGCTGGGCGTGATGGGAAATTTTTGTGCTCTGGCCAGTTCTGACATGTATCGCACACGACCCAAATTACACACAGACTGCTGATCCTGGATCACATTCCGCTCGACATTAGTTTGATTGTGAGCTTCTTGATACCCTACAAAAACATTTTTGTCAGAAAATAAAAAAAGCTTTATAATATCAATGACTGTGATTAGTTTTAAAACAAAATTTTCGTTAAAGATATTAAATTACACTCACTCGCACTTAAGGTAAATGAAAATGATGCCAGCCCAAAATTTCCACCCCCTGAAAAGAGACAGTTCTCATACTTAATGCTTTTTAAAATCTTGTATATTTAAGCACCATTTTTATATCTGAATTATTCATGTATCCGAGTGAAGAGTTTGGTGGATTGTAACCAATCGACAGACTTGGAATTTCTTTTTACATCGGTATTGTATAGAGTTAAACAGCTGACAAAAAGCATCAAAAATGAAGTTTGTACGTTACTTGTAGTATCGAACATTGATAGAAGTAGATGCAATGTTATGTTATATATCATAGATTAGCGGATTTATGTGGTTCGTGCTAAAAACAAAGGCACTATGTTTTTATTGTGTCAGAGAACCAGAAACGTAATCCGTTTGGTAAAACAAGGTTATTTTCAAACCTGAAGATTTAAAGTTCATTTTTAATTTGTCTTGATACGATTTTGTCCCAAAATACATGGAGGTAGTATTCTGCTGGGCACAGCTGTGGCGGTGTTCGATTTGAACTCTCATCGGCGAGTCATGCCCGGTAACTTCCAGAATTTTCCGAGTGTACAGCAGACCTGGATCGACTCCTCCGTTTGTCACCAAGCTACCGTCTGGATTTCCGGTCAACATATTGTATCCAACACCAATATAATGAAGGTCTTCTTGTTGCGATCGAGCAATACCCAGCCATGTTGCAAGGAACAGTCCTGATAGCAACTTCAACATTCTGACTATGCACCATGTTAAAAATATCATTATTTGTAGCTACAAATCAATAATATAGGACAAAACAACCAGCTGTTATTATTTGAATTTATCTAATCAAGTTTGACAACTTTGATTTTTTAAAAAAAATTTGGATATGATAATATAAAACATTGATAATGTACATGGATGATAAGCTTACCGGAATACGCTGACTTATTGAACAACTGATCTTTTATCTCGACCCAATCACACTGATAGCAGACGAACCTAATGTTACATGTATATGTACATCTCTATTGTAGGGCAAATTAGATAAACTATCTCACTTCTATAGATAATTTACAGTTGTGTTATCATTCTCAAAAATTCTCCAACAAATTCCTTTTTCATTACAGATCCGTCCACGATTCCCATACAATGGATTGTTAGGATACTAAATGGTGAAAATTCTTCAAATTTTGAAGCCTTCGATTTTCCCCTTGATAAGACTGTATGATAACAAAAAATTAAGATTATACTATCTTGGATCTTTGTAAGATTATAAGGTTTTTTTTCAAAGTCGAATTTAATGTTTTTCAGATTGAACTGTCGCAAAATAAAATTATATTAGTTGAAAGATTTGAATAAAAGCTCACTTAATATCCAAACTGTAGAAAGTCATTTTAAGTCTAAGAAAATTTCTTACAGAAAATGGGGTATTGCACAATTTTAAGCAATTTAGGAATACTAGTCATATCAAAGTTTTAAAATATATCTTTTCAAAGTTTTTGCAATGATTATTCTTACATATTCGATTCATAAATGTTAAATTTTTCTTAAATTCAAAAACACTTTTAATAACATTACCCCTTTATGTCTTACATTGGCATTTTTCATTTAATTTAAAATATATTTCGTTTTCAATAAAAATCATAGTATTTAAGATATTAAACTTGTATGATAACGTTTTTTTAACATAAAAAAAAAACCAGAATAAAAAATAAAATCTGAACCAAATTGACAAATTTTACAACAAATCAATTGTTAAAGAAAACCTTGAATTTTTTTTAATTAAATGACCAAAATAGCCTCATTTTCAAAAGTATTTATAAATAGAATAGACATAAGTATATACAGTCATTTCTGCAAGATTTCATTCTGTCAGCTTTTTAGTACGGTCGAATGCCGCGATAAGGGGCCATCCTCGACCTGGAGGATCCGAATCTGGTCGGCCGCACTCCGCTGTCAAACAGGTAATTAATGCCGTCCCCGATCCGGTAAAAAGGAATCACAAATTGAGGCCGACTCCCGGGTCTGCGCCAGTTAAACACAGACCGGCGGTTAATCGTCATCAGGTTGTCTCGGTTAAATGGTACTGATTCTGCGTGAATCCAGTCTGCTTCCGGGTCAGTTGGTACAAAGTTCCTTTTGTCTTCCAGAAGGAGGTCGACATCGTCTAAATCCGTGAAGTCCGCGGGATAAGAAGCTGAAGAAAGATCAAACCAGTTGGATTTCTCTCTCTCTCTCTCTCTGTCTTTCTATCTCTCTATTCTTTAATTCGATATGAATGTCTACAACCTTCGACAATCATTTTAAATCATAACAGCAATTTTCATCCAGTATATATAGTAGATACACGTAGCGGACTTGTTGTTAATCAGACATGTTTTATTTTCTTTACTGAACGATATATAATAAATGTCGTTGGTCGTAAATAGTGTTTTTTTTTAATTGAGGTTTTTTGTCATTGTAAAAGGTGGTGTCTAGTGATAAAGTTCTCTAATGAAAATAAATATATTTTTGCAAAAACAAAGAACTAGACACGATTTGGGTTGAAAATTTTATTTTTAATTTATATGTATAAAATTATTTACTTGTGTATTTTGAATGATTGACCAAAATTTGAATGTTAGAAGTCCACAAGCGAGATATAAAGGAAAGAAGTCGTTGTGTAAAAAAAGCTCGAGTTTTGATTTGATTACAAATTACCATTTCTTTGACAAAATAACTTGTGACAAACAAGATAAACTGATTCAATGTGTTCATAGATAATTTAATCAACAACAAAAAGCAACATTAGATTGAAACTTATACCAATACAACACATATGTAAACAATAACAGGACTTGAACATTGTTTACGGCACGTTAAATTCTTTCCTTGGTAACTTGCTTGAAACTCGATATTTAACTTTCAAATTTTGTCAAAGCATTAATAACATTCATACTGACCATTCTGAATATTAAAATTGTAAAAATAAATTTTTTAAAATTTGAGCTGAAATCGTGTTTAAGTCCTTCTAAAGAAAACTTAAAATGTCGTTAATCGAGAGTGCTTTATGACTAATGTTTCATTTGTTCAAAGAAAAAATACAAGAATTCTGTTGTAATTTTTACAATTACCATTTAAGATTTTTTTTTCAATTTGAAACTATCATTATCTTATCAGAAACAAAATGTTATAATTCAGTTACTTTAACTTGATTGCCAAACCGCTTACACATAAGAAATAGAAATAAATTCTTACTTGCAAATTCACACACAGCGACAAGAAAAACCAGTATCAGAAAATACGAATAGATTCCCATCCTGATCTGTAGAAGATGAAAAAAACTAAAATGAATTCCTCCAGATAATATTCTGCAAAATGCAAAAACGTGATTGTCATTTACATCAATGGAAGATAAGGAGAATCGGATCTACCATCATCAATTCCATCTATTTGCGAGGTCGTTTATTGAGCTTGTGAGCAATTTGTCGCAGAGCCGATAGTATTTGTATTGCTGCACTGTTTGATAGTGTGAGGAGCTTACAAATAAGGGAGGTAGTCACCAGTATAGGTGACTTGGGCGTATTTTAGATTCGAAATCCAAGATTTTGCGTATCACATAGATTTATTTACGAGTTCAGCTTAATGAAATTAGGTATGAGAGTGAAAGGAAAATATTACGATCATTAATTCATGTTATGTGATCCATCTATCTCCATGTAGAAAATCTAACCTTTATATCGATTTTAAAACCTATGATATTTACTGCATCAATCATGTGATCGTAATTAATTAAAAAAAAACCGGCCAAAAGTTGACTTAACTTCACTTGGTAGTAATTATAATCCATCTTTTGTTTTCAAAATACAGGACACAGACAAAATCTAATTACAATATGAGAGATCACCTCCAGTCGAAACACATCCGAGTTGGAAAAAATTTCATTTTAAAATTTAATTTGAGATTATTTTTTACGAACCTTTTACATACACAGAGCCGGATGACAATATCAATCCCAAGGTTTTTGCACCCGCCGTTTTCTTTCAAGCTACACATGTCATAGGACAGACTTAGAAAGTATGATATCACATTTTGTTTTTAATGTGTTTCACCTAACAGGTGCTATATATAAGTAATACATTTCATTTTTACTGTTGTTTCATACATATTAAGTATACAGAAATATTCTAAAAAGTAATAACTTACATCACAACAACCCGAGGACAATCAGTACTGTAGAAAGAAAGTGACAGAGAAGACCTTTTTCTAAAATATTTTTCTAAGTAAAAAGATTATTCAAATGGTTCTTTCGTTGAATAAATGAGAGAACTTTAAACTTGTACGTAACCCTTGCATTAAAAAAAGTCGATATTGGACTTGTAATGTAGGGTCCAATGATATTCATTGCAATGTTTAAAACTAGCTCTCTTTTCGCCAACATAACGGTACTCTATAAAAAATTGTTTGTAAAATGAATATCACTTGGAAGCAAACTGCCAGCTTGATATAGTTTTTAAAAAATACAGTTGGTATTTATCAATAACTTGAGGTCATTTAATGATCACATTTTAGATTAAATGTCTTTGAAACAGGCAATCAACCTTACAGAGCAAGTTGTCATATTTATGTAGTATTTTTTTCATAGGAAATTCAATTTTTCTACCGAAACTTATTTGCTTTCTCAAGAAAACCGATCCCGTGTTCTATAGCCATAATATTCCATACTTTTTGAAATCATTTATTACACTTTTTAATTTACATATATTTAGTTTTATTACAAAAGATAATTTTTAAATATCCTACGTAATGTAAAATCACATGTATTCATCGTAAAGTACTAAATAATCGATATCAGATAACTTAAGCTTGTTATTCTCTCCCAAAAAATTATTAATTTAATCTTTTTTAACCATACATTAATCTCAACTGTTATCAAATACCAGGGTTAAAGGGGCATGGTCACGATTTTGGCCAAAAATCCTTTTTTCGATTTTAATGTTTACAATGCTTCAGTAAGGCATTTTTAATAGGCAACCAAAATTTGAGTGTCATTTGATGAGTTATAAGCGAGTTACAGAGCTTACAATTCTACACTATGTAAACAAAGCGTTTGTTAACATTTTGAATGTTGGAGTGAAAATTCCAGTTTTAGACCTAAAATGAATGTGTTAATCGTAAGGAACTGTTTATTTATGCTTAAAATGAATAATAAGATAGACAAAGCAGCTTTAGACCTAAAATGAATGTGTTAATCGTAAGGAACTGTTTATTTATGCTTAAAATGAATAATAAGATAGACAAAGCAGCTTTAAAAGATTTTTAATGGTATATTGAACCTATGTAAACAAAAACAGGGCACGAGCCTTGTTTACACGACGAAGAATTGTAAGCCGATTATGAAATTTAAAAAAGTCAGCAAAGAAAATACCATTGACAAAATCAGTGCCGAAAACTTCCCTTTCCTGGCGATAACCAATTGTCAAAGAACACAATTGCATTACTATCGATTATTATGATATTTGTAGGAAGCAATTTAGGTCCATGCTGTCATTATTGTGTCTAGATGGGCACCAATCTCGCTTTTTTATTGGTCTTGATGACCATTACGTTACTCAAACTTCATAATCATAGCTCACAAAACGCCAGCAGCAGTCGCCCAAGTCTCCTCTCCAGAATACATTATTTCTAACGAAAATGAATAGATGATTAATAATTTTCTTCATTTATATTGAGAAGTTTCTGTAGGTGTATTAATTAAATACTAGTATACATGTACAATGAGTCACAGAATATATCGTTGACTGGATTTGTTCACTGGTTAAGCTTACGAAATATACATATAACGGTCTCTGTTTTAATCTCCAAATAGAAATACTCTTCATCCCGCGTACCAAAGTACAATTTTCTGTATAATCAGCCAAACAACGTAAAAAATATGGTAACATCGAATGTTTTAGAATGGCTGAACATACATACTTCATTACATCGTCAATGAACCAAACAAAACAACACATTCGCTTCTAAGCATGTAATGAAGTTTAATGTCAACAAACGGATATTAATGCATATCTTCACTGGGTATTTTTGCTCACTAATACGTTTCATGTGATGTCATCATTTCTAAGGGAGAGTTTTCGTCTTTCCACTTCCCTAAGCTGTTTTTCTTCCATTTTTGTTTTCCTGTGGGTTCGTATACAAACAAAAATGAAGCCAATGATTCCTGGTATGAAGATAACCAAACTGTACACTGCGCTGTTTACTGCGTTATCAATTCCAATGTTGTCATCTTTCTGAACCTTTCTATGACGACGAGAAGAATTTGACTTTCCTAGAAAAGAATTTGGAAGTTTAAATTGTCAAGAAATTTAACCATCCAATAACAATTTTACCCATTCATATTTCCCAAAAGCAAGAACGGCTATGTTTTTTTTTCTAATTTGGTTCAATGTACGATATTTCAGTACCTGTACAGTCCAATCCTGAACAAATTCGGAATTCAGTATATACAGTAGTGCAATTTTCATTGGTTTCTATGTCAACACATGCACGTGACCTCGTCTGATGACCCTTACCACAAGTGGTATTACATTTATTCCAACTCTCCAAGGTCGTCCGTGGGGCATCTGTAATATGCACACACAACGAACTGAAACCTTTAAAAGTCTTGAAGTAGGGAGAGTCAAAGTGCAATCAAATCATTATTTTTTCAATTCACAGTTAAGAAACTGGCTTTTCATCATGATTTAAAAAATGCAATAGCTTGAATATTAACGATAAAATACAAATAAAATACTTCGTACATTCCGTGTTGTGTGCAATAAATGTAGTAGAAATAACATAGAGGTTTGCATATCATTAACAAAATGGTTTGTTATGGCAGAAGTTAATCAAGAATGACGTACCTGTCTTATTATCAGGTGTTGCAAAATCAAGATAAGTTAAAAGTAAAAGCCATATTAATTGGTTTCCTTTCATCAAAGAAGACATAAAGTTCGAGGAACAATGGGCGGCTTCTTTGTCCTCGTGGGTGACCGAAATTTAATCTCGAACATTCTCGCGTGAATAATTTTGACAATTGGCATGCATCTTATCTTGTTGTATTTAGTCACACTTGATGAATAAGCGACACACGAACTTTAATTTGAAGGAGGAATTCATTTTTAATAACCACAGCATACAATAAAGTACTAATCAGAAATATATCTACAGATTGTTATATTAACGACAGGGGGAAAAGTTTGTTTTTCTCAAGAAAAAGATTTTTCATTTTATTTAGTTTTTCTCATAAATAAGCCGTTACGGTAAATAAAATATTTTTTTAATTTTGAAAAATTTTATTCTTTGTTATATTCAATATAATTTTTATTATTTTAAATTTCTCCAGATACAAGATCGTACATAGAATATCATTATTTGTATTAACTTTATCTTAAGAATATAATTCAAATTTACTTTTAATTAACAAAGATTGAATTCATATAGTACTACATTTTATGCTGGCTGTGTAATAGGTGGGACGTAACATGTCCTCGTTTTTGAAAGTATCTAGTTCATTAATCATTAAGATGATAATCTGAACTTTTTGAACCGCCTGGCTATTTAATTTGAATTTTGGGGACTGGTAAGGACCAGATAAATGTTAATTGAATCAACAGACATTTTTTAAATCATTGAAACCTGCAAGTAACATTATATAAGAATAAAACGAAATTAATATCGTTTTAGAACTTTAATCTTGGATACTTTGACACCCTATCATACAACATTTCCAAATCTTGCACCAAAGACAGAACTCCGCTTACTTTCACAAAAATGGTAGAATTTTCTACCTCTGTAAAAAAAAAAATAAAGTTAATGATAAAACTTGTGCAAAAATCATAGACACTTCAATTATTTTTTGTCTGGATATTGACCTTTTCCACCCTTCAGGTTTTTTTAATTGCTGGTAAAGCAAAATCATCATCGATATCCATTGAGTGCAGAATTCTTTCAATATTTTGAAATAAATAGAGAGAGGAAGCTTCATTTGTCATCGATGTTGGACACTGGGCCAAAGAACATTTGCGTCTTAATTCAAACAGTTGACCGTACTTTATCATATTAACGTAGTCATCGTCATTCGTATTGGACAACTCAGTAAGGCTTTCTTCGTCTTCATCAAAAATGGTTCGGGGTCTAAAAGAATGTAAGTTAAACATTCCCACAAAGAAAATCACTCCCATGGATCGTATTTTGAGAGAGAGAGAGAGAGAGAGAGAGAGAGAGAGAGAGAGAGAGAGAGAGAGAGAATTAGAAACGAGGCCTTAGAAAATAGACTTACACCTACTGTCGCCTTCCGACTGTCCCCACGTCTGGGCTGCTGTGGGCTGATTTTTATTGACATAATTCACTAATTCTCGATCTAAGCTTAGATTATCAATTTTGTGACTGCTTACCATAAATGAAAATTCATCGTCGTCCGCGTGACCGATTTCATTGGTACAATGTTATTTTTGTCTCTTTTTATTATTTTTCTTCAGTTTATCAGGCCTTTTTTTCGACTTCTTGACTTTTTTGCCTACTCTTCCAAACTCTTTCGCCTTCCCCGTCGTTTTATCATCCCTTTTAATATAATCTTTTTCTCTGTCAATTTGAAGTTAGCGTTTCCTTATGACAATAGTAATAGTTTCTGAAGGTCCCTGCTCATAATCACAGAGATTGTTATGGGAATTAGATACTGATGCCTGATTATGATCCGATTTATTCCCACCGAAACCCTCTCGTAATTTGTCATTATTTGATTTCTCTTAATCCAAACGTTTTGTAGATTTCAGCATTATACTGAAAGTCTCAGAAAAAGTTCATAATTGAATTTAGAGTTTCTATAATTCTTTTTGGCTTTAAGACGGGTTTTCTGGGATCTTCCGGGACTATTCTCTGGGGGCTCGTTAATAACTTGTCCATTAGTACAATGAAAAGGATTTTGTAATACGCCTATTTGTTTTTTTTAAATCAACTTTTTTTTACGTGTTCAAGTTCTGTAATGCTTTGAATTCCAGATTCTCTTCTGTGGATGGTACCTTAAATATTTGTGTTGTTTTTAAATTGACAAGATTTTCATCACTACAATGCTATGGTTATTGGTTTAAAGCGAATGGTTTTATCACTAGACCCCGTTTCCACCTGTTTATTGTTGGAGAAACTTGAAACAGTGCCTCACTTTAGCAGAGACTGTGAACCTGAGAGCATTTCATTTTCACTTGGCTTTGCACGTTACCGTGATTAACGTTTTCAGTGGTTCTTGATTCCATTGTCTTACTCTGTACCTTTCAATGCAGCAATATCACTAACGCTATAAACTTTCCATTTCCTTCCAAAAGTAAGATCTTTCCCCAACGATGTAGCTCTTCGCCATCCTCTAATTTTCTAGTACCTTTCACTACGTTACCTTGGTCTTGTATTGTGTCTGTCTGTTGCATCTACATTTGGTCTGTTTCTTCTCTGGGTTCCATCTTTTCACTTTTTTCTTGCTTTCCATATTCAGAAAATGGCAGCTTTGACGACGATTGTTCCATTTTATTAAATCATTTCTTTAGTAGCTACAAATATATGTACTAGTAAACAAGTCATGCAACTGTTGTAAATTGAAAAAAAAATCATATTTTGGTTTTGATTGTGATATTTTGGGTCCCTTTGACTACACGTAGAGTATACATATTTTAGTTTCAATATTTCATCTTGATCAATTCTATTTTTTGAACTCGATGATGTATCTGAACGTAAATTTCATAGTTGTATTTAAATAAAGTATAGATTATATTAACTTACATAAAATTGTTATTCGTCATTGAAGTGATAAGCTGGTAGATTGTCTGTTGAATAAAATGTATAATTATAGTTAAATGATTTCTAATTATTTCTAGTCATTTGTCTTAAACCTAAACTTTATATATGATCTCTCATGGATTGTGATGGTATATGATTTTTATCCGATGACTATGAGTTGTGTGTTTTCGATCCCCGAACCTTGGCGATGAATGATACCCACCTTATATTGAGATAAACATGTGATAAAACGAATACATATATATCATTTATTGAGAAATGTAAGAACGTACTGTTTGTAGTTGTGTTATTTGATGTATACGAGTTTAAAGCTCCTGAACTGATAAGCTCCGTGAAATTATCATTCTTAAAGACAATTGGTTATTTTAGTGTTCTTCATTATCTGTCTCTTTGGACATTGTCGTTTGATGTCCACAAAATTATTTTCTCTTTATTGTCTTTTTACAGCAACAGCAGACGACAATGACGTTAAGAGTGGCGAGCGTTATGACGTTACTGACGACAACTGCTGCAGCCAACACTACATCAATACCGCTGAGTGAAAGCTAAGACGGTTACCAAATATGACTTGTAATTAATCACCGAGAAGATTTTAGGGGGATAAGTTTAAAGAAAAGCAACCCGATATTTGTGACGTTACGTGTTAGATCAATAGGGGATTATATGCTTTAGATATTTATATTTTAAGCTGTAAGAAGAATTCATTGTATCTATTATTTAGTCTTGATAGATATCGATAAAAAAACGTTGCAAAAATTAAATAATTATTATCATTTGCCTTTTATAGTTATAATAATTGTCAACACTTCCGTCAGGAGTCTGAAAAGAAGAATAAAAAATCAAAATGAATTTGATACGTCAGCATGAGATTGAAACTGGATATATAACAAATAACGACATTATCAGTATCAGATGAGATATCGTAAGATATAGCGAGCTGTATTTACCAAAATAAGTCATCTACAGAACAGCGTTTCCATCACCGTCTTTTTAAAATCGCGACTGGGTTCTCATGCAGCTACCCTCTGTGTCGCTTCCGTACTGTAGATGTAGGGGCCACTTTCCTGAAGAACCTGATTTCAGTAAATTCATACAGGAATCACACAGTTTCATGTGGGCTGGAATTATCTGTCGAGTTATGTAATTGAATATTATAATTAGATCTAAATAGTGTTCTAATGAAGGTTTAACGACCAAACAAACGCACCTTTAAAAAATAATGATAATGAAATCTTACATTTATTTCCGGTCACATGAAATTGGATACTAGTTGATCTAAACGTCATTGACAGTTTTCTGAAAAACTACAGTATCGGAATATGATGGCCGAACTAAACTAAGTTTAAAACTTGATCTTTGAAGATTAATATCCAGGCTATCATAGTAATCAGCCAAGTTTGAATATGTTCAATATAAGTATCTTGTATGATAATTTCTCATTACATTAAAATCAAAATATGATTTGATCCAAGGCATTATAAAATGAAACGTGACACTCAAAGTGTTTGAATGAAAGAATCTATATACCTAGCTGTAAAACTCGTGAGAGAAAAGTTAAAGTTACACACAAAGCATGTGACTTTGAAAGTCATTGTACAATTTACTGACTCGGGATTGATGGTACAATGAACTGAACACTGTCGACTGTTTCCGAGTGGACACAATAATGCAATCCATTGGCTGAAAAACAAATAACACTGACAGATATCGACAAATCATGACATCTTTTCAAACTTTGCTAACATGGCTCTTATTTGTATTTAATATCAATAGCTCGGTGAATTTTCATGTGCAAAATTTAAAAAATAAAGTTGGTGAGAGAGGATTGTGTAGTTCGTGCCAACACGACACATCATGTTGTAAGATTGTACATCTCTCATTCACTTTCTCTAAAAATCTACCACAGTCTTAGAGTCTTAAGATTTATCCGATGTATAGTGGGAAATACTAAATAAAAATTTCATAACAGTATATCAATTATGTAGTCATATTGACATCAAACAGCTCTCACGACCAGTACGTTAATTATCCCCATACCTAAAATTATTAGATTTAATAATGAAACAACTCACCTCGAGTATCGTCCGGACTTTCACATAGAGAGTCTCCATGCCAATAACGACCAGGGTTATATTGATATTATTATTAATTCTTAATGAAATCACGCAAGTTTATTTGTCTAATCGTACGCTAATGGCTAACAATATAGCTAACAATATAGCATAGGTTCATGTACTGTTCACATGTATTAGGAATTAGTTGTATGGATGTATAAGGTAGTTTTGTCAATTTTTTTTTAAAAAAGGATGTCTGAATATGGTTTTGGGAGAACTTATAACTTATAAATAAATAATAATTAATATAATCTATAAGTTTGTTAAGTTGCAGATGTAGCAGAGATATGATGTTTAAGTAGCGTACTAGGGAATCTGACTGATGAGTTGCACGTCGTGAAATCACAAAATGACGCTATTTGGTTTCTGTTGTAACATCCGTCCGTGGAGCCATTGGCAGGGTCACACTACACAATGACTCCGTTGTCATGGATATATGTTAAGTTGTGTAGAAAAAGCGAAGGACAGTTCTGTTGCGCGGATGATTCACGGTCTAAAATAACATCCAACATCATAAAATGTTAAGTGATTGTATTTTTTATAATGTTTCAATTGCTCTTGCATTAAGTTTATTAGATTACAGATTCTGCAAGGGACAACTTTGATCAATTTGTTAAAACATGCCTCTTTTTCAGAGAGTGTTTTACTATTAAAAACATCAAAACCAATTGTAGCAATGCAATATATGGTGAAATCCTTGTCTTGTCAGCCGTTTTATTTTTTGCATTACGTTAGTGCAAAAGTCATTATGCGAGCCAGCTGAATCGGTCGAGTTTCTATAAATAGTGATTTATAAAAGGGAGAGTATATAAATATAATACCCGCTTTAACGAGGGTGTGGAATTCCGGTGTAAAACAGAATAATGACTCCCGTGGAATAATGACCGGGGGTAATTTTTCGACGTAGAATAATGCCCCCCCCCCCGTCATAATTCTACGCATAAAAATGACACCGGTCAATATTTTACGTAGAAAAATAACCCTTTTCCTGAAGAATAAGTGTCATTTTCATAAAAATGAGCACTCTACATGAAGAAAAGTGACCCCTGTAGAATAATGACCCCCCCCTTATAGATTAAAGTTTTTCAGTATAATTTTTTTTATTTGTGAAATAGTATTTACAATATTGTAACTTTTACTGCAGTTCACAGAAAGTAACAAAAATTATAATTCATATTTGAATAAACTTAAAGTGAAAGAAAGGGTATATCTTAGAAAATAAAAATCCTTCGGTTACAACATGATACTGACGTATTGTATCGGGGTATGGTTGTCATCGTAACGAGTTACATTTACATGTATTTAATGTTTTTAAAAGTGACAACACATTGAAATTATTTCGAGATACAAGACACTATAAAACGATGATGTAGACACTGTTCATGAATTATACCTGCATTGACGATTTTCCCCTACAACAAACTACTGGATGTGCAAGTGCTTCGACCAGAATTAATGATGAAACCAAAATTATGAACAGTTTACTCCTTTGCTGGGCATGATAACCACGCTGAAGTTAGGAGCCACTAACAGCAGACAGCTAACGACCAGTAAGAAAAATAGTAAGACAAAGTACTGAGAGTACTCGAACAGAAAATATATATTGCGTCATCATTGGCATACTTTAATTAATATCAAGACGATTAATGCATAAATAGTTTGTAGGAGCATTGAAAACTTTGGAGGCAGTAAATATCGTGTTATCAAAATCAAGGGAGATATAAACCACTCGGAACCACCTGGTGGTACCCGTACAAATTTGAGACCTGGACATGATAGCCCTCTAGGTCTCCTGCACTGCCCTGTAATTCGTTTGATGTACACTTTAAAGAAAAGGGAGGAGTTTAAAAAATGACAAAGTTCTAGTGAGCTAAATGGGTTCATTGAGATATGATAGAAGCCCTTAGACCCTTGTTATAAATATTAAGAAACTTCCTAGCTATACCTAACGCGTGTGTTTCTAAGATCGTGTGATCAAAATTAAGGGGGGTATAAACCCTTCGGGCTTTATGGGATTTGATCACGTGGCCAACCCGTATTTATATCCCGATATACATCCAAATATGATACCTTATTTCTTAAATAAAACTTTATTAAGAATTATTCATGGTAAAGTTTCAAGTATATTAAGAATTATTCATGGTAAAGTTTCAAGTATAGTTCAGCAGATTTCTACACAAGTGCAGCGTCATTTCCCGCCATATGTCGTCGAGAAAAGAGAGACATAACTGTTACTAATCAATTTGTGGCAATGTAAGTGTGTTTGTGTGTGTTTGCTACGGATATAAAAACTATATTCAGCGATTTCTTTACAAGTTCGGTGTTCATAACTTCAAAATCAACTGAACAGAGTGAAGATATCGTAGATACGGGGATACCAAATTCTATTCTTGTTTACAACGGGGGTCATTTTTCTACGGGGGTCATTTCTCTTCATGTTTAACATGAAGAAAAGGGTCATTTTCTACGGGGGTCATTTCTCTTCATGTTTAACATGAAGAAAAGGGTCATTTTTCTTCAGAAAAATCCAATTTTTGTATAGCAAGAGGGGTCATTATTCTACGTCGAAAAATGACCACCTGTCATTATTCTACGGAGGTCATTATTCTTCTTTACACCTAATCCAACTTCTGAAATGGTGAACCTGAAAAACGTTTAGTTCCTGGTAAAAACCTTTTAAAATCCATTATCAACTACTCTGTTAGAACCATTGCCGAAATAAAGAGATGCCGAGGCCATTATTCTCCAACATACCATGAACGTCATCAGTAAATTATCAGATCATATTTTCTCCGCTTTGATCATGACAGTGAAACGTTTTTTAACAATGTCAATTTCACGTCTTAGTTCCAGTCAAAACGATGAGTATTGCCTTAAATGAGCTCCAATGCGGCTGTTCCAAGGACTTCCCTAGCATATTCATTTTAACTGAGTGTTCTTATATAACATAAATCAAGAACAGTATTAATAATCGTATTAAATCAACATCAAATGTTAAAGAAATATAATTCAAAGATATGTTAAAAATAAGAGAACGGTAATTAATATCCAACAAAATATACTATGTCATATCAGATCGACTGCCCATCCCTGTGTGACCATACGCATACTAGCAATGTCTTTGGAGTTACACGGAACAGCAGTCTAAATGACCTAGATAGTGACAGCGCTGCATTGCATTTACTTGCATTTCCCGATACATACTATTATATAAGGAATAAGGAATCATTTTTTGAGTGTTATGAGGTGATAATTTTGGTCGGGGCGTGATCAAATCCAATAAAGTCCTTCGGGCTTTATGATAGATTTGATCACGCCCCGACCGAAATTATCACCTCATAATATTCAAAGAATGATTCCTTATTACTTATGTTTATTTTAAGCCATCGTACAATTAAATATTTAAATATAAATAATCAGACCCCGCTGGCGCCTCAATTTGGCGTCATTTGTATGATGGGTTATATAGTACAAAATCGATACGTAGTGTTATCACAGGCAAAGGCACTGGAAAATGTAAATATACTATATTACTTTACCCGTAACTTAAAATACTGTGACGACATTTACTTACAAAGTACACTGTGTAGAGTCACTAAATACGAATAACACATTAATTTTACTACTCAAAATTAGGCAGCCCTATATTGATAACATATTGCAAACTTGTAGCTTTAGCCAAAACATCGCTGACTCTATAATCAGGCAGATCGATTAAGGATGTCCAGATTGGATACAATAGGATGCAGAGAAACAAGTGTATTCTGGGAAATATGCATCTTCCATCAGTTACAGCCGAGAAGAAATTTAAATTTTCAGATCCCTGTCTGATATCTCAAAACTGTCACGAAATCGTCATTTTCCATCTCTGATATCAACTTCACCGCAGTTAATATCAATGACGGAACGGTAGTATAAGGTAGATAACACTAAATTTGGTTCGATAATTTTTCACAACACCTGCAATAGCTTTGACTTCCAATGGCAATACACGTACAAAGTCAAGAAATTGTCAAAACAATGTGGCCTCTATTGCTCAATTTAATCCCTCTTCTGGCTACGGGTTACTCCGACCTTCGTTTGAATCCAATTTTGAATGCGAGTGCAGTTGCTTTCGGTAAGGAAAACGGAGTGTCCGAAAATGAACTAAATGAAACACACAGGATATGTACAAAGCCGGACGTCGTGTACCAGTCCGCGGGTCCCGTCAATATCTATCTCAATGGTGGACTAGTACAGCAAGGTTGGTCTTAACAATAAATTTACAGGACGTACTTTTTTGGTTTTTCATTTTCAATGTGCTTTCTCATTAAACGAAAACGTATAACGATGAAGTACGATTCTCCAAGAGGGGTTTATAATTTGCCTTAATTAGTCTGACCAATTGAATTTTTTCCAAGGCATTACTAATGAGCTATCAGGATGTATATGTATATGATTCTATTATTAGTACTACATGTAGTAGCCAAAACCATACCATAGTGAACCCCGTCTAAGTAAAAACTGGTATTTCGACATATATCAGTATATCTTTGATATTTACAGGCGGTAAAGAAAGTGTGATAAACTTCACAGCAGATAACACAAAATGCAGCAATTGTCCTCAAGGACCACCTGGACCAAAAGGCGACAGGGGACCTCAAGGTCCCCAGGGACCTAGAGGTGACCCCGGACCTCGCGGGGGCCGAGACAATGGGACTCGCGTAACGGACATGTTTGTGGCTTTCTCTGTGGTTATGGAGGCGAGGCCTTTTGGTCCGTACAGTTATTATAAGGTAGTGCAATTGATATGATATCCTCTGCATATTTTGTTTTACGAAGTTGTAGATAAGACAAAGTTATTGATGATTCTGAAATTTGCTCTTGTTTCACAGAAATCGTTTTTTTATATATATAATTTCGCCATAACTTTACATCAAGAGCAAAAAAGAGTAAAATTGCTACAATAAAATAGATTTTGAAACCTCAGTTAAGAAGCTTCATTTTTTGAATAGTCAAAAATATTGAAAAATATGAATCTTGTCCATAAACAATCGAAATATTACCGTGATTTTATTGTTTCATCAAGGTATCTTTAATGACATTTCCACAAACCAAAATGAAATTTTCTAAAGGCTTATGAGTGGTTTATTCACAACTTAAAATTAGGTTTCAAACTTTTGCGTGAATTTGATGACGGTGATATTAGAAACGGTCCATTCTCTGCAATTTGTTATGAATAATTGACAGGCTCAAAGGAAATAAAATGCAATTGTCAGACAACCATTAGCAAAGCGCTCACTATTACGTCTTTATTTGAGATGAAGAATGTCGGTATAATGCTATCTTTTGCAAAACTTTCCCCCAAATTCAATGCTTTTTTTATGGGCGCCACACAGTTGGGCAATAAAAACTTTTGAGCTTTCTTTTTAATGATTTCATGTATTACGAAACCGTTCTCAATTTGATTTACTTATCCTGGATATTCCACAATGCCTAGTAATGATGAAAAATGTACGTTGACAAAATCGCTTGTTCATTTTGAACAAAAACTATTTGTATATCGAAATATCAAAAATGCACGTATTTTTGCATAGTTGATTTTCTCTCATAATTTTGAGGATGAGCTCCCACGAGTTCTTTCGATTGATTTAATTGAGTCGTTGAATATCATTCACAATTTGTGGTGTGACTCTGTCCCCGAGAGTGTTAGGAATTTGTGGCTACTTTACCGCCTTGGCAAAGTACGTATAATTGTGAGGAACTTGCGTCGGCGCATCATGCTACTGTAATATGCCAGCTCAGCAATTTCAGTTTTTAAGGCAATAACTATTAACAGCTTATGTTTCCATTCTAAAATTTCAGTCAAACATTTTAAATTTTTGACGGGAACAATTAAATGCTTTTCCAAATTAACGAATGAACCTGCATCTCGCGATTGAATTATTTACAGTTAATGTTTTCTTTTCCACATTATCTATTTTAACTTTTCTAAATATAGAAAGGAGCAATATTTAGCGTTTCTGAAGTTATAAATGAACATGTATCCCCTTGTTGATACAGAGCGAGAGTACTGTTCTATACAAAAATAATACCATATTTACAAAGAAACTTTATTGCTTTGACATAATTTTAGTTGTGGTTTAGATCATACAGTTTGACAACGTGATCAGTAATATCGGATCTGGGTACAACGAGGACAAGGGAGTGTTCACGGCACGTATCCCCGGATATTACCAGTTTACCGTGCACGCTCACACAGTGGTCAACAAGCAGGCGGAGGTCAGGGTCATGGTAAATGTCAAGGTCAACTGGGTTTGACTTCAGTTAAAAGCTTCAGCTAGACCTTGTAGTCAATTCTTTAGTGGGTCCATTTAATGGAAAAATTCGTTTTGATTTTAAAACCACTACGCAGAAACAATTTCAATTCTTTTGTGCACACCAATATTCTCAAAATCTGAGACGTTGGAATCAGAAAACATAGCGCAGAAATTTACCTGCTAAGCAACAATTATACCTTAGCAAAATGAGACTTTAGTCTTTGGCGTTTTATTCGAAAATGACATCCAAACATGACAACTTACGTATACACGTCCCGAGTAAAATGCAAAAGCTATTATAATCTACGATATCTTTTCAGTTTAACAGTGAGCGAGTGGTGTCCGTTTGGGCTGACGGAACGATAGGTCACCGGGAAGAAAACACTGCTCAGAAGGCACCCATGAGTCCGTTCATGTCCGCCCCTACACCCAAGTCCACCCCAAAGCAAGTGCACGAGATGGGATCCTCCAACAGCTTCATTATTAAAATGAGCCGGGGTCAAAAGGTCTACTGTCTCCTGCCAGCCAATCAGGTGTTGGCTGGGCTCGGGTTCTCGTCATTTTCCGGACATTTACTGAGAGTAACAAGTGATTAAGACCGGAGGTAGAGAATCAGAGCAATGAAATGGTTGAAACTGATCACCGATAAATTCATCAATGCATTATCTGATGTATTCAGGAAACATAACTTGATATTTCAACGTGGTTTTGTTTTTATGTGTGTTATCAAGAAAATGCATAAACAGTCCTAATACAAATAATAAACATAACTAAGGCACTTAAATAAAAAAAAACTTGCCTATGTTAAACAAGTTACTTTTTATGATGCAAACATAAACTATTGATTCCAGTTAAACATTAAAAATATCTGCATATTAAATCTGTTTTACTATTTTTTCATTAGTCTTATACAATTCAATTAATGTACATTGTTTTTCTTATTAAAAAAAAAGGGTTACTAGTATAATACTAACACGAATACCCTGAAATTTGCTGTAAATTTTATTTTGAATGTTTTAAAGTATTTCATAACATCTGACAACAGGTATTTGCAGTATATGATGACATACACACACTCTATAATAAGTCTAAAAAGGCTTGAATGTCAATACATCATTGAGATGAAAATATGGCAAATCCTGTCAAATACACAGGAATTGTAGCCATGTAAAGTGTCTATAGGAACAAATGATAATACAAATGTACATTGTACATGAAGTTGAGAGACCCTGGCTCTGTCACCGCTGACTGAATGGGGACGCCTCAAGGTTCATCTCCATTAACTGGATGTCCTGTGCATCTTCTTTAATGATATTCACTAAGTGCGTAAGTCCTTCTTGTTGTTGTTTCAAGAGCTGAAAATAAAACCCATGGAAACAAATAGTTTAGCTGATTATAAATGTGCTACAAGCACAAAATCTCTTCATTATTAAATACAACACGGGTTTAATAAAGAGCCATCCTGCATGCAAAGTATATTAAGTTACTTATTTGTTTAATGATAACATCTCCAACATTTCATGGTTACTTCCAGACCACACCAACAGAATTATTCCACATGCTCTGATCATGAACAGGGAGGATCTAGACTCACATGTTTGATTTCCTGCTGCAGGCTTGGATCCATCTGGTAGCTGACGTCTGCTCTCGTTCCCGCCAAATGATTCTGCATGCGGATCTGGGACATCAGCTCATTTAACCGCCCCTGTCATAAATATGATGAAATTGAGACATTAATTCTTTTAACTTCCAAGTAAAAAAAAAAACAAATTTATTCCGCCTCCTTTCTAGAGCTTAGAATGTGAGAAAACAACAGTCATAACTTGAGCTAATGCTGTGACCTCAGTAAAATGACCTCAAGCTGAGGGGATCAAAAACCTAGACAAGCTTATATTTTATCTAGTCTCATTTAAACAGCACGGGATTAAAACAACAAAACAATTTCAGTAGTTCATAAGCAGTTTGTACCTTAAACTGTGTTGGGTGGTTGAGTTCGAGTTGAATTTTTTCCAACTGCACTCGAAGTTGTTCTTCTTCTGCTTGAATGGAATATCCCATTTTTCTAGAAATCTCTTGTTTCACAACAACCTGAAAAAATTAGTTTAGATATAATTCATAGGCATAGAAATGTGTAACACAAAATTAAAACCCATTCATACTTCCCTCCAACGGACTATATTGTGAGAGATTTAAGTTGCTGAGCTCTGAAAGCATTGAGCTCAATAGAATCATTCATTATTACTAGTGTGGGCTGGTAAAATTCCGCTAAGGGGACAAGATTCACAATCTAGGATGTGGCTCTAATCTCGGGGGTGGAATTTAACTATTAAACACAAGTTCATAATGAATGATTATTTTTCTTGAAATATTTTATGTAAAGAAACAATGTTCAAAAACTTTCCGTTACGACATTCATAAGTTTATACCTTTGGTTTATCCCTCTGCGTGCCACAAATAGTGCAAGTCTAGAAGAGAGCAAGCGACAATTTGTTCAATGAAAATATGATAAATTGTAATTAATTTAGCCCCCCAAAAAATGACTTTTTGATTAGCTCATTCCATCATTTATCATTTCCTTACAGCATACAATGTTTATTTACATTTCATAGCAGCATAGTAATACACAGTGTCAGAAAGCAAAATCTCACATTGCTGTTTTACACTCAGTGTACAAAAAAAACCATACCGGTGATACTGTGAGAAATATTAGTTACCTGTGAGATCCTGTGTATCAGCTACTCGTATGAACCTGTGTATCAGTTACCTGTAAGAGCCTGTTTAGCAGTTACCTGTAAGAATCTGTGAATCAGCTACCTGTAAGAGCCTATGTATCTGTTACCTGTAAGAGCCTGTGTATCAGTTACCTGTAAGAGCCTGTTTATCAGCTATCTGTAAGAGCCTGTGTATCAGTTACCTGTTAGAGAATTGTGTCAGTTACCTGTAAGAGCTGTATCAGCTACCTGTAAGAGCCTGTGTAACAGCTACCTGTAAGAGCCTATGTATCTGTTACCTGTAAGAGCCTGTGTATCTGCTACCTGTAAGAGCCTGTGTATCAGTTACCTGTTAGAGCATTGTGGCAGTTACCTGTAAGAGCTGTATCAGCTACCTGTAAGAGCTGTATCAGCTACCTGTAAGAGCCTTTGTATCAGTTACCTGTAAGAGCTGTATCAGCTACCTTTAAGAGCCTGTGTATCAGTTACCTGTAACAGCCTGTGTATCTGTTACCTGTAAGAGCCTGTGTATCAGTTACCTGTAAGAGTCTGTGGCTGAGCTGTATGTGCTTCCTTTTGTACTCCTCTAACTTTGCCAACATGTTCACCTGCTTCTGTTGAAGTGACTCTAAATCCTCAGCAATCAACTGCATGTAAGAAAACAATTGACCAAATGTATAACCAATATTGCTATTCTAAAGAGAAAAATTTCTGAAGATTTCCTCCATATTATAAACTTAACATCTCCCATGAGGCTAAATTTTGGACCTGGGTGTCATAGTTTCAACAATTTCAAAGAACACATATCTGAAAAATATCTATACATGATGACAACTAGGGTTTAATATAAACACAACAGTAGTTTTTGTAAATTCAAGTATCAATTTGTGGTATTGGTTTCAGCTCTACAGTGAGATACCTGTAACCACCATTTCCCCATATATATATGTACACATTCATATTCATTCATAAAGTACACCAGTGCTACAGATCAAGTGTCTACAGATCTAGTGTCTTACATCGAGGCGTTGCTGATGAGCCTGGGTCTGCTGCTCTTGATGCTT
The DNA here is from genome assembly GCF_025612915.1 of Magallana angulata. Lineage (NCBI taxonomy): Eukaryota > Metazoa > Mollusca > Bivalvia > Ostreida > Ostreidae > Magallana > Magallana angulata. Next base: position 15,856,224 of record NC_069117.1, read on the forward strand.
CAGTCGCTGGTGCAGGGCCTTAAACCCAATCATTGGAACAGGGACCAAGCTGTCTGGATCAGGGTTGTCTAACTTGGCTTGTTCCCACAAAAAGGGATGAATACCTGTATCAAAAAAAAAATGTTCATGCACATTTGTTTATATGAATCAATTTTATAAATTTACTAGTAATTAAAAAAGTTTGAAAATATCTTCAAGATATTCTTAATAAAGGTATGCACAACAGTAAATAAAGCCTAAAAAACTATACATACATGTATTTGAGCATACAAGGCTATCAGGTGTAAAGAATTTTAAACATTTAAACGACTTTTTTAAAGCTGCTTGGTCCGATTTTATATCAAATTTTATGCACCCCTTTAAACGATGGCTATGCTTAGTATATGTATAATAATAGACATTGCAGTAGTTTTACCCGTCAATTATGCCAAATTTCAATGAAGAAAAATGCGTACAAAATTTGCTAACAAAACAAACGACATTAAAAGGTACCGCGTTATTTCGCCTCATGTTAAATTTCACCCCTGACGACGAGACGTACGGGTATGATTGTATTACGACTTTGACATCGCTTTAAATAAAGGTCGAAATCATCAGACAAATTACAAATAAACATGATTGTGTATGTTTTGTTCGCTAATATTTCCAAAGTCTGCTTTCTTTACAATCGATACATAGCATGCGGGTTGAATAACCCTAATCATTCGGGGGACGAAACCAAGCGGTTTCCTTTTCTAAACATTCCCGTGATGCATTTTGGTTTGTTTTTTCGTTTGCCCAAAGAGAAATTATTTTTATTTATTTTGAATATTTCTAACTTTGAAAGAAGACTCATTCTGCTGGTGTAAATAGAAGAAAGTCCATAACTTTCTAAGATAAATGATTTGTATGGAAAAAATTTTGATACTGTAATTACAAAAAAATCGGACCAAGCAGCTTTAATACATTTAACAGTACTTAAAACCAACATATTCTATCCACTGGAGTACCTTCTTGTGGGGTGTCCAGGTACTCTTTTAGTGCCTGCTCCGTAAAGCCCATCTTGGGGACAATGTTCTCCACCACCAGCTTACTCTTCAGCTGAATCAGTTGTCCATTAAGGAAGTTAGTGGTCTCGTTTGAAGGAATTCTTCTTGCAGGTCCTGAAGCAGGTCTTTCAAGGATGTAAATCACAAATTCTGTCCTGTAGAAAATATCATTTCACATTTTAGTTCTGACAAGATTAATCTACGAAAATTAATTTTCTCTATCAATTGATATCAAGCAAAAAATTTAACATGTACTACTTTTTAAACGATTTACTTAACTCTAGGATCAGTTTTAATATAGATGCAGTTCTCTGGAATACATGCATAACTTAATGCCCTGAAGTATTGATGTTGCATCTTGATGTCAAGAGTTTTGAATTTAAATGTGAGCATACATATATGCAAAAACTGAAGCAAAATAGAAAACATCAGACACTTCTAAAGCAACACAATGTTCCCTCTTAGTGTAAATAACATCATGGATAAAACTCCATTTTCATTAAACATAAAACTATACTAAAATGAGCCATAATGCAGGTTTTCCTTTTCAACTAAAAAATTTTGTCAATATATCTCGTAGAAAGTTCTTACAGGTTATCTGGGAGCTTCTTAATGCCTTCCACACACACAGAGAGTTGAGGCTTGCTTCCAAAAATCACAAAGAGCGTGTCCACAATCTGCTGTTGGTTAGCTCTCACCTCTGCTTCAGGTTTCTTTATGAACAGAGAAACCAACCCATCTTCATTCTTTGTCTTTGGCAGGCGATTATACCCCACAGCCTAACAAAATCAGACAGAGATTATACATGTACCGGTAATACACCCAAAAGGATAGCAGGATTAGACAGAGAAATGAAGTCTCAAACCGGTATTAGCATATATCAAGTTTTAAAACTCTGCAAGAAAAATTATGAAATACTGTGTTAAAAATTAAAGAGATTCCAGCCTTTTTGTTAGAAGTAACAAAACAAAGTTTTATATCTGAAAGTCTAAGATTGCTAATGAGAAACATAAAGACTTAATAACAACGCAGTCAAGAACTTAAAATAGTTGTGCTGATTATTTTCAATTGACACAGGTTCAAAAACACGTACAATTTAACACTCATTATATTATTGATTCTTAAATCATGCTTATTCCAATTGAATATTAAAAATAACAAATAAAATTGATATGAAATGATTGACATTGTTTGTTTAATCAATAATTTTCTAATCTTACTTTGAATCTACAGTAGGGATTATCTGGAGTGAATTCAACACTTCCTCGTGGATTGTATATTCCTTTCCCTGTGCCCCATGCAGCCTGTAGCTGATTCCATTTGGCTATTATGGCATCCCTTTCATCTCCATATATCTGTGGCAGAGTCACAGCCGATGCAATGTTCTCCAAGTTGGATGTAGCCTGCTGTGGCTGCTGGGCTTGAAGGGGATTTGTCTGTTGGGCTTTTAATTCATAAAAAAAATGCAATAATTAAAAAAAAAAATTTCCGATTCTTTTACTTACCGTAATCTATAAATATAAACCAAAGAAAGGAAAAAAAATCAGCTCTGTTTTTAAAACTTAAACTTACCCCCACCAAAACCAAATGCAGACGTGGAAGTGCTTGTTCCTCCAAGGCCTGTTCCAAAACTCTAGAAAAGGGAAAGTTTAGGACAGCATTTTTTTATTTTTAGGTTTACAAACCCGCCGCTCGGTTTTCTGAGTTTTTAGAAAAAAAATAAAATTACAAAAAAGATCTTTTTTTTCTCCCCGACAGCAAATTTTTTCTAGTAGGAAAAGTGTATCGTCATTGTTATCACAGAGGCATAAAATCTGCTCTTTTTGTGTCACGATAGCCTAAAAATTTCGTACGCATCTTTTTCTCGTGCTACATTCTTCAGAGAAGCTTCTACAAACACTCTGCTGTAAGTTTCATACTTTGAAGTTTTACCGACAGTGTTGACCAGTGGCTAGACGAGATAGTCACACCTCACTGAACATGGCTTCGATAGTTACCTGTGCAGCTGTTTTCAAGTACATTACTGTAAAATAATTCCCTTTCTTTTTGTGTTGAATTGGCATATGTATTCATTGGCTTTTTTAAAAATTTATTTTACAGAGAGAGAGAGAGAGAGAGAGAGAGAGAGAGAGAGAGAGAGAAAGAGAGAGAGAGAGAGAGATGTATTAGAGATATTCTGCAGTAACTATTCTTATGAACACATTTTAAAGTGACCTGCCTAGTGAATTAAAAAAAAAAATCATATTATTGTTTGTGCATTTTCCGTTATTTTCAATTTAAATTTACCATTACATAATTAATTGCATAGTTGTACTTTGTACATGGAAATTCAACAGGATAAAATACATGCACACATATAGTTGCAGTGATTTTATTGAGTCTGTTCACATTCACAATGTTATGTTTGAGTTTTTTGCACATATAAACACCCAAACCAATATTGTAAAAAAAATGTGAGAGATCAATGAAGTTGAATATTTCTTAACTGCAGAAAACATGAAAGTAATAAATATTTTGTATATTAATAATTAAATACTAGTATCATACAGGAGAAAACATTATTACTTTATGTACATAAAATTTAGGTTGTTTTTTTAAATGAAATGTTGACATGTCCGACAATAGTTTGACTGGTAACTTTGAATTTTGGGCTAGTAACTTTGTGGCCAAATTTTGTAATTGCACACCCCTGACATTGCTATATGTACATGTAATATCAAAGCTGTATGTCTAATATTCTATTGTACTATTTCAGAGATATGTTACACAGATGACATACTTTTCACATGCTACACTTAATGCAGTTACACACCACTATCAAGAAGTTGTCATTCATTATATTAATATTAGAATAAAGATGATGTCATAAAAGTTTTTTTTTTCTCCTACAGAACTTTACAATTTTGTGGTTCGTGAACCTAAAAGTAAAGGTTCGTGAACCTAAAAGTAAAAAAATTTTAGGTCAAGAGATTTTTATTTTTTTTTTTATTTCCTCCTCCTACGGAACTTTATCATTTTGTGGTTCGTAAACCTAAAAATAAAAAAATGCTGGCCTTAACCAGATTAAGAAAATTTTTACCACATTGAAATTTTGTGTTCAGTATCATTCAACACTTATACATTTTAACACTTTTCTTCTTTTACAAAACAATTTTATTTCATGACACATGTCATCAATATTGAAGAGAATATTAAACAAAATAATAAAGTGAGTATCTGATTTGAATATTCAAGACAGGGTTTAAATTAAGCTCTTTTAATTCAGGTAGATTTGTACAAATGAATCTTACTGGAAAAGCTGAACCTCCTGCAAATGCTGATGTGCCAGTATTTGCACCTCCAAATGAGAATCCTGTTGTAGCAGTTGAAGCAGGTGCTCCACCAAATGAGAACCCTGTAGAGGCACTGGAGGCTGGGGCACCACCAAAGGAAAATCCTGATGCTGTAGTGGCAGCAGGTGCTCCAAATGAAAAACCTGTGGCTGCTGTTGTTTTTGCTTGGGTACCAAAACCACCTGTAAATATGTATATTGATACTGTCATACTATTTTTTAACTAATAAATTTAGGAAGAAGAATGAGTTCAAAGAGAAAGAGTTTTAGTGTTACATACAAAATATGTTCATATCAGTACAATGCAAATTGCTGTTTCATGACTGCATGATTGCATACATTGTAAATTACCAGGCCTAAGCCTAATTTACCAAATGAAAATCCCGAAGAGGTTGTTGTAGTGGGCTGTGTTCCAAACCCAAATCCTGGTGAAAAAAAAAATTCAAGAATCCATGCATTAAAATATTAGAACTAAATATAGAAAAGGGAAATCCCATTTGTATTATATCTGACAGAATAAAATATTTGCATAAAAATTAAAAACAGTAAACAAGTTAATTGATATTAGTGCTCTACAATATGTAACTATTAATTATAAAGTTACAAATCAACGTAAACAACGACAGTCTTATTTACTGTTAGGTAGTTTGAAGTTCTGGATCGAAACAGTGGTATACCTGTAGATGGTGTGGAGGTCCCGAATCCAAAGGAGGGCGTTGATGTGGTACCAGTAGCACCGAACGGTGTTGTTCCAACTCCAAGACTAAATGCCATATTTCTTAGGTAGTTTGGCTTGTCAGACTAGATTTCATGTCCTTTTAATGAACTACATTCTATCTTCTACGAGCTTAATATCATGCCATTTTGCTTTCCCGCTCGTCTCTTTTTATCTTCACCACAAAAGATTTGGTCAAGGGCCATAACTGAATCTTTTTTTTTTCATTCCGGTTAGCAGTCATCCTGCCAAGTGAATCGTTTTATTATCTGTAGGAATTTTAAAATAAAGAAAGCCTTGGTAAAAATAGTGGATATTTTTGACAGATTTTTAGTCACTACAGCATGTAAAGTGGGTCATTGGCCTAGTTATGGGAAAAACAGTACTATATACAATACAGAAGGACACAATGTACAACAAATGATAGATCTATATATTATTGTAGTTTTTCCTTCATAATGGATATTTTTTGCACCCCTGAGTAAATGTAATGAGAAAGACATTTTTCTAATGAAGTTGAATAGGAATATATCCTTTTTTTGCTGTATTCATTATACTGCAGTATTGATATAACAATTTATATTCATCTTCAACTTTAGAATTTGAAGGAAAAAAATTAAGATCTCTCTCAAGGATTACGTTTACTCAGGGGCACGCCATGCAAATTCACAAAAAATGAGCTAAACTTATGGTTTTATATATGATATCCTATTTGTTTATTGACTGTAAACTATGGTTTACGAACCGTTAACCATTCGTTACTTAGATATCTAAGTTCTTTATAGTTTCCATATGAAAAAAAACACATCTGGTTAGGGTTAGGCCAAAATATTCAGCTTCGGATAATGAACAAAAACGTTTTTGGTTACTCAAAATTGAAAGTGAAGACAAGGAAATTCTTAATCTTGTGGTCAAATTTATAAATGATAACATGACACATTATGATATATTAATTATACTTCCTCACTCACTTACTTATTTACTTACTTTTAAAGTTTACTTACTTACTATTGGTAATCGAATATCTGATTGATCCCTTTTTAAAGGGGGGGGGGGGGAGGTCGGGTGGATGCGGACCCGGCTCCACCCCCTTTAGAAATCATTTTTTAAATTAACATTGTAAAATTCACCCCCCCCCCCCGGGCAAAGTCAAATATCCATCGGACCCCCTCCTCCCTCCGGAAAATTTGGATCCGTGCATGTCCTATTTATTTGCACAGCGTCCCTTCAGTAACCGATCGGCCTTCACCTCATGAGTTGGGCATGTTTAAATTACATCTATTTAAAAGCAAACCCCGTACAGCGGTTAGACCTTATCAGACACACAGGTGACAGATCTCAGAAAACTGAAAATGTCGAAGCCGTTCGTTTTCGTTTCACGTGTTCCCCCTCCCCGGGGTATGGAGCTGATCGAGGAATTCTGCACGGTGAAAGCGATGAGGGACGATCGATTTATAACCAGACAGGAAATGTTGGAGGGTGTGGTCGGTGTGGAGGGAATACTGTGCCACCCTCCAGATAAAGTCGACAAAGAGGTGCTGGACATCGCTGGTATGTAGGTTATTGGGGGAAACCCCTCAACTATTTTTATTACAAAGTACGTCATTCGAAGCATCGACCGAGGTTTGCCGAATGATCCTGGCTCGACGTGATAAATGCCATTCGGATCACGCTCGCCCTTTTCCGTAATCGATGACGGAAATGGCCGAGTAGTTACGATTGGATAAGGTTAGAGAGGGGGGGGGGGGGGGGGGGGGTAATTGAATTTGCCGGGGAGTGGGGTCCGAGGCATATTTGTAATATATAACTTCAGTATAAATACTAGCAATTTGAATTTTCAAGGGTACCCCGACCCTCCCATCTCCTGCAGATCTCTAAAGTCCACGGTCTGGAGTCCGCATACATGTAGCTCTCTCCCCCAGAGAGGATGTTCGATATAGCAGTTCCAAACGTTCTTGTTTAACAAAAAAGCCCTACCGGATATCGTTTTTTCGAACTGCCTGACTTGGTTAAGTAATAGACTACCTACATATTGGTTTGCGACGAATATACCGTTGATTAGTTTTTAGATATGAAAAATGTTCATTTACAGTGTAAGTCCCTGCAGTTAACTGAGGTTTGAGTCAATTTCTTGGTTTCTAATATAAACCTTGATAAGGTAAACGAGGAATGATTATACATCAATACATCATCATATCATACCAGCAAACATAGATTATATCAAATTAAATCATGCGAAAATTAGACCCTACGAGGGTTATCCCAAAATAGCGTAGACAAGTGGCGTTTTTCAGTTAATCGAAGACAAAGGAAGATGAAATCCGGGCCACAAAGGGTTCAAGAAATTTGAATTCAAAGAATGTCTTAAATTCAAATATTGTTTGAGATTAGATTAGTGAAATGAAAGCATGTTAGATCAAAAATTCGACATGCGGCGCAATGTCAAAAACAAAATGTTAAAATCAACATAGTGAAAAGAAAATTGCGAGGAAAAGTACTTTTCGAATAAAAAAAATTCAAATAAAACATACATTGATATTTGATAATAATTCTATTATTTACCCAGAAAATGTTTCGGCTATAACAAAACTTTTAAATATTTTATAGCGCGTTTTGTGACAAGTCGAAAAGTTAACTCGTAATAAAATGACGATGTCAGCGTTTAAGGCGGCACTGCAGTAACTGATAAAATTTTGTAACGACCATGAAATAAATCCTAAGCGGCTTTGGAAATAAATGAAATTAACAAAATCAATTAGAAATGCGTTTTGTGAATAAGTAGTTAAACAAAATTGAAAAAATTTGTACAAGTATAATGACAATAAGTGGAAAAAAGAAACCCCGAACGATATCAATGGACGTCAAAATGCTGAACGACACATTTCGGCAAGACGTACGTTAGACAACAAGTAATACAGGGCAAGTTTTGAGCCGACAGATCGTTTGTACTTAGAAATATTTAGAAAAAAAAAAACTAGAAATATACGTTGAATGTGCACTCAGGGTACATGTTCAAAGATAATATTTTTTCTAAGACATTTTCGGAAATAAAACGTAAATGTTATCGTAAACGATGTGGAGGGTTTAGCAACAACGTAAAACTGGAAATTTTCGACGTCGCACATTGCGCCGCCTGACAAAACTTGTTGTTACTAATTATTCATTATTTCTCGAGAAATAAATAAAGTACAGATTTGAATTTTTCAGTATTGTTTGCCAAAGGGTCATTGAAAAAAACATAGAAGTCTAATGAAATTGCAGTGAACAGATTATAAATTATGTGCCCTGTCTACATTATTTTGGGACAACCCTCGTATATCACATAAATATATATAGCCGTGTTAATAAATAGGCTTCGGATATATTAGTTTTTATTTTTGCACAGGAAAATCGTTGAAAAGTGTGAGTACCATGTCCGTCGGTTTGGAGCATATAGATTTAACTGAGTGCAAAGCCCGAGGCATAAGTGTCGGTTACACACCCGGGGTACTGACGGATGCTACAGCGGAGACCACCGTCTCCCTACTACTGGCCACTTCACGCCGACTGAAAGAAGGTAGGTGTCACCGATACAGGTAATGCTCTTGCCATCGATAGTCGTCGTCAATTATCTTTTTTTTATCATCTTTACACTGTTGATTATTTGATACTTATAATGTCTTTGATAAGGTTGTGTATTGCACATGAACATTGAATTTATTAAGTTGTATTGTAATATAAACGCTTGAAGTTGCAACAGTATTTGGATTTGTGTCTTCAATAATGAATAAGAAACAATAAAATTCTTTGGTAGAATACCTCCCCCTTTTCTTTTAAAGTGAAAAATATTTCATAATTGGTTGAATCTGATAATAACATTAACAGTTGATCGCAGAAGAAGCTTTAAGTTTTAGATAAAACTTGAAAAAACAATGCACGCTCTAGCAGATATACTGTCTAGCTACACGGTAATGATGAGCAACGAAGCTTCAACCCCCCCCCCCCCCCCCCCAAAAAAAAAGTAATTCCTAATCCCTGAGAATCAAATAGTAATATGTTAGTCTTAAGTTTATGAGACCTAATAATTATAAAATTCATCTTTTTTAGGTGATTGAACGTATATTCAGAGTTATCTTTCTTTTATTAAGGTCTTCCGTTTCCAACGGAAGACCTTGTACTGATTCTGTTGGAAATTCTTCATTATTATTTTTCTTCTTCTTTTTCTTCTAGACGTTTCTTTAAACTGTAATATCTCGCTTGTTTGTCATTAGATTTTATTCAAATTTTCAGGGTTTATTGTAAATGACAATAGCTTACTATAGCAAAAAATATGGTGAAATCGCTACTTCCGGTTTTGAGTTATTCCCCTTTGAATATTTTTTTAGTGGGTCTCGTGTACCTGCAAAGGCTCCGAGTTGATCCGTAGCAAGTAGTTTTAATTTACAAATCTTTAATGTAGACATCTTGAACGTTGTCCTCCTAGTTTTACATGTTTGATTAACACACGTATACTGCTTAAAAAATTACATCGAAATTTATGTTTCAAAAAATGTTAAATTTTGCCTATATCTTTGCTCAATAACTTTTTAGTTGTAATTTTTTTCTAGACACATGTAGAATAAAAGTTGTGCAGAATATTAAGAGCTTTCATTTGATACCTTAAAAAAGGGGCTAGCCCCTAAAATGAGGGGTCTAGATCCCTTAAAAGTCTTTGCTTCATAACTCTTAAACGGTAAATTTTTCGATATGGGCGTCGCTGCAAAAAATGTTGTTTGTGACTTTATTGATCTCATAAAACTGTTTTTGTGTTCTCGTATTGCATAATATGAGGGTAAAAAGTAATACGTGTTGACCAGTACTCGCGGCAATTTGGCCAAGTTAACGAAACTCTCCCTCGCCCGCGGCTGAGAAAATCGGTCACCGTGGTCGCGGCTGGGCTACCTAGCGGTGAGCGGTTATCTAATACACGAGAGTTGCGTCTCTCATAAATGAGTTTTTTTAGACGCGAACTCAAAAATTGTTTTAGTTTTGATTACACATAAAAGTTTATGGACTAAAAGATTTGGTGTCAATTAAGAAATCGTTCAGTTAATTAATAAAAGCAATGTCATTCTCAATCTAAAGCAATATCAGACATAGATCAATTGTGGGTTTTAAGTTTAAAATAAAGAATTTCTATTTGATAGAATATGGTCATTATACTGCAAACTTTTCAAATCTTCCTGGGTTTTGAGCTGTGCCTGTCTGTGCGTTGTACCTTTACGTAATCTATCTTTCGTCTACGGCCGAGAAGATCAGCCACGGCTGCACTACTAGCGGTAAGCGATTATCTAATACACGGGATTCGCACACCGCGACGCACACTTAGATGAAGATGAATGTGTTTGAGTTTATATAGCCGTAAATACAAGAACTGTTTTAATTTTATATTATAAAAGTTTGTCCATCTTGTATTTATTTAATTAAACATTTGAGTGTAACTGAATATTAATGAACGATATTACTCCAAATCGGAAACATAGTCAGACATAAATTAATGGTTGGTTTGTATATCTAATAAAATTTAACCCCCCACCCCCCCCCCCCCCCCCCAAATATGAAATGATGATCATCCCTCGCACATGGCCGAGGAGATCCAGCACGATCCAGTTCTTCTACATGTACCTTATCACGCGTTCATGTTTCATATTTTGCACGTTATTACGTTTTCAACTATTATATAGATTTATGACGAAAATAAATGAATTTATTTTACTTGTACAGTTGATTAAGCATTGATTTAAATAAAGGATAGCGTACAAGGTAGTTTAAAAATCAAATCAAATTATAATCAAAGTTCCATGTTACATGTTTGCGGTAGGTGCTAGCACGATAAAAGAATGTCCTGAATTGTCCTGAATTGAGGCATTTGATGATTATTTAAAAGAATATTATAGATTAGATTCTATCAGTCACATATTAATCACTCTGTAGATTTTCTACATGGTTGTTCGTTTCAGTGTGGAAGCGAACTCAGTCCTGCGTTCCCCCTCCTCCCGCCCCTCTGACAAGTGCTCGCGCTGGATTTTTTTTTAAATTGGCGAAAAGATATCCATATCTGTCGAAAATAATTGTTGGTGACTTCTTGTTATGTGTAACATTTTCTCCTCAACGTGTTTCATTTTCCCACCCGTGTGTTTATTCGGTCAGTCTGTGTTAATTCAATCGCCACGTGCGACCGAAGATCTTGTGTCGCTCCAGCGCACACAACTCAGAACATATGTAATTGAGTAACAGTTGGAAGGGTGCTTTTATAAACAATAAGACTATTATTCGAAGTCAATCATCTTCACATTAAAGATGTGAAATCGTAACCTAAGAATGTGGCTAATAAATTAACATGTTGAACACGCTAAACTTTTATAGTTATGAACATAATAATTCATAATATATTATAAATTAAAAGTTTGAAGACAAAGAAAATTTTGTTCTTCGGAAATACGACTACATTAAGCAATGCAGTCGATCACCATAGAAATCATCAAAGTACTGCAACTGTCGACTAATTTCTTATTTCTTTGAAAGACCATGATAATTCACTTGACTTGCAGACTATAATATAGCGACATATCTGCCTCCCAAAAATATATGCGCTTCTCAAAGTTACACTAAGTGAGATAGATGTGCGTTATTGGGAATTTTATTTATTGCTAATTGTATGGAAATTGATTAAAAAAAAAATTTTAATTGAAGTTGTGTATCATGAGGTTGTAATGCAACTTAATTTACTTACAAGGTTAGCTACAGCCAGTGGAATATATGTGGCTTTTATGTGAACAATGAATACCCAATGTATTAAAATACAAGATAAATAGTTTCCAAAACTATAATACAAATATGCTTGTGTATATGAAGGTTGCACCCTCATTTGTATGGCTGTAGGTGAGGAGGTATAGGTGTATCGATGTACATACAATGTATGACTGCACATACGGATTCCGGACCATGGCTACAGACGATACCAATGATAGTCTTTTAATACATCAATGCACAGTTTGATATAGAATTTCTCTAACACGGACTGTCTTATTCCTTCCCAGAATTCCAATTTACGCAAGCGCAATTGAATTTTTTTTTAAAATTTAATTAGTCAACCAACTGACATAAAAATAAGGATTTTGCATATTATTAAATCGTCGAGAGAAGTAATATTCATTTCTGTAAATAAGGTTATTTAATTCACATTACATAGCGGTGTCCCTATGAAACAGTACCATCTGGTGTAAAATTTAGATACTCGCTTTTGCATATATTCTCCCGCTCATCTTTTTTTAGCTGATTATATATTATTTTGAATGTCCAACTCTACTCGTATCATTAAATAATATCAGACGACACACATTTCCCTGTAGAAAATCTCAAAGATGTCATCAATTTTGACAAATTACTAAATTTTGTCAGCACGTAACAATTTTAAACTTGCAAATAGTCTTCAAAAATTTAGAAAGATTTAAATAAACAAGTTATCTTAGAGAAAAGGTTACGTGTTTTGTAGGCGGGTTAGGTTTAAAAAAAAACTACAATTCCTGACATGAATCATGAGTACATACTGTTTATAACAATGCTTGCTACCCTTTGAAAATTTAACTCGCCATTAAACATCTCACTTTTTATAGAATTTTTGAAACGATTACACAGATTGTGTTCGACAAATAGTTTTCCAAAAACTTTTTCTTCCTGTCTTGTTCAAAACACATTTTATATACAGGTTTTCAATGACGACACGTTTTTATAACAAAAGCGGAACTGAAAGTTTAGTCATTATAATCGTTTGACACCATATCACATATATTTTTAACCCGCAGCAACAACGGAAGACCTACTCGTGGCTTTGCCACGAGCTCTGCTCTAGTTTGTCAATATATTCTCATTTGAAAAAAAAGATCCACTAAAAGAAGAGTGTTGACGAAAGTAAAACAAGTCAATTTGCTAATATAACTTTCATTTCTTCTTGATGCTTTCAGCATTTTCTGCTGTTGTTGATGGCGGTTGGGGAACTTGGGAAAATGGACTGTATTTGTGCGGGAAAACATTGTTAGAATCAACCGTAGGAATAGTGGGATTAGGCAGAATAGGATTGGCTGTTGCTAAGCGACTGCAGCCGTTTGGAGTCCAAAAATTTCTGTATAGCGGAAATACCAAAAAAGAATGGGCTTCGGAAATTAATGCTGAGTTTGTGAGCTTTGAACGTCTGCTAGGAGAATCAGACTTTGTAATAGCTTGCTGTTCTATGAACAAGGATAACGTGGGTTTATTTAATAAAAGTGCATTCAGTAAAATGAAGAACAACGCTATTTTCATCAACACGAGCCGTGGTGTCCTGGTTAATCAAGAGGATTTATATGATGCATTGAAGTCGGGGACTATTTTGGCTGCAGGATTAGACGTGACCAGCCCGGAACCCCTTCCGCGCGAACATCCTCTACACACCTTGAAGAACTGCGTGATTACCCCTCATATTGGAAGCGCCACGGTGTATGCACGTAACGCGATGGCGGAGCTAGCCGCTAAAAATCTGATCGCAGGCCTGAAAGGAAAAAGGCTGCCATCGCCAGTACCACAATGAAGTGGTTGTTGGACGAATATTGGGGAATGCAGAATATATATAAAATTTGTGTTCAATATATTGTATAATTAGAGGGTAAAGCAAATATACCCAATAAAACAGAATGCCACTTAGTACAGGTACACTGTAATTATTGCATTAGGTTTAAAAAATGTATATTCATTTCAACATTTAAATATAATCTGCTTTGCTTTGTACAGAGAATTAATAATAGTTTATATAAAATTTTCACTAACACAGAGTCCTTGGTCCCTGTTTGATTTCATTTAATATATTTACGCAGTGATAAAAACTGATAGGTAGATACGATATTTTAAATTTTTATTTTAAAATGCAATATAAATAAATAAATAGTTGAAATTCACATGAAATGTAAATATAGACATATATTACGAAAAACAAGTGTTACAAATATTCTGTTAACCGTGAAATCAACGCCATTAAAATATATAATAAGATGATTAAATTAAATGAACTAATAACAACCACTTTTCCATAATTGATCTGTGTTGGAAAGTCCAGAAATTTCTTTTAAAAGTTCCATAAACTAGTAGGAAAGATGATGGTCGGAAAACAAAACAATAATACTGAAAAGGTACATGTCATCGCGCCAAAACAGCATATGATCATTGAGCAGGAATCATTAAGCACCACACCAATACTCCTGAAAACACCACAAAGCGTAGATTTATCCTGAAGCAAAGCAGAAAGTAGAGACGTATGTGGTAGCCATCTTGTTTTGACGAGTGATGGACTAGAAACTGTTCACCCAAAGCAAAAGTCTGCTTAAGGCACTACACCGTTAGCGTGGTGTCGGCTGCACGGGGCGGATTTTGCATGTCGATTTCACTACTCCATTATCCTTCCACATACACTTCTTGCAATCGGCATAGAGATTCATCTTGGCCCAGGCGTGGCGTCCGTTGTCCATGAATGTGTTTTCGAGCTTCCAGGACTGACTGAGTTTGGCCTTTGAAGCCTGTGTGGGCCTTCCTACCCTCTTGGTGATTTGGTCCACGTCGCCCTCAGTCATAGTACTGGGGGATCGGGTCTGAGCGGCGTTGGCCAACTGTGGCGGAAGCTGGGGATTCCTTTGATAAAACCAGGGCGATGTTAGTGCAGGCATTTTGCACGACTCTTCCGTGCGGCTATATAACGGGTGTCTGCGGCTCTTGATTTAGAAAGTGAAAAAAAGAGTTCGATCACTCAATATTGTAAACAACGGCAAAGTAATCCCTGATAAAGTTCGATCACTTGCTTCTAAGAGACGCGGGTTCACTGAAAACTTTCGCCGCTCTAGACAATGACTGACTCAATGTTTGGTATTAAACAGCTAATCCTATACGCCTTGGTTCATCGATTCAGTAATAAGCAAATTTTGGTACGAGTTCAAATACCCGATATGCATTAAAGCTATAATCTTTCAGTATCCAATATATATGAACAATAATCTGAACTGTTTGAACAAAGGCAAATACGGAATTAAGATCACCTGAAGAGAAGCTATTGATAATGTCAAAATCTCTTCAATCCGTTTAAAAATCACCTTGTATTAGTGCCCTTCAGGTTAAATATACACACAGACCGGCTTACTCCACGAGATTTAATGTGATGTAATGAAATATTCAACTCTTTGCAGTTTAAAAAACCCAATCACGTGATTTTTGTATGACGTCGCTGTCTGTCAATTTCCTAAGATAAAGAAATTCAGTCCAGATAAAATTATTGTTATCTTGTCAGGGGAAAGAAAAAAAGCATTGATGTTGTCCAAAAGTGTTGGCATTGTGCATTTAAATCTTAACAGTCTTGGGACCAGATGGTTCGTGCACACTTCCAAATACAAATGCCGATTGTCAAGGTACTTTAGACTGTCTATGAATAAAGTATTTGCATTTAATGCAGAGTTTTAAAAAAATCAATAGATCCAAACTTAATGGTTCCAGTATAAAGGGCGTTTTGATAAAACAGTGAACAAGAACCATGGTTCCGTAATGTAATTTCTTTTGATTCCCACGACGAAAGTTCCCCCGCCGAGACCAGTCGGGGAAAAATGAATTAATAATTAAAAGACAAAAGACATGCGTAAAGTACACCGTCAACTCTGTCGAATCAATTAACAATTCTCACAAACGCTTTAACGATAAGACCAAGACTTGTAAAGTGATAACATTAAAATTCGAATGTCAACAAGTTTGCTTAACACTTTTAAATGTGAAAGGATGAGGTCAATTCCATTACATGCTTTTTGTGTCGGTGGGTGTTGGTGTCGATCAGCAATATGAACAATCTGAGCCCTTAACAACATTTCATGTATAATGTAGTACCAGACGAAAGCTTCATAAACGAGGGTTGCCCCAATATTACGTAGACAAAACTTAAAATCCTCACGCTGCAATTTTGATCTACAACTATGTTTTGTTCGATGACACTTTATCAAACAATACCCCCCACCCCCTCCCCCCCCAAAAAAAAATAAATCAAAACCCTGCTTTACTTATATTTTTAGAAAAAAAGAAAAAATAGAAATGATAAGTTTTGCTAGGAAGCGCTATGCGAAAATTTCCAGTCGTTACTTCGTTCATTTAAACACTTATCATTTACTATGACATATACGTTTTATTTCCAAAAATGCCTTGGAAAATGATATTTTCTTTAAACATGTATCCTAATGCACACTCACTTTGCATTTTGAGTTTTATTTCTAAAATATTCCCAAAGAGCCAACGATCTGGCGACTCCAGTCATGCTACTCTGTCTATGTTCAATCGCAGTTTATTTGGCTTTTCTGGCAGAGCTCGGAAAAACACTCTAGCTGTTTCTTCGAGCTGCGGGAAAGGCGCATGAAATTGCAATTGGTATACTATGTATGTCTGCTATTGTTTAACGTCTGTCCTCCCAAAATGTGTCGTTCAGCATTTTGTGGTCTATTGCTTTCACTTCATGTCATTATACTCGTCCGAATATTTTCGATGTTGCTAGACAAATAATTCACAGAGTGCAGTTCTGAGCAATTTTGTTAATTTAATCATTGTTTTAGATTTTTAAGTAATAAAATATCAGAGAGGGGCTGTTTTTAAACAAAAGATAAAAAAAAACCCCCAAAAAACCAAAACAAAACAAACCCGAACAAACAAAATATAAACCCTGTTTTTTGTGCTTTAACGGTAAAGACCGTAAAGCACCATTTTGATAAGAAAAATGTTATTATTTCTATTGTAATTTACTTGCATTCACACAAAGTGGGTGGAAGTATGTAAAATATCTTAATGGTTGTGATCGATTATTTTATAGTAGAATTCATAGATGATGTACACGAATAAAGTTTTAATTTTGAATACTTAAATATTCGATTAACTTATTTCGCCAAAATTTCAAGAATGACAACTTCTTTTTTTTTTTACAATAGCGTTAAATCTGTCTTATTGGATGTATCCACTCTTACCTGTTACAAAACCTGGATGGAATAAACTAAGTCATTAACACCATTAAGTCAAAGTGATGTCATAATGACAGAAACAAGCCCCTCTCAAAATTAAACTTTTGCTCATTGATTTTCGATTTACAATACCCATAACTGGAAGCATCTACTCACAATCCTACTATTTAAGATTCTAATCAACTTATATCCCTTTAACTGTGACCGATAAATACAATTCAACTAGATCAATTGAACTTATTTTGATGAAAATTTTATTTTGTACATATTACATCATTATTATGATGCATTATTGCAGATTTAAAAAATACACGACAAATGCACACCCTAACCATGTAAAGGTGGTAAGCTTGAAGGTAAGATACATTAAATGCAAGTCCTACATATACTGAGCAAGAACAAATACTTTAGAAAATGCATTGTGAAGTAAATATCACGAATAACGAGCTGAAAAGGTCAATTATGCATTCAAACTATTTATCATGCAACAGGAGGACAACCTAAGATGCTTGCAGAAGGATTCCAGAAAAGGTCGATTGATAATTATTCCCAATAGCAGTTGAACTGCCGTAGACATGCTCCGAGGACCCATATATCTGTATCCACACATGATCTTCTTTGTTGACGCTGATGATGACCATTGCTGAACTAGAATCTGCTCCACCAGGGTGAGGAACTAGGTTCGAAGCCCGCACGGATCCTGCCACTATCAGCTGAGTGGAGAACGAAGACCCTCCAGTGGCAATGGTCCAGTGGAACATATAGACCCCTGTGACGGGGGCAATGAAGATACCGTCCTCTGTGTGGTAGTGATTACCTGGGTTTATGTAGGTTCGTTCAAACCTGATGATTGCTCTTGTGCTGATGCTACTTTCGCTGGACCATTTATACGCAGAAAACAAAATTGGGGCAGACTTTGCACTTAATATACCTGAAGAGATTTTTGAAATTAAATCAAAAAGACAAGATGATAAAGATTTTAACAATACTTTTATCAAATAAAAACGATTTTCTTTTTGACATTACTTTTTATTAATTAAGGTAGCTCGCGGGTTTACTGCTTGTGAGAAAACATACCCTGAAATTGTGTCTTTGTGATTGATAGGTTTCAGAGTTTTGTTTCTAAAATTTATTTGGAATTCGTCTGAGTGGTAATAATGTTATCGTGATTCAAACACAGTGTCGCTGAATTTTTCAATGAAATATATTGTAAATTGCATATCTTAGTCGAAAACCGCATTTCAAAACTATGCTCCAAACTTTTAAACGATCTATACGAACTTAATATTACTCAATACAATAACAGAAGAGATAATTTTGAATTAATTTATAAAAAAAAAAAATAATCATTTTGTGTTCTCGGCCAATTTTTTGCAAAACAACTTTAAAGATTTAAAAGATTTTACAAAAACCTATATTTACATCACAATGTTAGCCCAACGTCATCAATTTCTTACGTCCGAGAACCAAAAATGAAAATGCGCTGGTTGATAAGACTAGCTGAATGATACATATTGGAACATGCAAATCTAGTTGACATTTTTGGGAGTTGATTTTAATCAACCCTTCTATGCAGTTACTCTGGCAAACCGAAACTGAAACAGTGTTTGGACCTAAGCACAAATCATCATCGCCGATAAGAATTACTTCTTGAAATAATCGATAATTTCGATGTAATGTACGCTGAAGCATTTTTTTTTATAGGAAACTTATTTATAAAGACCTTGGAAATAGTCAGATTGTAAATAGTACGAACAATTTAGAAGTGTTTTGCAGTCGTATGTATTCCTACGCCAGAGTTCAATATAGTCTCGTTCAACCATCGGCTGTCTACGTACATTCCCGACAAGCAGAGAGTCAGTCTATATTTAGAGGTCGCATCATCAAGCTATCACGTGACCTATTATCTCTTACTTGTCGGAGATTAACGGAGACAGCCGAACATCCGATTGAACGAGACTACATGTAGAGTTCATTATTGGTTGGATCCATACAATTTTTGAAATATTTCGAATAGCGATACATAATTTGATGAAATCCATTCTAATTTTAAATACTACACAACATGATTCATAAGAGGTTTTCGAAATTCGTGTTGGAAAAGTCCGAGAATTCATGTTATAAAAATGTGCGTTAATCAAATACAGATTATAAACTACTTGCCAAACAAAATAACATATCGTTGATTTTAAGATTATTATATTTATAATCGATAAAATCAACTCCCGTCAGTACTTCAGTACTTTGATTATGAATGTTTTCGAATGCATAAATGCAATTAATGTAAGGTTGTGAAGAGAAGAAACTTGGCTACTTTTCTTTTCATGAAACTCAATTAGTCAATCTTTCAATGCAAAATAATTATCATACAACTATTGACATATTAATAAGTTTGTAATCGTAACTATACGATAACTAGCTAAAGCTAAAATAATTTTAATAGTAGATCGGTATTTGAAAACACAGAATTTACAATTGTAAAACGAGCGAAGTTAATGCATATGGTTCAATTTATTTACAATATACTTGTCTAAACATGATTTTGGATGAAAGAATTCCAACGCACACTCATACCCTATAGAACTAAATGCGACAATGTATGTCAAGTCTCTAAATTTTTAGCACCTGATAATTATAAATGTTTGCATAAACTGCAATTTAGCTTTTTGAAATATTTCATAATTTATGCATGAGTTTGCTATGACGGACATCTCTTTACGTCGAATCCTATTATGACGTCAGCAAACCCGCGAGCTACGTCAATTGAAAGAGATGCTTTTACATTTCACATGTTCTTCTTTTGGAGTATTTGCAAACGAAGTTGCAAAACAGGATGTGATATAAAACTTACCAGATCTAAAAGCCAAGACATCAATGTCTTCTAAGTTATCGTTGTCTTTTCCGGTCAGCAGTTGTCCTAGCACGCGCTCCGTTACGTTCAAACGACGTTCTATCGTCTGCTCCAGATTTGCCAAGCGTTCTTCTAGACTGATTAGATTCTTATCCTATAGGAGGGTCGTTAATTTAGATGAGGAAATAGGGAGGTATACGTAGAAGAGAAGGGCCAAGAACATTGACATCTTTTTACAATTCTTGGCCAGGACCCCGGGTAACATTTAGTAGGACGTACTGAATGTATATGCAGCATATAACTGTTAGTACAGAACTTATAAATACAATTAAATAGACTGGTAACCTTTCCACAAAATCAGACATAATGACAAAGTGTTGACAGAGTCAATGTCCATGCTATGTTTTTCATGTAAACTGGTAATCAGCCGTATATGTATAATAGTCCTACACATGTTTAGCGAATCATTCTGAGTCTGGGAAGGAGTTGTTCCCTATGCTTGTTGTTGGTAGTCAATGGGTAATGGTAAGCTCTTATGAAATGAGTTTAAAACACTTCATAACGATCACATTGGAGATGAATAAGATTCTATTCTCCTAATTTCAAACTCTAAATTGCATTTCATAATATCTAAGGTTTAAATAAAAGGATTTGTCTTTTATCTGAAACCATTTGAATGTTTACATCTGTGTTGCATATGGCATTCTTAAATTTTCTCAAACGTTATGCTATTATGCATTATATTTGATTGCCTTTACATAAATGTTTTCACGTCAACGGAGAATTTGTTATTCAGACCACCCAAACGGAGCTACTCCCTTGTTTGTTGTATCACGTAAACCCTGAAAATATTTGCACGCATCAAGCATTAAGTACAAATTGTAACTGTTATAGAAACAAGAAAATTAGGCAAGTCAACTTAAGAGTCGTTGTTATAAACTCTATATGTACCAGTTTGTACATGTGTGGGTATATTCACATTTGAACATTATGGTGCTATGAAGCATGATTTCAATGTAAACGTTTTTAGACTTCCTTATTGGTCTACTAATAATAAAGTTCATTGTAAAAGTAATTATTTTGGCACTTTGACCAGTGCATAAATAAACTAAACGACACTATGTAGCTGCATCAATCATACTGGATATAAAATTTTGTTTTCCCTTGGACTGAAATGTCACATTTTCATTGGTTTAAACATAGCACGTGTTTGCCTCATGTTCTGTGAGAAATAATATTAGGCAATATGGCCGTCATTGGTCGACGCTTCGCTTACTCATTTCGACATTTCATAGTATTTTATACATAAACTGCATGCCGTAAGTTCTTAAAGTATTTGGAGTAGTTGCCCTTTGAAATTCTTTAAAATTAGAGTAGTTGCCCCTAGAATATTGAAGTCACATTGTTTTGTCTGGAGCAGAACAAAATGGCAGCGTCGAAATTTGCTCAAATCTCTGCAGAGGAAAGGGAGAAAACATTTAAGATTGAATAGCAACAAAACATTGTAAGTAAACATGGGTGAAACAAAGATTTTTAAAGAGTATTTGAAAGGTGAGATTGAAAATTTTGAAGAGTTTAAATGAGTTAAATTGGACGAGATGTAAGGCATCTTGTACATGGCTTTGCGTAGATCATCGCTATTTGTGAATAAGTATGTCGCTTGAAAGTCCTCAAGAAAACAAAACACTTATTAGGTTAGTTACTGACTCACTACGGTAATATATTGGGTTGATCAATCTCATAGAAGGCTCGGCTTCGCCTCGCCATCTATGAGATTGATCAACCCAATATATTACCGTAGTGAGTCAGTAACTAACCTAATAAGTAATAGTATTGTAGCTTCATATTTCAAAATATTAACGGTAATCTAGGAATTCAGACGTAGACAATGGCTTGTATTTTTTTTTATCATAAATAGTAAAAACAAAATTATTCATTGGAGAAGTAAGCCCTTTGCCTTCCTCCAATCCATTGCTGTTGCCTTGTTCCTGTTACAAAGTGTGCTTTGCCGAAAGGTCCTAGACATTACCCATAAATAGAAGAACTCACTCACAACCTTACTTGTTGATTCTTAAAATATTGTATTCGTTTTCACTGTGTCAAAAACAGTTTTTAAAAAATGACTTTACTTTGATTGGACTCATTTTTTAAAAGATACTTTATACTTTTAATGGATTCATAAAATAAAAGACAAATGCACGATAAAAGCTAATCGCTGGTACACAGGTATGAGAAAGATATACAATATATAACAGATACAGGTTTTGCATTTACAAATACAAATATTTAAGGAGCAAATAAGATGCATTGGTTTGTTTTAACCATGAATAAACTGCCAAGAACATTAACCAGAAAGTGTGTATATAAATTCATTTATGCCACTCTTATGCAAAAGGACGACGCAGTCTAAGATGTTTGCAAAAGGATTCCAGAAAAGGTCGATTGGTAACTACCAAAACTATTCGACCCGCCATAGACATATTCCGAAGACCCATAGATCTGTATCCAGACATGGTCATCCATGTTTACTTCAATAATCGCCATTGCTGAACTAGAATCTATTCCACCTGGGTAAGGAACATACGCTGACGCTCTGGAGGTTCCGTCAACCATAAGCTGGGTAGTGAAATCTGAACTTCCGCTTACGATGGTCCATTGGAACATATAGACCCCTGAGACGGGAGCAATGAAGATACCATTTTCTGTGTGGTAGTGATTTCCAAGGTTGATGTAGGTTCCTTCGAACCTAATTGTTACCTTTGTACTAATTCCACTTTCACTTGATTGCTTATATGCAGAAAATATTACTGGTTTCAGCTGTGCGTCTAGTATGCCTAGGAAAATATCAAAGAAACATACAGGTGTACTCACTTATGTTTATTCGTTTTGTGGTAGTTTGAGGAATAGGTTTTATCAGTATGGGTTACCTTTTTATGGAAAAAAAATAAACGATTTTATCTTAACAGTAAACCAAAAGAAAATATTTATCGGCAAAATAACTACCAACAGTTAGTGCTAATAAATCAATCACGTACCAGCCCTTAGAGCGTGAACATCTAAACCAGCAAGATTTGTGTTATTTCGTCCTGTCAGATACTGTCCCAGCACGCGCTCCGTCGTGTTAAGTCGCCGATACACCTCCTGTTCCATGATGGTCAAACGCTCTTCAAAATTGGTTAAATCGTCTACATTGGCCTGTGTTGTCAACTTGGCCGCATAAAGACATGGCCAAAAGAGGAGCAGTATCAACAGAAGCATCTTCATGCATTCCATGGCGTTTAGTGTCAATGTGGCCGCAACCGCCTGCTTTATATACTGCAGGAGTCAATTAACTGTCATAAGTATCATTGTACTTAGTAAAAGAGGATTTTTTGAACCATCATGATCTTTTTTTCAAGCTCCATCATAATGAGAGAGAGAGAGAGAGAGAGAGAGAGAGAGAGAGGAGAAAGGGACTGTTTTAAAACATTTATTTAATTTTTATCCGGCAGACTGGAAAATAATATTTTAAATTTGTGAAAATATCAGCGTGTCTTAAAATTTATTACGCTGTCTCTGTGAAATATTAAGATCTTCTTTATTATTTATCCAGGAAGCATTTCCAATACCATAATGATATTTACATCAATTTTCAGATAAAAATGTGAACATCTCATTAATTCAATTACCAATATGTGATTGACAATTTAATTAGACTACATGAATATATTTTACATGTCTTACAGTCGTGACGTATATAAACGTTTATCCCCATGAAGTTTTTAACTTATTTGGTATCAATCAATAATAGAGTGAAAATAGACATATTCGAAAGTGCTCCCAATATTTTTTTGAAAAAAGTAATTTACATATTGCCTCGTTTAAAAAAGAGCACCGCGTGTGAGAAGACAGACGGTAAAATGTAAAGAGGAACCATTAAATGGCGGACGAGGTGGGATTTGTTCCTGTGATATAGTTTTTTGCATCCACAGTTTGACATATGGCAAAGAAATAAAACCCAGAAAGAAATCCAGCCCGAAATTTATGGACAACTCAAGCCCTAAAGAAATATTCTACAAGAGGTTCTCAGTTCTAATACTCTTTCTATAAGAAATGTTGTTGATAAGCACCTGTTTGTCCTCGATCAGAAGTGATTTTCTGAATTCATTCATAACGATGCTTTTGTGCGGCGTTTATCTCAAATTCGATATCAAGTCTGTAAGACTGATGCCTCAAATTTGGAGTGAAGCAGGTAGAAATGAATCGTTAGTCTTGATTTTTAAAAATAATTTATCGTTGTAAGAAAATGTATCAAATCTGTTGCAAGAAAATGAATCAAACTATTAGTAATCATATTTATGTTTGTGTGTTATATAACATTTACTTTGTTTGTAATTGGGCCTACAATCTTTTGCAATCAGCATTTTTTCATAAAAACTGTCCTTCTTAACATTTTTCAATAACTTTTCCAACTTCAGCATTTTCCGTTTTACATGCGGAAAACTCTTGTACTTAAAATATCACCTTAAGTTTCAGGATGTAACTCGATCTGTTGTGATTGGTAAAGCCTCGTAACTGTCGCCATAAGGCAAGTCTGTTCTTGTTAAAGTTTAGTGTGTTTCCTTTTCACAAACAAGTTTGTATTATTACTTAAAGTAGACATAATTTGATAATAGTTTTTAACAATTTGGAATAAATAAATGTTAATATATTCCTCTATTTTTTTTAGAAGTAATATACCCCCTACAAACGAAGTTTGGGGGGGGGGGGGTATATAGGAATCACACTGTCCGTCCGTCCGTCTGTCCGTGCAAAATTCGTATCCGGTCCATATCTTTCTTATAAAGAAACATTGGAAGTTCTTACTTCTCACAAAGGTTGCTTATGACCTAAGGATGTGTCTTGACCTTGACCCACTGCCATTTGGGCAAGGTCAAGGTTACTGGCAGAAAAAGTGCAAAATTCGTGTCCGGTTCATGTCTTTCTTATGGAGAAATATTGAAAGTTCTTACTTCACATAAAGATTGCTTATGACCAGGCTTGGGGTAATGCTAAATGTAATGGTAATGCATTGAAATGCATTACTTGTTTTCAAAGTAATGGTAGTAATGTGTAATGCCATAAATTTAGCATGACAAGTAATGGTAATGTAATGCATTACTTTCCAAAATCTAGTGTAATGCAAACATTACATGGCATTACTTTGCATTACTATGCTTATTTATGCATGTTCATTTTTGAAATTGTGATGAATTTAATGACTGGAATTGTATTTGATTAAAAATTATTTTAAAGAAAAATGAATTTAGTTGTATTATAAAAAAAATTAAAAAGTTCATTTTTAAATTGTCAATAATAGCTAAACAACAACACTTAATTAATAATAGTGTTGTTATTAAGAGTTTAAAATAATTTGAAAATTTAACTCCAATTAGCTGTGTATTTAATTAATTCTATACTGTGAATAATGTGTCAACAACACACAATGCCCTCAGTATTAAACAAAGTATCCAAACAGTCTATTGTTTTAAGAAGTGCTAAACACCCCAAATCCCCCTCTCTTGGCTGTGACCAAATAGAACAGAGGACAGACATGCACCAATGAACGCACTGTCGAACTATAATTTCCGGGAGCTTAAAATCACTTTCAATATTATAACCCATTTGAAATTGACCCCTCTCTCTCTCTCTCTCTCTCTCTCTCTCTCTCTCTCTCTCTCTCTCTCTCTCTCTCTCTCTCTCTCTCTTTCTCTCTCTCAATATGTGTGGTGTATAGTTTGGACTGATAGAAAATACATATAACATATACAAGATTCCTGTATTTTTTTAACATTGCCTGAACACTTAATATATCCTAAGATAAAGATTGCCAGACAGTGTCTTTCAGTCCAAGCCTCCGCTACTCCCATTAAACGTTTATTTAATACATGTATAACTGGTAGCTCAGGGAAGATTTTCAAACCCAATAGGATGCTGTTAAAAGATGAAACCTTTGAAACTCTGATGATCATCAATCTTGTATATTTAAGTCATTAAATTTAAACCTCATAGTAAACATAAACCTGTAGATATGTTAAATTGTGTTTTATATTTGAAACATTTGCAAAAGCTCCTTATTTAGCTTTACTTTTTTGATACCTTATTGTTAACTTTTAAAAGGATTGGTAATGGTAATGCATTACTTTACTCATGTTATGGTAATGTAATGCAAAACTTGTGTAATGTCAACAATAAACCATTTAATGTTCAAAGTAAAATCTAAAGTCTTGATAGGACTTAAAACCATAAAATAATATTAAACCTCAAATTAAGAATTGTCATGTTATTCTATGTTCCAAATAATGACGAGATACATAGTTTTGCTGAGGAGATATCAGTACGCAACGAAGCGTACAAACAGTGAGGATTTAATTCGGGAAAAAGCCAAGGCAAACTGCGAAAGATGCAAATTTTTTTCGCTTATAATACACTTATTAAGTAGACTACACACGCTATAAGCACGTAACTACAGAATGTAGTGTCTCAAGCACTGTCAAGATTTTTTGGATCCCCCCCCCCCCTTAAAAACGATGCTACGTGCATGTGACGCACTGGACTCGGGTATGGAGGGTAATCGTGTTCAAAAATCCAGACATGTAAACTTGTAGATCCGAATATGCATTCGTGTTGATGTGTGAGCCTGAGTATGAATATGTGTAATTCTGATCGTGTAACCTATAAAACTCGGGCATAAACACGTGTAAGATTTGACTCCGTTCCTTCGCATGATGCACATTTTGCAACTTTATTGTTTACAATTGGCACACTTTCAATCCGTAGTTTCTGCATTTGTAACTTCAGGCTCGGCAATAGCACATCTGACATGATACAAATTGACAAATGTAAAGTCTACAAGTTTGTCGAATTTTGACATGACCTTATATGGCAACTGCCTTGCCGCGGGAAAAGGCATGCCTTAATCGCCGGAATGGACGGGGAAAAACCCCCATAATATTCAGCTAAACTGTTGCAATAAGCTTTAAATGAAGACACCTTTTCTATAGAAAATACAGGTATTATTTTTAGAAATAAAAATTGTGGTATGATTGAAACTGGACCAAACAGGAAGAGGTTCGTTGCCGATGTGACGAATGCGCTAATTACTATTATTCTCATAGTATTTTAAAAGGAAATGCATAATATCTTATTTCTTTTAAAAAAGTTTGACATGTAATTTAAACTGGAATATAAGTTAATGCGTAATCTTTTATAGAAATGAGACGTATCAAGAAAGGGGGTAAATATATTTTGAGCGGCATGGGGTTCGAAGACCGCCGTGAGGTCCCATGTAACTCCATTGCTTCTGAATTCGAAGAACTTTGGGAGAGAATTTTTAACCGGGTAAAAATGGCGGGCGGGCGAGTGGCTGCCAAAAAGGTACCATTATTGTACCGATAAGTCCTCGAACAGTTTACACGATAGGAAGTTGTTCTTTTGCAGATCAATTATAAATATATCAGAGTTTTGCATATTGCTAGGATTTTGATTTCTGATAATTTATGAAAAATATCAGTTGTTAAATTTAGTCAATTTTGGGCTAAGACATTGCATATAGAGTACCCCATTTCTTTGGATAGGTAGTATTTATCAATTCAGGATTGACAGATGGATTATGGATACTGTTCACACAAAAGAAAACCGGTTTTCTGTCACATTGACAGCTTAACTCTTATTATTTTTTTCTGAATTAGTTAGAATAAACTACCTGCAAAGATTTGTTTATGTTACTTTACATGTATTTATACTTTATTTGTGCAATTGAAAGATATATAATAACACAATCTTCAATAATGATAAAAAAAAACTAGCGCATATTTTTGTAAATTGTAGTTTTTACTATGGGAGGCACTGTACCTGCCAGGTCGTCCATTTGAATTTCTTCAGACCGGGAGCTACAGACCTGCAGCTAGTTCACAAGTGGCTGTAAAGCTGTATTATAATAGCAACTAGTTGTCATGTACAAATTTTGATTCTAAATAATCTAAATTTTTGTAATGGACAGTAGGGATAAGGATGGTTTTGGAGATATTTTCTTAATTCAGCCGAGGCTTATACTTAAACAATTTGTTGCATGTTCTCTAATAAAAATGCGTATATATCTCATTTTTTAATTTTCCGAAAAATAATACTTTCTAAGAAATGTTGTTATCCAGAGATAATATGATTATAGGCCTATCTAATATTTTTTTTTATTTATTCCGTCCCTATTCCGGCGATTACGGCATGTCTTTACCTGCAGCTAGCCTTTTTCAATCAGTGACGTCACTGTTTCCATATATGGTCATGTCAAAATTCGACAAACATGTAGACTTTGTCAATTTGTAACATGTGATATTTCAGAAAACGGAAATACAAATGCAGGGATTACAGATGAAAAGTGTGTATTATAGTGGCGGGTTACAAGTAAATAACAAACAGCATTTTACAGCTGCAATTAAGCATCTGTAGGGAAAATTAGATTAAGGGCCTGTGGGGTCAACTCTAAAGTGTTTATCCCCGAGTTTTTAGGTTATACGATCAAAATTACACTCATTCATACTCAGGCTCACACATCAACACGATTGCATATTCGAATTTACAAGTTTACATGTCTGGATTTTTGAACACGATTACCCTCCATACTCGGGGCCCTTTCTGTGATTTAAAGGTTCTCTGCTTCACCTTTTTTTCGAGGTTTCAAAGAACACGCTTTGGATGCCAGTAAAACAGGGTTTATGATAAGGGTAATGAGTTCATACAAAAAACAAATATATAGTCAAAAGCAAAAACAAAACAGAACAAATTCATACATTTTGTTTTATAGTTCATACTTACCTAGAAGCAACAGGAAAATTAAATAAATTAGAAATTTTACTGTGTACAGTTTAACGACTGGGATAAATTCTACCAATTTTAATGATCAGCTTAGACCTTGTAATCATTTTAGATTATTTTAACCACGAACACCTTTTATTGTTTAACAAACTGAAACGCAATAGCACTAACAATTCTTTCCTATTAAGGAGGCCGACTTTAGTTTTCATTGCGCATGTTTTTGCGCGTTCTAGTATAATTCAGTTGATTTATACTTCTTATGAGATTTTGTTGATATCATTTATAAAATTGAACAAAAAATAAAATACAGATAAAATATTTATGATTTTTAAGGAATTTTTTTCATTTTTTAAACGATTTTTTCGTTGTGGGGTAGGGGAGCGTTGCCATTGCGCTTTTATGATGTTATGATAAAATGAAGCTTTATAGGACTTACGTTATAAGAAATAACATAAACGAAAAAGTAAATTTGTACGCCGTTGAAATTTATATACAGAATGATGCTATCCTTGAGGACATTTTCCTTATTTTTTGAATGAATCCATTTTACCAATCTTCATTTGTAATGATTCAAATATATAGAAAAATTTGGTGCATTTTAATATTTTGAGATGTCCCCCACTAAAAACCAGACGGTAGAATCTAGTATTTTTTTACATATAAGGTAAGAATGATTTTACTTATAATAAATATGAATTTGAGAAAAAAAGCTACTGTAGTATTTTTTAAATCTGCTTTGATGTGCGGAAAATTACAGTTTCCTATATATTCCTATATTAAATGTACCTCTACTTTGAGATGGTCCCTGAAAAGAACCAGACGGTCGATTTTCTTGAAACTTCGAAAATAAACTATAGTTTGTTTAAATTACATATGGATAAAAAATAAAGAGTTTTGCTTTTGTAGTTTTTCCGCAAAAAAAAACAACAACCCCAAATCGGCCTCCTTAAAAAAGTATCGGCTAGACAGTCTTGTCTGTCGCTTCTGTGGTATATTTTAGGTTATATCATTGACTTTAACGAAATCTAACTTACATCCCAACAGATCGTAAAATGTGTTGAATTTACATCAATTTTTATGAAAAGGGTGGTTGTCATGGACGCTTAGGTAATACATGTACATTTGAGGTGCGGAAGGGCCCGAGGAGTTGCGATTGGCGTCTATCCATCAAAACTAAAATCGCGCATTAAAGAAACGAATTGACTTATTTTGTTTATTCAACATTTGTCAATCTTAATTTCTATGTATACCATAAATAAGTTCTTTGTAATATATTCACTCGTTACGTAATCATTCATTATTATTTCATTGCCAGTACTAGTATATACTTTGATGCAAACTCACACTGACTTAGATCCGCCAAAGCGTGTCCACCACCTTAATCACATTTTTGCTATTTCGAGGTTTTTTATCGAAAATAAAAGTAGGTTTTTTGATTTTTATCTCAAAATTTTTTTATCAGGTAATATTCAATTATAGCTTACTGATATTGTATCACAATGTGTTGAAATACTAAAGGTATAAGCAGTTACTATGGTGCAGACTAAGCAATCAAAAGGGAACAGAAAAATATGTCGATGAAAGAGAAATTCTTGATATTCAACTGCATTATGTCTTTTGCAACAAAATCCCAGAAAACGTCGACTGATTATTGCCGTATGAAGTACTACCACCATACACGTGTTTTGAAGTCCCGTAGATCTGAATCCAGACGTGGTCATCTTTGTTGACGTTGATGATGACCATTGCTGAACTGGAGTCTACGCCGCCTGGATAAGGAACATAGCTCGAAGCCCGTGAGGATCCCGCCACCATCAGTTGGGTGGTGTAGCCAGTACTGGCGGTTGCAATGCTCCAGTGGAACATATAGACCCCTGTGACGGGAGCAATGAAGATACCATTCTCTGTGTGGTAGTGGTTCCTGGGTTGATGTAGGTTCCCTCAAATCTGATTTTTACGTTTGTGCTTATGCTACCTTCGCTGGAGGACTTGTAAGCAGAAAACAGAACTGGAGAAAAGGCTGTTCTGAGTATTTCTAAAATAAAATAGTAAGCCATTGAAAACTACCTTCATCTTGATATTATTTTTCAAATTAATGAGTAATGTTCATTAAGCAATTTCTGTTCGTCATATTAACACACGAATATTGTTAATATTTTTTTTATATTTGTGGGATTTTGTCCAGCAGTTTGCCCGAAAACGATTTTTTTTAGTTTCTTACTTGGTGAAAACCAATTAAATCATACAAACTTTATTCACATTGTTTTTGGTTGGGTTTTTTTTTGGGGGGGGGGTATTTCAAAAAAAAATTTATACTTCAGTTTCATAAAAATTTTAAAGCAGAAAAATAGGAGATTAGAAAAATAAGATGTTACCTGGAACAATACAGATATTTTAAAAATAATCTAAAAATAGAAGGTTATACTTTGGGGTCTATTTTGTTAAATACTAGGCCTGATATTGATAACAAAAGCATGCAACAAAAATCTCCTACACCGATTTGAAAAAGAGAACCACATTGAATTTATATACGTGTCAACTTTGCATCAATCTTTAAAACTCACTCAGGTATTAAAATAGTGCAGCGTTTAATTTTAGCTTCCAAGAATTTGAAGTCTTAAGATAACACTGTTCTCATTTACCTTACAACTTATATGAAATATACGAAGGTATAACATGAAAATATTGAAAATTAAATTCCGTTTTCCTCCATTGCATTGTATAGCTATATCCCTTTTATTGTTTTTATATAAATTATCAAAAAAAATTCAAAGCTACTCGAGCACGAACAACATCGGGGGAAGTCTACTTATTTCAGAATTATTTTCTTATTATAATCTTAAAACTTTATAGTTACCGTAAATGATTTTAAGAGACAAAATAATAACCTTCTCGTTTTTTTTGAAAATTTCTTTGGAAAAAATGTTTGAATTCTAAATATCAATGTTATTAAGATTTTAATCATAAAATTCATCGAATTTTTTTTATAAAATGTTTAATTTGCTTAACTAACAATATTACCGATTTTGGTTCAAACTCTTTAGTGAAAAGAAGAGTTAAAATTTAACATATCAGTCGATTTAAGTATATCTGTGGATGATTTAATTAACTACCAGAAACAATAGTATAAGTACACTCACGAGATCTCAGAAAAAGAACATTCAGAGTTTCCAAATTCGCGCCATTTCGTCCAGTCAGCAGTTGTCCTAGCAACACGTCTGTAACGTTCAGACGACGTTCTATCGTCTGCTCCAGATTTGTCAGGCGCTCTTCCAGACTGGTCAGATTTTTGTACCTCAGAAGAGTCGTTAATTTGGTCGAGGTAACAGGAAGGTAAAGACAATAGAGAGATACCAGAAGGAGCGCCTTGTTGCACGCCATGACTGGGAGTTGATGTAATAAGGGTAAAGCTGCTTTATATACTATTGTTAAGTGTATAATAAGGAAACCAGACCTACTTATTGTGCCAGGACGCAATTACCTCTTTCACGTTACAAAAACTGACGAATAAAACTACTATAAAGTGCATTAAACAAAATTATCCAAATTTCAAGACTACCCATATTCTCTTCGATACAAAGAAATAAATTTATTTACATTGATGTGATAAGTTGATAATGCAACTAATGTTGTTTACAACTTGTATGTGCATTGAAAGGTTGAAGACTTTAAATGTTTAATTTTCTTACATAATTTAGTAAGAGAACAAATAATACCATTAAAGGAGTTGCACTTCTTTTGTTTCATAGCTTAAGCTATTATGCGTTTTTGTCGGAATATGGATATTTAACATCTTTTAAATTTCGTTATTCTATGTTCAGTCACATACGTATATGTACCTACATGCGGCAAGGAAGGTGATTAGCATTGCAGAAAAATTACATAACCCACGTTAGCTAGCAACCTTCATAGCCCTTATGAAACTCCAAATAAAACATGTTGTTATATCAATACTATCTTTGAATCATTAAATCAATTCTTGCGAAAGTCCATTGAGCTCAATGTTCTCGAATAAACACGTCAGTTTTGCGATATTGCCCAAAACATTCGCGTTATATTGAAAAATGTTTGCACCTTGTTTACGGTACTGGTTACTATACTCGTATCTGTTCAATATACAATGATTTTTTGGGAGTTGATTTTAATCAACTCTCCTATGCAGTCACTCTGGCAAACCGAAAGTGAAACAGTGTTTGGACCTAAGCACAAATCATCACCGCTGACAAGTCTTAGTTCTTGAATATAATAGAAAAATTCGATGTAATGTATGCTGAAGCATTGTTTTTCAAGGAAACGTATCTATAATCACTTTGAAAATAGTAAGATTTTATATAATACGAACAATTTAGATATTTATGTAGTCTCATGTATTCCTACGCCAGAGTTTAGTACAGTCTCGTTCAACGGAAAGCTCGGCTGTCTCCGTAAATCTCCGACAAACAGAGGGGCTCTCTTGTCGGAGATTAACGGAGACAGCTGAGCGTCTGGTTGAACGAAACTGGAGTTCAATATCAATAGTGCTTGGATCCATACAATTTTTAGAATTGTTTCAATTACTAATACATAGTTAATTTGAAATCTATCTTTAAATATTACACAACATAATTCATATGGGGTTTCTCTAAATTCTTGTCTGAAAAGTCTAATTAAAATTCATATTATGAAAAAGTGCGTTATTTAAATACAGACTAGAAACTAATTACCACACAAGATAAATTGATTTTAAAATAAATGATAATCGATAAAATCAATTCCCGTCAGTACTTCAGTACTTTGATTTTTAATTGGCTATAATTAACACAACTTATGATATAAAGTCGCAGGTTTATTTCACTTCAAAGCTGCTTGGTCCGATTATTTTAGATTTTGTGTGCACTTTTTAACAACGGTTATGCTAAGTATGTGTATAATAAAAGACATTGCAGAAGTGTTCCCGGTCAATTAAGCCATATTTCAATGAAGAAATGATCTACAATTTTTTTTAACAAAACAAACGACATGAAATGGTGGATGGACGCATATAATTCGCCTCATATTATTTGCCCCTGACGTCGAGGCGGGGATTATTGTACTACGACTTTGGCATCGCTTTTAATAGAGTGTGGGAAGTGTACTGGCAAATCAAAATTAAACCTGTGTACATGTTGTTCACTGTCGTTTCTGAAGTTTGTTTTCTTAACAACCAATGCATAACATCTGGGTTGTATAAACGCAGACATATGAGGGACGAAATTAAACGGTCCCCTTTCCTTATCATCCCATGATGTATTTTAGCTTGTTTTATTTTGTATGCCCGTAAAGAAATTACTTTTATTTACTTTACTTTGAATATTTCTTACTTTGAAAGGTGATTGATTCTGCCGGTGTAAATGTGCGAAAATCTATGTAACCCAGGCAGTAGACAGAACACCAGAGAGGGGTCATACAATGTATATAATTATTCAATATATACGAAAAACCTGAAATATACAACCTTGACTCATTTGACAATTATCTCGGAACACGGTACAATTATTTCGATAAAGGTTATTTAATGTATAACATGGAATTGTTAAATTATAAACATAGAATATATTAATATGAATAAGTAATAAATTACGCAAGAATTACCTATCTCACGTAGAGACTAAATACAACGATCACAATGAATTTAAGTGAAATTTTATATACCCAATTTCAAACTTTTAAATTGCATATTATAATTTATAAGTTTAATCATAGCACTTCGGAAGGCCACGGGAACCAGGGTAGTTACTAGTATTCAGACCACCTAAAAAGCTTACACTGTGTTGACAAAACATATATCCAATTCTTGTATTCCATCTAAAATTTGAAGATGTTCAAGAGAGACTATTTCTTTGATCGGGGTTTTTTCTTGAACATGTTTACTACTCTGTTTGTCATATCATGTACACCCTGTAAATATTTAATTAAGCGTATCAATCATTTCATCATATACAAATTGTCACTGTTACAAACAAGAGTCGGTGTTATAACTCGGAATATATATATATATATATATATATATATATATATATATATATATATATATATATATATATATATATATATATATATATATATATATATATATATATCTATCTTAAACGTATTGATTCTGTGAAGCACGATAACAGTGTAAAAGTTCTTAGACTTCCAAATTAGTCAACTAACATAAAAGTTCACTGTAAAAGTCATTTTTTTGACACTGTGACCGGTGCATATATTGTTTACGACATATTACATTGCATATAAGATACTATTACAGCTTCGTATTTAAAGATATTAATTAATGATTATTTAGGATACATTGGTTCACCATATACATTGATACAAGGTGTATTCGTATTAGTGGCGATTGAAGAAGAGTCGACTTTAAAAAAAAACAAACAAACAAAAGAGGTGGAGATAATAGCTTTTATTATTGTTTTACTATAGCAAAACAATAATTTATTCAGTAAAGAAATCAGCCTTGCACCTGCCTCCACACCATTCCTGTTGCTTCGTTTCTGTAACGAATTCTGCTTTGGCGAAATAATGTAACTCCTGATCCTTAATAATAAGAGGGAGCCACACCAATCCTTATTTGTGACTCTTGAAAAAATAAAATTGTTCGTTTTTATTGTGTAAGTTTTCACAGTTTCAAAAAATCCAATTTACTTTGAAAAAATTCATAGTTACTTATTACATTCATGGATTTATTAAATACAATACAAATGCAAAAATCACTCTATGAGAAAGGTGCACCAGATATTGGTTCTACGGTTACATTGTACAAATAATAAAGAAAGAAAATGCATTATGTTTTAATCAACATCACAATGCCAAGAGCATTAAGCATGCAGAATGTACAATAAACTTATTGAACTACACTGTATTATGGTGCAAAAGGACGACACATTAAGATGTTTGCAGAAGGATTCCAGAAAACGTCGATTGGTAATAATTCCCAATACTAGTTGAACCGCCATAGACATACTCCGAGGACCCATAGATCTGTATCCAGACATGGTCATCCTTGTTAACCTCAATAATCGCCATTGCTGAACTAGAATCTACTCCACCTGGGTAAGGAACATATGCTGACGCTCTTGGGGTTCCATCAACCATCAGCTGGGTAGAGAAATCTGAACTTCCGCTTATTGTGGTCCAGTGGAACAAATATACTCCTGTGACGGGGGCAATGAAGATACCATTCTCTGTGTGGTAGTGGTTTCCAAGGTTAATATAGGTTCGTTCAAATCTTATTGTTACATGATTACTAATTCCACTTTCACTCGATTGCTTGTATGCAGAAAATATTACTGGTTTCAACTGTGCGTCTAGTATGCCTAAGAAAAAAGCAAATTGCAACATACAGGTGTACTCACATATATTTTTCCGTTTTGTGGTAGTTTGAGGCATAGGTTTTATCAGTTTAGGTTACTTTTTTAAGGGAAAAAAATAGATTTTATCTTAACAGTAAGCAAAACAAAATATTTATCGGCAAAATAACAATCAACAGGTGATGGTAATAAATCATTTACGTACCAGCTCTTAGAGCGTGAACATCTAAACCAGCAAGGCTTGTGTTATTTCGCCCGGTCAGAAACTGTCCAAGCACGCGCTCCGTCGTGTTCAGTCGCCGATACACCTCCTGTTCCATGACGGTCAAACGCTCTTCAAAATTGGTTAAATCGTCTACATTGGGCAGAGTTGTCAACTTGGCCGCATAAAGACATGACCAAAGGAGAGGCAGTATCAGCAGAAGCATCTTCATGCATTCCATGGCGTTTAGTGTTAATAAGGCCGCAACCGCCTGCTTTATATACTGCAGGAGTCAATTTAACTGTCTTAAGTATCAAAGTACTTAGTAAAAGAGGATTGTTTTTAACCATCGTGATTTTTTTAGCTCCATCATTATAAGAGAGAGAGAGAGAGAGAGAGAGAGAGAGAGAGAGAGACGCTGTTTTAAAACATTTATTTATTTTTTATCCGGCAGACTGGAAAGTAATATTTTAAATTTGTGAAAATATCACTGGTTTTAAATTAATAACGTTGCCTCTGTGAAATCTTTAGAGCTTCTTTATCATTTATCATAAGAAGCATTTCTTAACCATAATGACATTTACAACTGTTTCAGAAGAAACTGTGAACATCTGATTGCCAATTTAATTACACTTTATATTTTAACATGTCTTACGGTCGTGACGTATATAAACGTTTATCCCAATGAAGTTTTTTACTTATTTAGTAGCAATCAATAATAGAGTGAAAATAGACTTATTCGAAAGTGCTTCCAATGTTTTTTTTGAAAAAAAAGTAATTTACATATTGCCTCGTTTAAAAAAGAGCACTGCGTGTGAGAAGACAGACGGTGAAATGTAAAGAGCAGAAAATAACGGACGAGGTGGGATTTGTTCCTGTGATATAGTTTTTTGCATCCAAAGTTTGACATATGACACAGAAATAAAACCCAGAAAGAAATCCAGCCAGAAATTTATGGACAACTAAGCCCTCAAGAAAATTTCTAACAATAGGTTCTGAGTTCTGATACTATTTCTATAAGAAATGTTGTTTGATTAGATTCTTTTGTCATCAATGAGAAGTGAATTTCTACTTCTAAAAACAATAAAGAATTCATTAATAACGATGCTGTTTTGCGGCGATTATCTCAATTTCGATCTCAAGTCTATAAGACTGATGCTTCAAACATCAAATTTTGGCTTAAAACAGGTAGAAATGAATCGTAATTCTTGATTTTTTAATAATAATTTATCGTATCTTAGGTCTGTTGCGAGAAAATGTATCAAACATGTTGCATATATGAATCAAACTATTAGTAATCAATTTTTTGTACGTGTGTTAATTAAGATTTACTCTGTCAATAATTCAGCCGATAATCTTTCGCAATCAGCATTGTTTTGCAGTAGCTGTCCTTCTTAACATTTTTTCAACAAGTTTTCCAGATATAATACTTAAACTATACTTAATCATCTTCAGCATTTTCCATTTTACATGCGGAAAACTCTTAAATACTTACAAAGCCACCTTAAGTTTCAGGATGTAACTGTTGTGGTTGGTAAAACCTCGTAACTGTCGACATTAGGTAAGTCTGCTCTTTTAAAAGTTCAGAGTGTTTCCTTTTCACAAACAAGTATAGCTAAAGTACATATAAAATCTACATCGTATTTGTTTATGTCACTGTTCCTTCAAGTCAGTGCTTATTTAAAATTCAAAACTCGCGATCTAATAATTAAAATAAATTATAATTACTTATTCTATTTGCTTTTTAATGACCCTTTCTTTATCGTGTTATCCAAGAGAATGTTTCTGTTCATACAGCATTGTTTTCTATTAGCAAACTAAGCAAATTCTATAAACATTACAAAATGTTGTAAAAAAACAGTTTTTAATCTCATTAGGACTACATTTACTGAAGAAGCATTACACAGAAGAAACGGTCATTTTTTGTTTACATAAATATGAAGTTGCAGTGGTAACAACAACTCCTTTGAAGTTTGAGCTCAACAAGTTAAAATTGAACGCAACAACAAATAACGATGAGAAAGATACTTAACTAATGAACTTTCAAACCTCCGAACGATCAAATCGATCAAATACGAAATATTTTATTAATTAAGGATTTCACTTATTATTGAGTGAATCGCGTACTGTATATATTTTACGCTATATGGAAACATCACAGTACATGTCATTGGATTAAAAAAATAAATCGGTTTTGTTTATGTCTCTTTATCTTATTTAAGCCCCTGTCACACTGTCACGATTTTGAGTTACGATAGTGTACGAATTCAATAATTGCAATTATTCTGGGTTCATCGTACGGATAGTCGTAGGCTCTCTTCCTTCATCTCAGCAAAGCCAAATGCGGCGATTGTTTTGAGCATGTTCAAAACAATCGTGCCCACAGAACAATTTAAAAGTATTCGTAGACTTTTCTTTCGCACGACACTCGCATTGCACTCGTGCACATAGTCGCAAAAAATCTTCTACATTCGTAGGAAACTAGCGAAACTTCGTAGTACTTACGATGCTACGACTATCCTACTATCCAACTTTAATTTTAGTTTACTGAACTGAACACTTAAAAGATAGACAGTGACATCGTCTACATACTTTTTATTGACATTCGTACATACATATTAACTACTGTATTCATTTAGCAGTTATATATGTAGATTTTTATAATTGTTTGTAATAAATGACCTTTTGTTACGTTATTGATAGTTTCATTTTTCCCAAAATATGTAGATATACATATTACGTCGAAATCACACTGTTTGAAAAAACAAACAAAAACAAAACAAGGATGGTTCAATATTTTACTACAGAACAGATCTACTTTATGTAATATATTTAGTTATACCTAAAACAGTGAGTTCACTGTAATCTACAGACGTCGTCAGCCAGGTCCACCCGTCGTCGTCGTTTCGACTCCTATCCTGGAACGTCCTCGAGGTGGTGAGTCAGCAATGATTGGCCAAATCATTGTCCATCTTTAGATTGCATCCAGCTCTGCACTGCTCTTCTCCACCATAACCAGCATGATGACTTCTCTGCTATTGTTGACAGTGTCTGTATTCCTGCTTTTCTTTCCTTTCCCTTAATTCCCAGGGCTGTCATTGCTCTCCATGTAGACTGGGCTGGGAATCCTCTGCAGCCAATCTCCACTGGGGAAAATCCGTGCACTCCATCCTTTGCTGCGGATGTCGTTCGCTAGATCTTAATACATTAATTTCTTTCTCTGGTAGGCCTCCTCGCATCTTTCTTCCCATGGGATTGTAAGCTCCATCGTTATCTTTTTGCACCACAAATGACATTAAATACGATGTCAGGGAGGAGATTTGTGTGGATAACGTCTGGAAATACCAATCTGTTTTATCAGATTTTTTTAACTGTCATCCGTTTGCGCTGGTTTTGTTTGTTTTTGTTTTAATTATTATTTTTCTTTTGTTGTTTTTTTTTCTTGCCACCTGATGTAAGAAGCAAGTACTCCATGGCTTGTTCCTTTCCTCGACTCCTAATGATTTTAATTAGATTTCGATTCTAATTGATGACTTTAAATTTTAATTTGATTGCGCTCGCTGTACATTTGTGAAGCTTTGTGACAAAATTGCATCATTTAGCAACGATTCGGCATAAACGGTGGTCTTTAAATGCAACATTTTATAGCATTATCGGTTGTAATTGCAACGCTTATTGATATTTAAGCGGCGTTGCATCATTAGCGGTTGTTACAATGCTTTACGTATCTCTGCGTTGTACATATTATTACATAGGTGTACGTAAGCATGTAAACTGCGTAATGCTTTGTAATAAACAGAACAATAGTAATATAAATATGGTAATTTAAAAACAAATTCTTTAGTAGATTGAATTGACTGTACCATGGATGTGAAAATCATTGCGTCGGATTAAAGATTAAAGCTTTCTAAGTGTAAAAATGTCGAATAATCTAATAGTAGGAGTTCAATTGCAAACGTATCAGGTAAAATGTAGAATTGATACCAAATTTGTTGTGTCGATGTCGTGGGGCATCAGTTTCAATAAATATTATACAATGCATGATTCAAGACGCATATGTTTGCATTCATTCATAAAAATAAAACATATTTCCAAATTTATTATTTAAAAAGTCCATTAATACAAATCATCAATCCCTTAATCATTCAACTTTCAATTTACATGACATCAAACCGCAAACAGGATTTTCAAATGAATGTTTTTTTTATTTCTCTAGTCCATCTTCATCCATCTTAAAATATCATCTAGATTCTAGCATGTAAAAACGTAGCTCTATTTAAAAAAGATATACTTTAGAAATAATATCTCTTACAAAATTATAATATTGACCTAAATCATCACAGCACTAAAGAGCGAATGAAACTTAATAATTTGTTATTTTATGGATGCAAAAGATATTTTGATTTTTTTTATATCGCGCTATGCCTTTTGCAATAGAATTCCAGTGAATGTTGACTGATGGTTATTGTATGATGTTCCACCACCAAACACGTATACTGAGGACCCATAGATCTGGATCCAGACGTGATCATCCTTGTTGACACTGATGATGACCATTGCTGAACTGGAGTCTCTTCCGCCAGGAAAAGGAATTAGGTTTGAAGCCCGTGGGGTTCCTGCCACCATCAGCTGAGTGGTGAACGAAGACTTGTTATTCACAATGGTCCAGTGGAACATATAGACCCCTGTGACGGGAGCAATGAAGATACCATCCTCTGTGTGGTAGTGGTTTCCAATGTTGATGTAGGTTCCGTCAAATCTGATCGTCACCTTTGTACTAATATCGCTCTCACGAGAAGATTTGTAAGCAGAAAACATAACTGGAGAGAAAGCTGTGCTAAGTCTGCCTGAAAATACCAATCATGAGAAAATTCTACCGAAAATTCCGTTATGTTTGTAATTTTTG
This sequence comes from Magallana angulata, assembly GCF_025612915.1. Taxonomy (NCBI): domain Eukaryota; kingdom Metazoa; phylum Mollusca; class Bivalvia; order Ostreida; family Ostreidae; genus Magallana; species Magallana angulata. Next base: position 15,897,434 of record NC_069117.1, read on the forward strand.
TGCAAATATCCTGCCATAATAACTATTTTTTAAAAAGAATTCTCTTACCAGATCTTAGAGCTAGAACATCCAAAGTTTCCAAATTTTCGTCAGCTTGTCCAGTCAGCAGTTGTCCTATGACGCGCTCCGTCACTGCCAGACGACGTTCTGTCGTCTGCTCTAGATTGGTCAACCGCTCTTCTATACTGGTCAGATTAAAGGCATTCGGGAGTGTCGTCAGTTTAAACGAGGAAACAGAGATGTGAACGCAAAAAAGAGGTATGAAATAAAAGAGCATCTTCATGCACTCCATTGTGAAAATGACAATTTCTTTGCATAGTTTATATGGATTAATCTGCGTTATATACTAGTACGCATGCAGTGTTCAAGTATCTACTAAAATTGATATTTCTAAGTGGGATTACACACACTGTGTTGGCGAAATTAGAACCCATTTTAAGGTAGTCAATATTAACATTTAAAGCATACAACTGAAGTAAATATATTGCAGAAGGTAATTTTGTATTATTTCAATTAACAAATAACTCTATCTATTATAATTATACTATATTCAATAGTTTAAAAAAGAAAAATGATTCTTTGTATTGCGAAATGTATTGGGATGCTCATAATTTTCTAGAAGAAAATGAAAAACATTCTATTCTTAAAAAACCTTAAGCAGTTGATTTGTCTGATTCCATTTCATAGTTTACGTATAAAACATTTTGTTGGTCCTGTTGAACATTCGAATTCCAATTTAAAATAGGAGATATTTGCAGATTTTCAGTCAAAACTGTCGGGAAATATTTTGATAGGTTAGAAAGATTTTAAGCGATTTTTATATGTATTTCCTTACCCATTTTTAAGACGCAATCCAAAAAATATCATTTTCAGTTTTTAAAAGAATCTTTCTTTAATCCAAAAACACATGAAAAATCCTTCTTCTTTTCTTGTCTTGCAAATTTTAGTGCTTTTTAAAGATACTTTTCATAGACTTATGATGAATTGCAGTTAACATTGAAACTTTTGAGATGGATCATCGTTTAAATTATTATTTTCAGTTTACGAAACAGAAAAAATACATGTATCTAGGAGCGATCTTTAAACTGGCAATGTTGGTATCAGCGACTTGTTTGCTTTTGTGGTCTAGCTAAGCCTGTATATACCTTTTAAACTATCTGTAAAATTTTGCGTTCGTTCAAGGGTTCTTGGATTTCGTATTTGTTGTTATATGATCTAAAACATATAAATATCCTCCAATGAATAATTTTTTTCTGTTACTTTATTCTACGGTAGAATGCGGCGTTGGTTTTAGGCGACTTTTGTTCTGAGATTCGGTGGAGATAAAACGCCACATAATTTTGGTATTATTTTAAACTATTTTCAATGTTTACAATTTAGTTTACAAATTTTACGACTTGATCACACGAAAATTTAAAGCAGATTCATATTCAATTTTTAAACAATTACATGACCGAAATGAAGAGGCGAATATATCCTTTTTCAAAACGGATTTTTCTCGTTGCAATCGTTATCGCATAGATCAAATTACTTTGCGATCTTTTTTCTATTGCCTTTCTCTTCTAGATTTTTAGGGGATTCCAATTTTTAAAAAAGACTTCTCTAAAAATAACTAAAAATCTTAATAGTTAGATTACAACATCATTGATCTTATATATCTCACTTATTTCAGCGACACTTCCTTGTGGTTGGCGTTCTATTAATTTTTTTAATTCGTCAGTTTAAACGATGGCTAAGTAAAGAGATTAAACAGAAGTAAAGTACGGGGTGTAATAACGTTTGAAACCAAAAAAAGTCAACGATTACTGAAATAATAAGTGCTTAATTTACTAATGCCAGTTTAGTATCTACGAAGAGCACACGGCGGGTGTAACCGGTAAGCAGAGGATCCTTACTCTTCTATGGCACCCGATTCTGCCTCTAATTTTTGCTCTGCTCCTGTTTTGTATTTTTCCTTTAGATTTTCCTACCCCACCTCAAAAACGATGCTACGTGCCTGGTGTCACAGTGTGCTCGGGACGCTTATTATGATCTTAAGTTTCTATGTTACACTATTTTAGAGGCTTTAAAGAATATGCTTTGGTTGCCAGTAAAAACAATGGTGATGATGCTAAACTTGAAAAGAGTAATGATTGCATGCAAATAACAAAAATAGTGTTTATAGTTCATACTTAACTAGATGCAACAAAAAGTATAAATCTATTCGAAATTTTTCTGTGTACTTAGGGTGCTTCCCATTTAACCGGCATCGCCGGATTTGCCGGTGTTGCCTTCGTTGCCGAATGCTGGAACACGCGTCGCCGGCGAGTGATTGTGGCAACGCATTTTATCATTGCCGATTAAGAAACAAAATGGCGTCTATGTTACCATATTTTACAAAACTGGATATCTGTAACTAAAGTTTGTCATTAAAACATTAAAACTGCTAATAGCCAAAATGTCTGGACCAACGTTTGAGATAAGTATCAGTTTTAAGCTGCAATCGTCCTCGTTGGAGCATTGTGACGTTGCTAACCGTTCCATTAACGCCACCGTTTTCCGAAAACGTCGCCGGCGTTAATGAAAAGCTCCCCATATATAATATAAAACTATATTATAGTTTAAAGAGGTCCGTTCATCTGTTTTGGGGCAGCTATTTTTGGTCACCTCTATTCTGGAAATTATGCATCATATATTTATTCTACTCATAAATTTATATTTTATAATGCCAATTAAACTTTATCAAATAAAATAGTAAAGGAAAAATTACATATTTACAGAGTTTAGTATGGGACTATACTTTGTGGCGGAAGGTTTTTAAGAAGAAAAAGAACATTTTGTCATAACTCAGTTGTATTAGAGTACCGTCACTTTAACTTTGCAGTTTTGCCTACAATTTATTTAGCTTATTTCATGTTGTATCTCAAATTTAACATTATAAACCCATACTTTTGCTTTTATTTTCTGAAATTTGAAGATTTTTCACACAAGTTTATCATAATTAAAAAAAAAAGTTTGAGACTTTTAAATAATTTCTTCACATGGTGAATCGTTAATGGATAAAAATAGCGTTTTATCAGTGCAAAAAGGTCAAAATATCAATAAGGTGAAGAAATTGTGACATTTTTCTCTATGATAATTTTAATTTTATTTATCTTAAATAGTATAAATTTGTATTTAATGCCATAACTCATTCCGATAATAAATATTAGAGGAAAAGGCGATTTATGTGCAATTTGCACTTTCAGTGCAGAAAGGTCATATTAAACACACCGTAGCGCCAAATGACACATATAGACCCCAGAATTTTGTTTTGAATTTTGGTTAAGCTATGTGTGTAAATTTTTAAAAAATACTTTAGAAAAAAACTTTAGCAGGATCCAACGTCCTTAACAACTGGGGAGCAGTCTAACATTTTAAATGGACATACATTGTAACTATTTTAGATTATTTAACCAGGAACAGCTTTTTGTTGTTTACCAAACTGCAACGCAATAGGACTAACAAGTGGGTACACTCATAAAACACTTTGTGAGTTTTTAAGGAAAGTGTTTTCCGCATGTGAAAATGTTGAATAAGAGGAGTTACAAGGAAACAAGGAAAACTTATGGAAATATTTTTGATTTGAGTAGTACCAAATGCCAGAGGCATTCTACTGACCCATCCATAATCACATAAAGCAAAGTGCTGAAGCTTTTTGTGTAAAATAAGATTGGTTTGATACCTTCCAATAGTTCTTAAACCATCACAATGGTAAACAAGTCGTTTTGTTAATAGACAGTGAAAAGT